>NC_090758.1:69204862-69292362 GCF_036898095.1 Palaemon carinicauda | reverse complement strand
TTGGATACCTTGCTACTTGGGTATTAGTCTTCATAATAATCTATATCTGTTCATGTTGACGACTGTACAGCAAATGTTTCAATCAAGCTTGTACACTATACCATTACTGTCTTTTTTTTTCTTTTTTTTTAATCTCTCGATCTTCCTTGCGCTGTAAAACCTGTTTAAATTTCCTGTGGAATTTTTGTACTATATAAACTTTTTGTCATTCTTGCCCTCAACTATGTGTATATAACATTGTTATCTCGTTCAATAAATTCAGTTTCATTCAGATCATCTCTCTATTGAAACTAAAGACATACATTGCCAAATCAATGAGGACCAAGGAGACCACTCGACATCGCCTTTCTGTTCTGACATTTCTCTTCCATTGTGAAAATTCCACGCCTAAAACCTGACTCTTCGATGCACACAGCATGGAGGAAACTGCCAGTGGAAAATCATTTACCTAGTTACAGCATTCAAAGTTTAGTTTCGCAACAAGGGCGTGACTTGAACAAGCAGTAAAGCAGACTACATCCTTGCAGCTATCCCCGAGGACGCCTTCCCAGAAATCTTCGATTAACTTTGCGAGAAAGTCGATGCCACAATAGAGTATGATGGTCTTAAAAATACCTCATGGAGCAGTTGTACTCATATTTGGCAGCCACCCTTATAGCCAAGCTTTCCAGTTCTCTCAAAAGACGCTGGGGGACCAGAAGGGAAATGACCAGTATTGCTCGTTATAAATCTGCAGAAGATGGTTTTCCTCTAGAAATGAGCCTACTTCGTACCCTTTTGGTATAACACCTGCCCAAAACTATATGTGCTGACCTCCCCGGGGATAATACCTTTTCCCATTAAGGACCTGATCACTAAATTCAGTAACTTTATGGACTGGCACTTTACCATCCTCAGCGACTCAACTTATGACAAAGAAGAGACCTATATAACACCAACAGAGATTGAGGTAAATGTAGTAACACACAGATGTCTCCCTTGAGATTTGCCAGACCGGTGTCAGAGCGACTATCCACCCATATATGTCTCCCCTATCTCACTCCCGAGCCAACATCCTCTCTAGTCATCTACTGATGCACATAAACTGCAGTTCTGCTAATACCACTCTGACATCTGAGATGCTACGAAGAAATGTGTGGAAAGCTGTGTGTCGATAAAAAATTTATAAGTAAGCCATTATTTGCGTTGGTGGTTTCCCTTATCACCAAACTTTTCTTTTTACTTGATGCGGGTACGGTTGTGCGATTTTTGGTAGGAACTGGAAACTGCCATTCCTTTCTACTAAAGTCACTCTCCATGAGACGATGAGGTCATTGTATGCCTGATCATTCCCGCATGGTAGCCTCCAAAGGATCTAAGATCAACAGCCCAGGGTAGTAGACACTCACTCTATAGTTTTAATTTTGCTAAATACCAATGGAAATTCTTCTGTGCTGATGTACCATTGCTACTAGTTTGCGCAGATTTGCTTGTACATTTGGACCTCCTGGTTGTTGTAGAGCATCTACGTTTAGTCAACACTGACTTATACTTGTCGACACCTGTTCAACCCCCCATCTCTAACCCCAAACTCCATTTCAGTGTATCAATGGATCCCTACACCCACCTCCTCAAATTGTACCCGGAAGTCTTCCATACTGAACTTCACCAAATGACCAAGATTCTTGACAAGCATAATATTTATCATTCAATCAAGAGGATGGAGATCCAAATCTTTGCCAGATTCAGGCGTCTGATACTGGACCGTTTGAATACTTTTAAACAAACATGGACCAAAATAGAAGAAATTGGCCTTTGCCTAAAGGACTCAAGCCCATGGTCGTCGACTTTACACATAATCCTGAAGAAAGATGGCTCCCTACTCCCTTTAGGGAATTATGGCATCTAAACATGCAGAAAGTAGATCACTATCCTACCCCACACATCGCTGATGTTATATCCGACTTGAAATTTTCATCTTTTTTCACACTCAACCTCTTAAAGGCCTATTATCAGGTGCCCATGAACCATAAAGACCTCATGAAGAAAACCAACACCAACCGCTTCAGTAAGTTCACCTTCAATTACTACTCTTTTGGCGTTTGTAATAATGTGGTTACTTTTCAATGCCTCATGAAAGGTAACTAATGGTACCTTACCTTTTGCTTATGTTACATGGATGACTTACATCTATTCTATTCTTTCAAAGAGGAACACCTCCAGCACTTACTCATCATTCTCGACCACCTAGGACGAAGCGGCCTTGTAGCTTGGTACGACAAGTGTTCCTTTAGCATAAAGGAAGTATTGTTCTTTGGGCACCAGATCACTACTGAAGAGGTCCAACGCCTACTTCAGAAGGTAGAAGTCCTTCAGAACTTTACCAAACCCTAGAAAGTCTAAGCACTAAAAATATTCTTGGGGATGATACACTATTAACACTGGTTCTTGCCAGACATTGCCAACACTATTACACATAGTTTGGTTCACTTCTGAAAGCGCAATTCCGCAGCGCATAGAATACCTTATCAAATGATGCTGCTCTCAACTTTCCCATGTCATATAACCCTCTCCTTTTTTCCACTATTGCCAGTGTTATCGCTATTTGTGCACTACTCAAGGTGTTTTGCGTCTATTCACTCCTATCTGCCTTCTTCAATAGAAAAATTTCGAAATCTTAACCCAGCATATCTAACCTTGACTGCAAATTGGAGTCTGTTACTTCAGCAAATTCTTAGATTTCACGCTCTCTGTGTATTTACACAGAAAATATGCCACTGAGATGAAATGCAATTCCTATATGAAAATAAAGTATTCTACTAGACGAGATACGTTTTTACCATGAATATTCAATTATTTTACTCGACCTGCCCTTATCAAATCCGTGAGTATATAATCACTGATGTATGAATTTCTCATTTCCACTATTCTAAAATTGTTACCCACCATGTTTTATAAGTTTCCCACTGTTTTCTTTTTCATTACAACATATCATATTATTCCTATACTAATACCAATATGTAAAAAATTGCTAATGATCCAGAGTGATTAAAAGGCACTTGAAGTGTAATTAACAAGTTCATAAAATTCCATAATGTTATACCACAAGCACTACAATACAAAGAGTTTTAAGCAATACCTTATTATCTTTTCCTTTACGCACCACTACCCAAAGGATAAGTTGCTGCTTGTATTTTCTTTTTTTCCACCAATCGTCTTTACCCTCCACTACAACAATAATTGGCAGAAGACCCCAAGGTGTCCCCAACATTCCAAACGTAATGTGAGTCTTTCTTTTGTGTTTAAAGAAAACTCGTTAGAATTTTTTAAATATATCAATATAATGATGACCCACAGGGCAGGCAAGCGCAAATCATTATATACTGCTTGACAGTACATAAGAGCAACAATGTTTTTCTCTTTGCGAGTGAAGTGAACCACAGTAGAGCAGAGAATATTTTAAACTCTTTTTGCTTAAGTGATTGGTCTCTTTTCTTTTGAGTAGCACGGAAATAGTTATAGTTTTTCTCTTCACCGTCTTCAACACATGGATCCCAACCGGGTCTTTTGACAAGGTGGGCTCGGAAACAGTTAATTAAGCTCTGAAATGAACGTCAAATCTCAATTAAGTATGTTATCTATTACAGGGAAAACATGAATTTTTATTAAAAAAAGTTGTTATGACTGGATGTATAATTTTACCAGTCTATTCATAAAAAGACCTTGAGATAAAGACATTTTCCTAGTACAAAATAAGGAAAAACTTCTAAGCATATTTGTAAAACTGCTACACATTAACCAATTGGGGCTGTGGTAGCCTAAATATTGGTGTAAATAGACCACAATGCTACATAATCTGAGTTGCAACGAATGGTGAGGGTAATTTTAAAAGCCCCAAGATTCACCTTTTGTCTATTGTTATAAAAAAAATTTACGTTATTTGCTAAGGTGGATAAAATTTTCAGAAAATCAAACATTCTGAATAAATTTTAGGAAGATAATTCAAGTTTATCACTGGGAAGTAAAGAATTAAGATCCAATCATATTTGAAACAGTCATGCATAAATTCTAAGTGCAGTAACCAAATTGGTATCATTAACACACAAAAAATTAAGAACCAAAATTACTCAACTTTTGCCCCATTAAACCTAAGCTTACTTCATACTACATTGTATTAACGTTAAAAAACAGAAGAAAAACCTCAATTAGTTTTACTTATTTTTTTTCTGTATAGCAACACTTACAGTTCCGTGACCAACAGGAATTATTGGATGGAGATGAAGTGCTATTTGGGGTGATTGTAGCCTGGCAAAGAAAATGAGATTAGAAGCAAAATCACATATTCTCCCCAAAGGAAATATATTTCATCAGATGATCCTACCAGTATGAACTTATACATTAGAAACACGGAGCCATAATAAAGCCTTCAAACATAATCAAGATGCAACTTAAAGACCTATAAAAATAAATAATGAAGGGATAGGAAAAATTGCAACATTGGAAATATGAAAAAGCTAAAGTAGATGATATTCTAACATGTAAGAGAATAAAATTCGAAAAGACAGTATATATAATGAGAATAAAAATGGGCATTAAGAATAAAATAATAGGTAGTTAATGATTGCTGAAAAAAGAAAGGAAGGGAAGAAAAGACGATGGATTAACCTACTATGAAAGTTCGTGTGTATGAGGTAGAAAAGAAAGATCATAAAAAGACGAAAGGGGAAGCACACATCTGAGGCCTTTCTTCTGCAATGGAATATTATCAGCTGAAGATGATATGTACAAACACACACACATATATATATAAATGTATATATATATATATATATATATTTATATATATATATATATATATATATATATATATATATATATATACATATATATATATATATATATATATACATATATGTATATACATATATATATATATATATATATAATATATATACATATATATATATATATATATAAAATATATATACATATATATATATATATATATATAATATATATATATATATATATATATATAAATACGTACACACACATACACACACACATATATATATATATATATATATACATATATATATATATATATATATATGTATATATATATATATATATACACACACACATATATATATATATATATATACATATATGTGTATGTATATATACATATATATATATATATATATATACACACATATATATATATATATATATATATTTATATATATGTTATTATTACTAGCCAAGCTACAATCCTAGATGGAAAAGCAAGATGCTATAAGCCCAAGGGCTCCAACGGGGAAAAATAGCCCACTGAGGAAAGGAATTAAGGAAATAAATAAAAGATGAGAATAAATTAACAATAAATCATTCTAAAAACAGCTTCAACGTTAAAACAGATATGTCATATATAAACTATTAACAACGTCAAAAACAGATATGTCATAAATAAACTATAAAAAGACTCATGTCAGCCTGGTCAACACAAAAACATTTGCTCCAACTTTGAATTTTTGAAGTTCTACTGATATAAATACCCGATTAGGAAGATCATTCCACAACTTGGTAACAGATGGAACAAAACTTCTTGAATATAGTGTAGTATTGAGCCTCATGAAGGAGAAGGCCTGGCTATTAGAATTAATTGCCTGCCTAGTATTACGAACAGGATAGAATTGTCCAGGGAGATCTGAATGTAAAGGATAGTCAGAGTTATGAAAAATCTTATGCAACATGCATAATGAACTAATTGAACGACGGTGCCAAAGAGTAATATGTAGATCAGGAATAAGGAATTTTAATAGACCGTAAGTTTCTGTCCAACAAACTAAGATGAGAATCCGCAGGTGAACACCAGAAAGCAGAACAATACTCAAAACAGGGTAGAATGAAAGAATTAAAACACATGTCCAAAATAGATTGATCACCGAAAATTTCGTAAGACTTTCTCAATAAGCCAATGTGCAATTGAAGAAGACACAGACCTAATGTGTTTCTCAAAAGTGAATATGCTGTCGAGAATCAAACCTAAAATTTTAAAAGAGTCCTGGAAATTTAAAGAAACATTATCAATACTGAGATCCGGATGTTGAGGAGCCACCGTCCTTGACATACTTACAATCATACTTTGAGTTTTATTAGAATTCAACTTCATACCCCATAATTTGTACCATGCACTAATTTTTGCTGAATCTCTAATAAGGGATTCACCAACCCCAGATCTACATTCTAGGGATGGAATTGATGCAAAGAGAGTAGCATCATCTGCATATACAACAAGCTTGTTTTCTAGGCCAAACCCCATGTCATGTGTATATAGTATGAAAAGTAATGGGCCAAGAACACTATCCTGTAGAACACCGGATATCACATTCCTATACTCACTATGGTGCCCATGAACAACAACTCTTTGAGATCTATAACTTAAAAAATCAATAACAATGCTAAGAAACGACCCACCCAATCCCAACTGTTTGAGTTTGAAAGCAAGGGCCTCATGATTAACACGGTCAAAGGCAGATCTAAAATCAAGGCCAATCATACGAACTTCCTGACCATAATCAAGGGATTTCTGTACAGCATTGGAGATTGTAAGAAGGGCATCACATGCTCCAAGGCCATTACGAAAACAAAATTGCAAACTAGGGAATAGATGATTACCTTCAGCAAACCTATTAAGAAGTTTTGCCAGAAGATGCTCAAAAACTTTAGATAATATGGGAGTTATGGAAATTGGGCAGTAATCAGTGGGACTTGCACTACCACAAACACATTTACAAAGAGGAGTAACATTACCAATTCTCCAACAAGTGCTAAAAGCTTCTCTTCTTGCTAACTTGCACAAAATAACAGATAACTTTGGAGCTAAGAAATATGCTGTCTTAATAAAAAAAAAAAAAAAAAAAAAAAGGTAAAATGCCATTTGGGTCTACACTTCCATATGCATCTAGGTCCATCAACAGAGCTTTAATCTCACGAGATCGGAAAGCTAAACTAGTTAGTTTAGCCTTCGGAAAACAGGAATGAGGAAGTTCTAGATTTTCATTACTCTGTTTACTGTCCAAAACATCAGCCAACAGGGTTGCCTTTTCCTTTGGACAGTGAGTGACTGAGCCATCTGGTTCACATAAAGGAGGAACTGTTGCATCTACAACAAAGAGTGCAGATTTAAGGGTAGACCACCATTTATGTTCCTGAGTTGTACCAGAAAGGGTTTCTTTTATGGTTAAATTGTACTCCATCCAGTTGAGACATAAACTTTCTGAGCAAAAGCTCGAAGCTGGGTATAGTTGTTGCAGGTCAAATCTGATCTGTTACCCTTCCAAAGATGATAGGCCTCCTGCTTCTCCAAATAAGCACGTCCACAATCATCATTGAACCATGGTTTGTCCTTCACTCGTTACCTTAGCGCACGAGAAGGGATACGCCTATGAATTATGTTGACTAGATTCTCATTCAAAGGGGCAACAGGATCTACGCTACTATATAATTGTGACCAATTCAAGCACAAAATATCATGCAAAATCCCATTCCAGTCTGCTTGGGATTTCATATAAATTTTACAACAGTATGATATATATATATATATATATATATGTATATATATATATATATATATATAATATATATATATATATATATATACATATACATATATATATATATATATATATATATTATATATATAATATATATATATATGTATATATATATATATATACATATATACACATATAATTATATATATATATATATATATATTTATATATATATGTATATACATAGTTATATATATATATGTATATACATAGTTATATATATATATATATATATATATACACATATAATTATATATATATGTATATACATAGTTATATATATATGTATATACATAGTTATATATATATATATATATATATATACATGCATATCATTTGCATATATAGGAGGTGAATAGCCCGCTCGTAAGGTAAGTTTCTCTCATGTAGGTAATTAATGGTATATAAATTACGTAAGACTTACGTCGTTTATTTCATTATATTTTTCATTCAACTCATTATATGTAATTTCAAGTTATCTTTAAGAATTAACTTTTTATTTCACATATTTCTTTCTTACGAAGTATTACGTAAACTGTTTATGAGTGTTATATGACCATACGATGTATGAACGAGGCTTTTGTAATTTTTTCTATATTTTCATAAGCCATTGCGTGATGTTTGTGAAAATACACGTAATTCTTATATTTTGAGGTGTTTTGGAAAATTCTTGAATACCACATCGTAAGTTTTTATCTTTTTTCCTATCTCCGAGAACGGTAGGTTGGCTTAGGTGTTGAGAGAGAGTGGCCTTTGAAGCAATTTTTATCCTCCTGAATTTTTAACTAGTTGGTAACTTTTCTGTCACTAGGCGCCTTTCCTAAGATATGAGAATAATCTATTTAGAAAAGTCTAGAAATTACTTAGTCAATATATATGTGCCCCTAGATATGTGCAGGGCAGAAGAGACTAAGCCTATCCTATAAAAGAACCAACCTCCTCTCACTCTTTCAAATTCATCGAGAATTACCTCTCCAAATTATTTTGTGCTCAATGTGCCGAATGTACATCGAATGTAGTGTGTTAAAATGTTGCTGCAACTCTGCCAGAAATTTTGGATTTATTGTGTTGCAATTAGTGCTAGAATTGTGTAAATCTTTGTAACTGGTCCTATGAGATTCATATGAAAATGTTAAAAATATTTAATTTGGCTTAGCTTTGTGTGAGCTAAATCGTAACTTTATCAGCTACTTTATGTATTTTTTTTTTTTTTTTTTTGAGAATGGAATCCTTAGTGTTAAAGGTTATTCTATTTTCATGAAGTATCAAGATGAAATGTTGGTGTAAAATTTAATTTCAAGTGAAACAAGTAATTATATACTTTTCCTTTGTATTTATTTTTGTATCTTAGTCTAAGGCTTTATGCAGAAATAATAGTTCGAGTCAAGTGATTATATAATTCTCAGAGTTTAACATTCCTTTTGTCTAAATCTAAATTTTTCTCTGACTTAATATTTAGAGTGATTTTTTTTTATGTAAATTCTTTCAGTGTTGTAATTTTTATGGAATATGTTTATTTTTTATAAAGAGTGTATTATTTGAATCACCATTGTTTGTTACAGCACTCTCTCGTATCCCAGTTAAAGAATTGAAGTAAGAGGTTGTTTAATTAGTTCTTAATAATAATTACCTGCCTTTTTGTGTGTACTTCAGAGACTTTTGGATATTCAATGTTGAAATATATTGCTGTCTGGGAGTTAATTAATTGTCTTAGGGCTGGGATATTACTATTTTTAAAAATAATAGATTATTAGAAAAACAAAAAGTGAGTTTGGAGCTTGATAGGATTTGTAGTTTGCCAGCCGTAATATAGATAATATTATATTTTGGTTCCCAGACCACGAGACCATAATATAATAAAGTTTTAGTGCCCATATCTTTGAGATCGAGCGAGTCTGTTTCAATTATTGGTGATAACATGGCTGTATTTTTGTTAAAGGTTTGAAAACTTTTGCGTTGATAGGATTTTGTGTATTGTTAGGATATAGTTTTGAAGAGGTACTAGATATTATAAAGTACAAGATGGAACAGTTCAATATCCAAGAGTTTTGGGAAAATCCTAATATTCAGGAATAGTCACAAGCTAATGTAACTAAATTTTATTGGCTCTCTATTTCAAGGGCCTATGGTGGCTATGCAATGAGTGATATGATTAAAGACAAAATCAAGTGTCTAGACTTAGAAGCATTGATAAACTCAGGGAAATTGTCAGAAAAAGACATTTTAGCAGTTCATGAACTGTTGGAGGAAGCTGAAGAAGAATTAGGAGCAAAACAAGGACCAGTCAACCCACAAACTGAAAGCATGGAAGCAGATTGGGAAGCAGAGGCTGAGATTTGACAAATTGCAGCAGAGGATAATTTGATTAAGTTAAAGATAAGGGCAGAGTAAAAAGTAGTAGCACGACGAGAGAGGGAAATGGAAGCTAGACGAGAAGAAAAAAAAAGAGTTGCCAGAGAAGTTGCAAGACATGGGATGAGAATGAAAGAAAATGAGAGAGAGCAGGAAAAAAAGAGAGAGAATGAAAAGAAAACGAGAGGGAAGAGGCAAGAGAATTGGCAGTACACACAAGGGAATTGGAACTGATGAATGCCAGTGAAAAGTTAGCAAGGCAGACAGAGGCAAAACCTTCTATGTACTATATTATGTTCAATGTGATGAACACCCAGAGTTTAATTCCAAAGTTCACAGAAAAGGCTCCTGACAAATTCTTCGATAATCTTGAAACGGTCACACCGACGATGCAATGGCCAAAGATAAGTGGACTGAGTTATTGCAAAGTGTACTCTTTTGTTAAGGCCAAAATCATTTTCTATCTTTATCTCAGGACCAGAGGAAGGAGTATCAAGAAGTGAAGAGGAACATACATTAGGTGCACCTGATGACCCCTGAATATTAAGAAGAAAGGTTCCGAAGTTGGAGAAACGACGAGAAAATTACTTTCGTTGATTACGCTTATAAGGTACAATGATGTTTTGAGAGATGGACAGAGGCTGCTTACTTGAGGTAGATGGCAGATTTAGAAGAACTGATAGTACTAAAAAAATATCTATGAGGAATTTCTGAACATATTCAAACGTACTTGAGAGAGAGAGAGGCGAAAAAACTTCGCTGAGTGAAGATTATATTATCATTCATATGAAGTTTCAACCGTTCTTCCGAACCAAGTGTAAATTATTCCTCGAACCATGGAAACCATTTCAGTAATAGATATGTGAACAATTTCAAATGTTATAGCGGAAGTAGCATTAGAACTGTCCCTTTGCAGAATGTGATAATACCACGGCAGCAATTGTCGTATCATCCTCCTTCAAGTATCGTGAAAGATGTGCAGAAGGTTAATATTGTCTGTTTTGAGTGTGGCAAGAGAGGCCATGTTAGTAAGGAATGTTGGTCAAACCAACTGGAAGCACTCTAACAAGTGATTTAGGATAATTTGTCTTAACAAAATGCAAAGACGAAGAAACAATTGGGAAAGGACATAGAGCAAAATAAACCCCGTAAGTTTAAACAATGGAGAGGACAAACCTAAACTGCGTGGATACATTTGAATCATTTATTTATGATGGTATGTTAGCAGCAATCGACTGGGGTGAACAAACCCCGGTTAAGATATTGCGAGACAAGAATTGCAACTATAGTGTGGTGATACAAGGAGTACACACGTTGGTGTATTAGTCTCTCACAGGGCACTCGGTTATTTTGAAAGGAATAGAAGATTAAGTGGCTACTATTTTTTGCCATTTGAAACTGTCATGTTGGTAGGTGACAGGAAATTTTGATTTTTCCGTAATGGATTATTTGGCAGTCGAATGAGTAGAAATCCTGCTGGGTAATGAAGATGGTGGAGCACCGTTTATACCTTCTCCCATGGTAACGGAGAAAAAATTCAAGTATAGTTATACGACTGAACTCAAGAAGGACTATCCGTATCTGTTTCCTAGTTGTCTGACAACTAGGAATATGACGAATAACGTGGCTGCTGAAAAAGAAAAAGAAATCAAATGAGCAATGAACTTGGATGATGTTTCCCCCCCCCCCAAAAAAAAGGATTCCCTTGATAGTACGCAAGAGGAGAACTCCCCAATAAGCCAAAGAGAAAAGGAACTACATATGAGTAGACAAGAAGACAAAGAAGAAATGAACCTGGAGGGATTAGAAAACTCAGAGTTAGAAGTAGGAAAAGTCAGTAGTAAAATGCTAATAGGATTGAAATAGAAAGATGCAAAGTTAATGAAGTTATTTTACTGTGTGGTGGATGAGATGGAGGCGCAGCAGTCTCTGACCTGTTATTATCTTAAGGATGGCTTGCTTATGAGGAGGCATAGACCGGCAGATATCCCTAGGAAGGCTTAATGGGGGATATACCGTCAGATATTGATTCCCACACTGTTGAGAAGACAGGTGATTGCCATAGCAAACGAGACGGGACATACAGTATAGCAATAAGGAAGACGACTGAGATAATTATGAAACACCTTCTTTGGCCTAGCTTGCATAAGGACGTGAGCAAATTATGACGTGCTGGTCACGTATGTCAGATGGCTGGAAAGCTAAAAAAGTAATCTTTTTTACTCCCGATAGAAATAGGAAAACCCTTCAGCAAGGTAATGATCAACATTGTGGGAGTTTTACCAAGGACGAAAAAAGGTCACGAAAATATGATAACCTTGATGCGTCCAGTGATGAGATACTCAAAAGCCATACCTGTTCGGAACATCAGTGCCAAAAAAATATCCGAGAAGATACTAGATTTTCTCACTAAGTTTAGTATTCTAGAAATCATTCAAAGTGACTGAGGAACCAATTTAACATCAAAATTATTTCAGAACTTAGTGAAACTGTTGGGTGTGTATCAACAACTATCAATTGCTTATCATCTGGAGACTCAATGTGCTAAAGAGAGGTTTCATCAAACATGGAATAGGTTGTTAACAAGTTCTGCAATGAAACTGGGAACAAATGGGATATCGGAGTATCTTAAATAATATTTGAGGTACGTAAGGCTTATCAAGAAAGAATGGAATGTAGCCAAAATGGAATGGTATTTGGACGAGAAGTATGAGGACCGATTAAAATGTTAGCAGAAAAATGGAAGGACTGAACGGAAACGTATGGAGTATATGTCAAGAATTAGAGGAAAAGGCTCAGCGACATAAGGAAAATCTTCCTAGAAAACCTTAAAATGAGTGGTGAGAAAGTGAAGAAAAGTTTTCATATGAAAAGTAAGGACAGAAAGTTTTTGGTAGGACAACAGGTATTGGTTTTCTTGCCATTAAGGA
Organism: Palaemon carinicauda; assembly: GCF_036898095.1. Lineage (NCBI taxonomy): Eukaryota > Metazoa > Arthropoda > Malacostraca > Decapoda > Palaemonidae > Palaemon > Palaemon carinicauda. The sequence continues at coordinate 69,279,482 of NC_090758.1, read as the reverse complement.
TATTCCCACCCACCAACAAGTTCCAAGAACCATTTTAGGTTATGGAGACGATCAGTGACCTGACATACGCTACCGAAACCGCAGGAAGAAGGTAAATGCAAAGGAAAGTACATCTCTATCTGCTGAGACGCTACTAAAGCGAAAACGAGACGCAAGCTTCACATGTGTGTATGCGCTAGCCATACCATCCACGGAAGACGACAACAGATGTGAGTTAGGGGCAGTAAGTGAATAATTCTTCTGTCATTTGGAACCAGGGAGAGAAACTAACTCATTTGAACCACGAGCAAAAAGAGAAATTAAGCAGATTAATTAGATTTTTTTCCTGAAATTGTCTCAGACATCCGAGGAAAAAAAGAAAAAACCCTTACATAGAACGAGATACACCACGAAACAATACAAAGACCATTTAAACAACATGGGTATTGACTGTCACGGTATCACTGAAAGGCCATGAGAAAAGAAGTGGACTACTTGTTACAAAACGGATTAGCCGGACAATGTTCTAGCCATTAGAGTTCTCCATGCTTGTTAGTGGAAAAACTGGACCTATCTTTCAGGAAGTGTACAGACTACCGAAAGTTGAATTTGATTAGTGTTGCCGGTAATTATCCATTGCTGCTCATTGAACACCTACTCAACAATATGGAAAAGCAAGGTTCATCTCAAATATTGAATTGTTTAAAGCTATTATCATATTCCTTTGGACGACAATACAAAATTTTTATCAGCTTTTACAACCCCGTTTGGATTATTACAATACATCGTCATGGGTTTTGGTCTAATGAATGGTCATACTAATTTTCTAGTATTCATGAAGGAGCAGGCGTATATTTTGATGATATTGTGGTATATTCATGGACCTGGGAAGAACATCGAATCTTAAAGAAGGTATTTAAAAAGTTTCGATAAGCACACTTGTCGATTTACCTGGAGTAGTGCGAGTTTTAAGGGCAACAGTTCAGTACATGGTATTTGAAGTAGGAAGAATACTAATCAACCCAGTAGTCTCTAATGTGAAAGGAATTAGGAAAGCATCACCCTCCCCACATGAGGAAGCAATTATAACATTCTTTAGGGATGGCAGGATTCTACCGACGGTTTTGCCCGAGCTTTTCGGCTGTAGTAGCCCTTTTGATAGATTTAACTAACCCCCAAGAAAATTTGTATGGATCAGCGAGTGCCAGGAATCCTTCGACAGGATAAAGGTCTTATCAACTTTGCAACTGATACTGCGAGCACCTGATTTCAACAAGAAATTCCTTATCCAAGTGGATGCGTTGGATAATGGGATTGGAGATTTCCTATTGCAAGAAAATGAGGATATAATTCTTCACACATTTTGTTTTCTTTCATTGAAGCTGAAGAATCATCAATGTGCCTAATCGACAGTTGAAAAGGAACTGCTAATGTCAGTTGCAGACATAAAAAATTTTAAGGTTTATGTGAATCGACAACAGAATGACGAGATTACGGTGTGTTCGTATCATAATCGTTTAATTCTTTATAATAAGATGAAAAATAATCAAGTATTAACTAGGTGGTCATTATGTTGGCAACTCTATGCTATTGATGTGAAGCATATATCAAGTAAAGATTAAGTGGTTGCAGATTATTTCTCTCGGGCTGAATTGATAGATTCAGGCCCGGTATAAGAATCATTTTTGAAGGGAGCTATTTTAGGAAACTGGTCTAACGTAGAATAGATAATTTATCTATTTATGTATTTTATTTATATATTTCTTTTGGTTATTTAAGAAGTGAATAGCCAGCTCATAAGATGATTTCCTTTTATGTTGGAATAAGTTTAGTATGTAAATTATGTAACAATTTCGTCGTTTATTTCATTGTATTCTTCATTCAAGTCAGTATAGGTAAATTTACGTTATTTTCCAGAATTAACTTTCTATTTCACATATTTTACCTGTTACGAAGTCCCCCGTAAACTGTTTATAAGTGCTTTTTAACCCTAAGAGGTATGAATGCGGTCTTATATAATTTTTTCATTGAGGTATTGTGTCATGTTTTCGAGAAAATAAGCGATTTTTATATTTGCTGCGTGTTTTGGAAGGTTATCAAAAACACCAGTGTAAGTTTTTAACGCTATTTTATTTCCGAAAACAGTAGGTGGGTGGAGCTGTCAAGTGAAAGAGGTGCCTTGAAAGCAAGGCTCGGCCCCTTGAAGTTTCAACTAGTTAGTAACTTTGCCGTCGCTAAGCGCCTGACACATGCCACAAAAAAAATCTGATTAGAACAATCTAGATATACACTGTATATATATATATATATATATATATATATATATATGTATATATATATATATATATATATATATATATATATATATATATATATATATATTATATATATAATATATATACATATGTATATATATATATATATATATGTATATATATATATATATATAATATATATATATATATATATATAAATATATATATTATATATATATATATATATATATGTATGTATATACATACACACACACACATATATATATATATATAATATGTATGTATACACACACACACACATATATATATATATATATAATATGTATATACACACACACACACACATATATATATATATATATATTTATACATGTGATTTGACAGTTTATATTCTATTAAGAGGCAAAAATCACTTATCAAGAACAAAGTCTCTAACTTTGAGGTAAATTCAAGTGACTGACAGTGGCTAAAGCACCTTATGGGTGCAGTAAAAGGTGTTCGTTTCTTCCTCTTGCTCTAAGGAGAGTGATTTTTATGGTGACAAGTGTCACTGCATCATTCACTATGTGGTGTCCATCAATGATTTTGGTGGTTCAAGAGAAACTTATGCTAAGCCATAAGTATCCAAATCTATTTTTACACCTCTTAAACGAAGGTCAGTTATGTGTAGTAAGAAACTTGTGAAAAGAATGAGGCAGAGTTATGTCCCCTGGTTTTTGTGCAGGAAGTCTTTGATGACCTTGATTAATTATTTTTTTAAGTATGACGCGAATGAAGAAAGCAAAAAGGAAACTCCTAATTTTATAAAATATTTCCCTTTTTGCTAGGCCTAAACATACAAATTATTATAATGATTCACTTTTCGGGCATAATGACAGAGTAACAGCAATTAAAAACATTTGATGCTCCAACTTTATTGAAAATTTTAGTCTAAAGACGTTACTGGATTTGAAATCAAAACTTTCGTAATTTTCTGTCAATTTGAGACTATGATGTTTTTCCAATAGTGTTCCATAATACCAACAGCTATAAAGCCTAAATAATATTTGATCTAAGTAGGTTAATATATTATATGAGGCTCAATATAACTGTTTCTTCAAATAATTAGTGTATATAAATCTTAGTAAAAGTAGGATTATCTAATTATGCTGAAAGTATTAAAAATCGACAAGTTTTCGATTCCAAATGCATGAATTCTTTACATTACCTTTCTTATCCCGTCCTTTTCCATGTCTTTTTATTAACCCATTATCAATATCCAGCCTCTTCTTTCGATGAATCTATCTCTCAACAATTTAACATTTTCTTCATTTTATCTACTACTGTACCATGTGATTTATAGTGAAAAGTTAATTCCTGGTTGTTTTATTATTATGACCTTCCTTTTGGTATCAAGCCACCGAAACAGCTCCTGTTACCAGCATTTTTGAAGACAGGAAGACCTCAAAAGTGTATAAAGAACATTTTCCGAAGAAGAATAATTACAATTTATAATGTACATAGTCATGTATTGTTTTGCTGCCCTTTACGTTGTTGTTACTAGACATTTGCGAGTTAGCCTTTGATTGTATGGGTTCGATTAAGTCTCATTCAGTATCTTTTTCTATGTATTTCATAAACATCCTGATGTACATTTGATCAAGAAAATATCTGAGCATAATTTGTTTAACGTCCCCCAAGTTGAAAGGATGATGTTGGGATTTATCATTAGACTAATAATGATGTCTTCTTAATAATATTAATCTTTTGATAGTGTTTCAAAGTTGGCTTCACCAGTCGAGTAAGAACTTTCTATCATAACTAACAGTCACATGTTCCTGTTGCCGTAAAAAAAAATATTTCAGTTTTAGCCCAACGACTTTCTGAAACATTCAGCCAGTGATTCGGTCATCTCAAAGCAACAGTTCTCCCCATATAAAATATCTTCACTTCTTTGATTTTTTGGTACATATCACACCCATCAGGCTATTCAGTTTACATCAATAGTAATATGTACAAAGTTGATCATTCTTATTCAAAATGTTATTTACTGTGATTTTTAGTAATCACTATCGAATCTTTTATCTATGCGTTACTCATGTCATTTATGAATAATTTGCAAGAATTAGCTTTATAACACTTTTTTTGTATTAGATTCTATATTTATTTTCTATCCTCTTAGTCAACATCGCTGTCTATTTTAGGCCTTTCCTTCACCTGAAAGATGGTAGGTCTTCAACAAGACCCTTCCATTTTGGAAAGCGGAGATGATAGTCTCTATCTGTTATCAATGATCAGTCTTCTTCATATCAATATCACCAGAGAATGGTCAACCTTGATTTCCTGGCCCTGAAATTACGTTAAAATTGTGGTTACCTCTGGAAAGTGTTGAGAACTAGAATACCATGATATATATATATATATATATATATATATATATATGTGTGTGTGTGTTATCAACACAATTTGATGCATCACTCAATTAAATGTTGCAGCCTTTAAAGAAATTCTTATTCTGAGTCGATTTCTTGACATTCTCCTCATAATTATAAATAAAAGAGAAAGTACATGTAAGAATTATATGAAATTTTGTTCCAAGCATTTATGAATAATTGTCAAATTCATTAATTCACAAGTATTGAAATTTTAAATCTACAAAAGAGGAATTACCGCCACTAAAGAAATAATTCCCTCCCAAAGCTGATCTTAAAAGTAGGTTGGCCAGGGCACCAGCAATCTTTTGAGATACTTCCGCTAAAGAATTAATACTTACTTTACTTACTTACTTTGATGGCTGCTTTTCCGGTCTCATACAGCAGAGGAACCCCAATCTCTACAGGACCCCCCCCCCCCCTGTCATTTTAGCTGGTTCGTTCAAGTTATTTAATGTTTCATATGGCGTATTGCTCATTTACTGTTAAATCGTCACTGTATGAGGACTCGTGAAATAAGAAAGTCTTCAGTTTCCTCTTGAAAGCCATAATGTCTGCAATCATTCGAATATTTCGTGGGAGCTTACTATTTAGTCTTGGGGCCGCATATTTAAAGCTCAGGAGCCTAAATTAGACATAAATATATGTTAGAACAGTTTGAACCCATCTGTAACTATTCTCGTTTCGACACGATTTGTTGGCTACGCATCATGTAGCAGTTCTCTTAATTATTTTGGACATACAGTTCTGATAACTGGGTGGGTTATTGTACATATTTTAAATTCAATTCTTGTTTTAATCGGCAGCCCTTGTAAATGAATTAGTATAGTGTTGATCTTTTCTCTAGGTGGGACACCTTCTATCAGTCTTGCTCCTCTTTTTATTATGTTTTGTAATTTCTTAACTTGCACTTTCGGTAAATTTTAATAGATAGAGTTGCAGTAGTCAATCCTGGAAATAACACAGTTTATCACAAGTTTCTCTACTGAATTCTCGTCCACGTACTTTTTTAAAAACGCGATATTTCTTAGATGATTACCAGCAGTTTTTATTACATTATTTATTTGGGCATTTAGAGACAGGATACAGTCAAGAAATGCACCTAGATCTCAAACTTTACTAGATCGTTTGATTGAACAGAGAGTGATACATTGAGTCTCTCGCTCTGGTTACGGCTAATTTTTCTTTGCCTACACATACACCGATTTGTCTGGCCTATTCTTTAGAAATTCTCATCTTTCTGCATACACCTGACAACACTGAAATTACTACAGTTCTTCTTCGCTGAGGGTCCCAATTACTGTACTGTAAGTGTTTAGTGGCTACTTTCCTGTTTGTAAGAGTAGTTGAGAAAGCTAGCTATGGTAAGCAACTCTTTTAGGGGAAGGAAACTCCAAAACTAAACCATTATTCCCTAGGCTTGGGTAGTGCCAGAGCTTCTGTACTATAGTCTTCCACTGCCTTTGGTTGGAGTTCTCTTGCTTCAGGGTACACTCATATCTTTTATCTTATTCATTTACTTTTTTTCCTTTCTCATGTTTTTTTTTTTACATATATTTTGTTTTGGGCAGGGTTAATAGAATGGGCTTGGATACCTGATGGTTTATCCAGACGTTGTCTTTTTCTTTCTGTTTTTTTTTTTTCATTTGAAAATCAACCTCACTGTCCTCCATTCAGTTTCTAGTGGCTATCCTTGAGGGTATTTAGCCTTGCATGGTGTATTGGCTCCCCATGTTGACCATTTTTTTTTTACTTTCTTTCTATTGTTTCATTAATCATTTTATTTATATATCCTTAAGCAGATTGTTTTTTATCATTCTTGTCAATTTACTTGTTAAATATTATGTACTTTATTTCCTAATAATCCTTATGCTGCCTGGAGACATTGAGAGAAATCCGGGACCAGTACAACCTAGATATCGTCAATATCGTGTACTGTACTGCAAAATTCGAGGTCTTCATGCTAATATTCAAGACCTTAATGTTTTGTCTTCACAGTATATTATTCTGTGCTCAGAAACTTTTATTTCTAATGTGAGGCCTTTATCTGATCTCCTTATAACTGGTTTTAATAAGTCAATAACTTTTAAAATTGATGCCATTCCTAGGGCCAGGGAAATGTTGGACTTAGTACCCTTCTTCTCATAAGTCCTACTATAAATGTGGAAGCCATGAGAATGAGGTAATAAAGGTTTGTGGCAGGCAAAGCAACTTCTTTTTATGTTCAATCAACCGAAATCCAGATATGGGGGATTCTATCTTTGATTGTTTTCTTACTATTATAGCTAAGGTACAAGAAAAAGATGAAAAGGCCTCTTTGGTCTATGTTAGTGATTTCAATGCTCAACATATCGAGTGGTTAAATTCTGTTTCTCTTACTGATCACCATGACTTAAGAGTTTTAGACTTTGCCTCTTAATCAGTCTCTTAGCAAATCATAGGTGAAACCACTAACAGTTATGGTAACAGCTTGGACCTCGTACACACCGACTCCCCTGGCGTTATAACAAGTAATGTAGGTTCTCCTGCTGGGACATCTGATCTTGCATTGATTTGAATAGCACATAAGACTGAGCAACCTCTCCCGGATGTATCATACTGATGTGAAATTTATATAAAATCTCAATATGATTGGAATGGGATTTTGATTGACTTTTTGGTTTGAATTGGTCACGTTTTTATAGTAGTTTTGATCTTTTTTTCCCTTTGAATGAGAATCTAGTCAACATAATTGATAGGCATATCCCTTCTCTCGTGTTAAGACACTGAGTAAAGGACAAACCCTTGTTCAATGATGATTGTAGACGGGCTTATTTGGAGATGCATGAGTTTTATCATCTTTGGAAGGGTAACAGATGAGATTTGACTAGGAATAACTATATTCATCTAAGATCTTTTTCTAAGAAAGTTTATGCTTCAGCTTAAAAGTAATAAAATCTAATAATAAAAGAAACCCTTTCCAGTACATCAAGGAACATAAGTGGTGGACTACCCTTAAATCTGCACGATTTAGTGTAGATGCAACAGTTCCTCCTTTACTTAAACCAGATGGACCTATCATTCAATGTGCAATGGAAAAGGAAACCCTTTTGGCTGATGTGTTTGACAGTAAACATGAAATGAAAAACTTAATTTCCCTCATTCTTGTTTTCCTGAGGCTAAACTAAGCAGTTTAGCTTTTTGATCTCATGAAATTAAAACTCCCTTGATGGACCTTGTTGCTTATGGAGGCCTAGACCCAAATACTATTTTTTCTTGGTTTCTTTTATGAGGACTGCAGATTTCTTAGCTCCAAATTTATCCCTTATTTTGCTTAAATTAGCAGACAGAGGAGCTTTTAGTACTTCTTGGAGAATGGGTATTGTAACTACAATAAATAAATGTGTTTGTGGTAGCTCAATTCCAACTGTTTACCGGCCAATTTCATTAACTTCCAAATTATATGAAGTTTTTGAACGTCTTTTGGCAAAACGTTTTAATAGGTTCTCTGGAAGTAATCATCTGTTCCCTAGTTTGCAATTTGGTTTTTGCGAGGCCATGGAGCATGTTATGCCCTTCTTTCAACTCTAATACCATACAGAAATCCCTTGGTTGTGGTCAGGAAGTTCGTATGATGGCCCTAATTTCAGTGCTGCATTTGGCAGTGTTAATGGGGCCTACTGGAATGCCAATGTATGGGGGTATTGGAAGAAAAACACAAGATCCTGAAAAAAAAATTCAGAGAGCTTCGTATGGTAATGTAGAATGCGTTTACAAAATATCTTTTTTTTCAAAATTCCTTTTATATTCATAGTTATAGGGCGATCAGTAAAAGTAATTCAATAAATCATAAACATTGTTCCTCTCAAGAAAAGGCAGTATTTCTTCTTTCATCGTAAATTTTTATAATTAATACGTTTTATTGAAAAAGAAATTATGAACAATGGAATCTGTATAACTTTCAGGAGTCGTAGACAATCTAGTATTACACCCTTCTTCCTTCAACCCTACCACAAACCTCAGAGAGAGTATATGCCCGAGTTTGAGCTTTGATATTCTCTAATTTTTACGTTTGTTTTTCTCGTTTTCGGCAAGAACTTTATCATTTCAAAGAGGAAAAGACAATTTCAACATCTTGCTAACATAACGAGGCATAAAATTCGCTCTACTAAGTGCTCAGAATAGGGTAATATCGGGAGTGGAGAGAGAGAGAGAGAGAGAGAGAGAGAGAGAGAGAGAGAGAGAGAGAGAGAGAGAGAGAGAGAGAGTTGTTTGGATAAAGAAGTGATGTCCATGCTTAAAACGAGCAAAAGAAGCAAAATATTGCGCAAAGGCATCTTCGTCTATGAGTAAATTCTGATAAATAACTATGTTTTCGTTTATCAATATCCAAAAAGGAACATAACATTCATAATAACCACGATTTATTAAGATTATCTTGGTTAAAATAAAAAGAAAAACTTTGAACACCCTCTGGCATTCACTCATTTTTACATCAGTTTTTCGCGTTTTCAAAAGACATTTCATCATTTCAAAGAGGAGAAGAATATTTCAACATCTTGGTAACATAAGGAAGAAGAAAATTCGCTCTATTAAGAGTTCAGAAGAGGGTAATATCAGTAGTGAAAAGAGAGAGAGAGAGAGAGAGAGAGAGAGAGAGAGAGAGAGAGAGAGAGAGAGTGTGTGTGTGTGTTTTGGATATAGGAATGGCCGCTTGCCTCACAGGAGCCAAAAGAAGCAAGAGGTTGAGCGAAAGGATCTTCATTTAGGAGTACATTATGCTGAATATCTTGATTTTCTTTTATTGATACATAAAAAAAAATGAAATTCATAATAATCATGATTTATTAAGATTGTTTTTGTAAAAATACAAAGAAAAACTTTTAATGCACTAATCTCCAGACTATACTTATTGACTTACAAATTCAAAAATCTCCCTTAGTTTTAAAGATATAGCACTGGAATTTGGTATATAGCTTGAAAAACGGACCTTTTTTTTAGGTGAGATAGCCATGTCGTCCTGATGGAAGTTCCTTTAGGGTAGCTTCCGAGGGTATATTTGACTACGGTGATATTCCCGAGAATTTTACCTTAAGGTATCCAGAATTCTAACTCCTGGAGCGAATATCCCTAAATAAATCTAAAATGGGATATCGCGTAATATCAGAGGACGTATTCTTGACACGCCACATAGCTATCATCACCCCGAACAGAATTAACGCTTCGAGGGGTCAAAGTGGCAAGAAAACGAAAAGCGAGAATGAAAGGAGAGCCGTTAATAAGGTACCTCTCCTATCTCGTTTTGAGTGTGTACATAATGCAGCTGATGTCGCCATCTTTATTCCTTGTAGCGATACACGAGGTGCTACAGATACTGCATTATAGGGAGGGGTCCTATAGCCCTTTTTTATTAAAAAGGATGGGCGGGTCCATCAGGACGACATGGCTATCTCACCGAAAAATAGATTTTTCGCTTCGCTCAAAATTCATTTTTTGGGCTCTGGCCATGTCGTCATGAGGGAAGTATACCAGAGCATTACTGTATCTGTGGATTCTTAAATCGTGCCATACCCTCAAGAAAGTATTTCTTGGTCAGCATAGACCTAGAGACCTATTATGTTACCGTCATACATCATTTCACCTAAGCATAAACTATGTTAGTGCTTCCTGACCCCTACAGGGAAGAGTGATACCAGACTCTGGGAAAAGTCTCGAGGAGTACATATACCTATGGATGACTAACATACAAGCCAGTATAGTGGTCTCACTCTATACATTGTAAAGCAAAGTTTTATAAGAACCACCAATGACAGTATGAAATACCGACAAATCCCCCAGTGTGCCTGTTCTTATCAATGGATCAGACAAAGGATTACATCCATGTAGGAATAATATTGCGTATCACCACCATCCCTTCAGAGTATGAAATCTTTCCTTCTTGAAGAAAGAATACATTAATGAATGTTTGCTTGTAGCAAAGAACAATCTTAAGACTATTCATGTTAAATTATCCATAGTTTTAATTGTAATGTTAATACACTTTTTAATAAAAATGATACGGGCGAATAAGACGCAAGGTTCACTAAGAACTAATTTATTGACAATCATTAAAATATATAGGTCAATCGACAATTATAAGAAATATAATATGTGGATGAGGACATAATCAAGCATAAGGATAACAATAGAACAGAAAGTATTGTTTCATCTGAAAAGGAAACGTATATGCACTACTTTTAATATCAAAATATTAACACTGTATCACAGTCTGTATTACTGTTCAATTACACTAGCGTTACAAACGCTTGGCACATGTGTTCGCACTATGCTTTATTCACCTTTATCTATGGAACAGTTCATAAGGACACCTTAGTGGCCCAACAATTAGTCTGTAGAAACAGTCCGTGACTACACGCCCACCCCTGAATTAATCGTCCCAATTAATTTCACAGTTCCTCACAGATATAAACGGCAGGTTTAGAAACACTACCTGCTGCTACCACAGAACTCTTCATTTCCTCCAACTGCTTGCCCAGTGTTCAGAGAATACTGTGGATGACTTACATCTAATGTATAAGCAAAGATTCCAATCCAAATTATAAAGGAAATTTCTCGAATCATGACCTGCGGGTGTACTGTCTGAATCCGGTCTGAGAGCAGAATAGGTGATTTTCGCCGTTAGTTCCTTCAGAGATAAATTTGAGGCTGAGGTTTCTCCCCTAAACAGCTGGCCTCCCCTAAAGTCTGAAGTTCTACGAAGATAGACCTTTAGGCACTCCGCTGGACACAGAGATGCATCTTCTTTCAAATGTCAGATTATCCAGGGACCCTGCTTCTTAGTGGGTAGGCTCATTCTCGGAGAGAAATGTTGAAGAATGATAAACAGAAGACTGTCTCTTGATATCCCAAATCTTTTCTTCACCGTCGAGGAGAGAAAATCATGAGATGTAGGCTCTGGGTTTTCTGTGATGAGGCAAAGACTGTCGACTTCTGAACTAGCTGAGACAAAACTGGGTCAGGTAGCAGCACGAACTTCAGTCGCAGTTCTAAAACCAGAGGGAACCAGACGCTGTTTGGCCATTTGTGAGCCACTATTGCCGCTTTCCCTTTGAATGATCTCAGTTTATCGAGGACTCTCAGAAGAAGGTTGTGCGGAAGGAACAGGTAAATCCAGGACCATCTATTCCAGTCGAGGGACATAGAGTCCACTGCTTCCGCCAGAGGGTCCTCATACAGGGACACATAACGATGTAACTTCTTAATGTCCTTTGTCGCAAAGAGGTCTATCTGCAGTTCTGGGACTTGACTTAAGATGAAAGAGAATGATCCTGTGTCTAGGGACCAGTCTGACTCTACCGGCGTGAACTTGGATAGAGCGTCTGCCGTCACGTTGCGAACCCCTTGAAGGTGAACTGCTGACAAGTGCCATCTCTTCTTTTCCGCTAGCCGGAAGATGGCCAACATCACTTGGTTGATTTGAGGTGACCTCAACCCTTGTCGATTCAGGCATCTCACTATCACCTCGCTGTCTAGGACCAATCTTCTGTGGATCGAGTGGCGAGGGGATATCTTCTTTAGTGTAAGAAGTACTGCCATGGCTTCTAGGAACTTTATATGAAACTTCTTGAAGAGGTTGGACCAAGCTCCTTGGGCTTTCTTTCGGTGAGAATGACCTCCCCGCCCCTGCTTTGAAACGTCTGTATGAATAGTCATTGAGGAGGGAGGTGGCTGAAGATGTACCGATTTCTTCAGTTGTTTGGCTTTGGACCACTGCTTGAGAAGCGTTCGTAGACGAGTCGGTATTGGTCTTACCAGATCTCTTCGCGTGTTTGATGCATATTTTCTCCAAACTCCGGTTGCATCCTTTAGCTGTGCTCTTAGCACAGGGTCTGTTACTGAAGCGAACTGAAGAGAGCCCAGCACTCTCTCTTGTTTGCGTCTTAATATCCTTTTGGATTTTAGCAATCTTTTGAAAGACCCCGCTATTTCTTTCCTCTTCTTCATAGGAATGGAAAGCTGGTGTGACTGTAAGTTCCAGTGGATTCCCAGCCATTGGAACTTTTGAGATGGAGAAAGTCGAGACTTTTCGATGTTGATCTTGAATCCCAGATGTTCCAGGAACTGGATCACCTTCTGTTCTGGATGCTGCCCATACTAGCCAGTCGTCCAGGTAGGCTACTACTTGGATTCCCTTTAGACGTAACTGCTGGACAGCTGTGTTTGCAAGCTTCGTGAAGATTCTTGGGGCTATGTTTAGCCCGAATGGCATGGCTCTGAAAGCATAAAATCTTTCTTGTAGCTTGAAGCCTAGGTAGGAGGAGAGATGACGACTGATTGGAACGTGCCAATAAGCGTCTGACAAGTCTATAGAGACGATGAATGCCCGTTTGGGCAGTAGGATCCTTATGTGTTGAATTGTCATCATCTTGAACTTGTAGTTCACTATGAACTTGTTGGGTGACGACAATTCTAGAATGACTCTGAGTTTCTCTGAGTCCTTCTTTGGAACACAAAACAGCCTTCCTTGGAAATTGATGAACTTTACCCTTCGGATTACTCTTTTCTCCAAGAGTTCTCGAACGTATTCTACCAGAACTGGTGTAGAGTGTTGGAAGAACCGAGGGGAAGGAGGTAGAGTTCTGTACCAACTCCAACCCTGTCTATTCTTGATTAGGCTGTGGGCCCAGGGATCGAAGGTCCAGCGTTCCCGAAAAAGATGAAGTCTCCCTCCTACCGGAAGCATCTCACTTTTGCTGTTGTAGACCAGAGGCCTTGCCTTCTTGACCGTACCCTCCCATGAATCCCCTTCCTCTTGAAGGGCGTCTAGATGAACCTCTGGCTGTTCCTTTAGACCTTAGCCGAAAGGTAGTTTTTTGCCCTTCAAACACTGGGTTGAACGCCAGTGACTGAGTTGTCACCGCTTGAGGTACCAGTTGATATGTGGTTGGAGGTTGTGCCACTATCTGGGGCACTGCAGTTGCTGGAAGTTGTTGTTGTTGCTGCCGATAAGGTTTGGCTGGCCGAGAGGATAGCCTAGGCTGATTTGTCTTCCTTTTAGGTTGGGGACCCTCATCCAGGGAAGACTTTCTTTTAAGAGTTAGGCCCCACTTTTGGAGATGGTTCCTATTCTCTGTGACGGCCTTATCCACTACTTCTTTGACCACTTCATCAGGGGAGAAGTCTTTACCCCATATACAAGAGGAGATCAGTTTCCTCGGTTTGTGCCTTACTGTAGCTGAGGCGAACACGAACTCTCTACAAGCTCTCCTAGCTTTGATGAAACTGTAGAGATCCTTTGTTACTGTAGCCAAATGGGTTTTGGCCACTACCATGAGCATCTCATGGATCTTGGGGTCGCTTGCCATCGTCTCTAAAGTCGTCTGTAAGGACATCGATGCAGCAAGCCTCTCTTTTGTCTATTGCTCCCTGCACAAGAGAAAATCTGACCACTTTGGGAGGTCCTCACCGAACTGACGTCCGGCAATGTCAGCCTCCAACTTCCCGACTGAGAAGGTAAGGTGAACGTCCTTTCAGTCTTTCTGGTCCATGGGTAAGGTCAGGGACAAGGGCTTACATTCCTCCGAGGAGGGACATTGTTTCCCTGCCTCAACAGCCTTCAAGACAGCCTTGTATCCCTTCTCCATGAAGGGAAAGGCTCTGGTAGGAGAGCCACAAAGGAAGGATGCTTCTAACTCAGAGCTGGAATCCTTCATCGAGCTCATAAGTAAGGCCTGTGCCTTACTATGGTAAAAAACTATGACCTCCTCCGGCTCCGTCTCTTCCTTTGAGGCTGGTTCCTTCCTAAGACGGACATAGCAGTCCGGGCAAGAGTCTTGTTGGGCCAGAATACCACTTCTTCAGAAATGACAATCTTCCCTGTTGTCATAGGCATGTGCTCGGCATACCTCCAACGGTTGGCACCCTAGCACAAAGGAAGGTCCTTCACGTTGAGCTTCTTCTTGGGCCCACGTGATGCTGCAAGTCTCCTCATCTCCAACTTCATTGCAGCTTCCTTTTCTTCATTCTTCTTCTGCATCTGCTGAATCATTTCAACGATGGAAGAGAGAGTCTTTCCCAGATCTTCTGGGAGAGCAGACGATGTTGAGGGAACAGGTTCAGGGGCCAAAACCGATGTAACCGACACCTCATTGATTTCGTCTTCCTCAGTATAAAGAGCCTGGGTCAGCTCCTCTTCTTGACCTCATGCCAGAAGGTCCTTTTCTGTATACTCGGACACCTCAGACATCCTATCGTCCAGTTGGATGTCTTGTAGGGCGGCCAAGACTTCAGAATCTACCGGAATCTGAACTAACGGGATCTCCGCATGAGGCCGAGGGATCACTGCATCCGCCGATGCCTTAGGAAAAAGGTAAGCCCTTATCTTCTCACTTTGAAGATAGGGGCCTGAAGTATTCTTCTGGAAACCCCTCACCCAGGTTCGTAACTTTTCCCTAGCTGCGTCCCTTGACTCCGCTGTCTTAGGGTTGTCAAATGTCTCGGTAATCAGGTTGGTACATATTGAACATACCTGAGGGTCCCAATACCGAAGATCATCCTTGGAGACTGCACATGCTGCATGCCTCCTACACCTGTCATGTCCGCAGAAGTTCTTGCTGCGGATCTTGCAGAACATACTCCTGCACTTCGGGTCATCCTCCTGTAAAGAGAAGAAATTCCTTGAGTATCAAGTGATGACATATCACAGGATAGCTAAAGATAATATATAGCTTATAACATTCAAGCTAAAAAGAAAAGAAGGAAAGACACATACTTGTATTTCCTGCCCAGCCCATTGCCGTAACCTTCCATATAATAAAACTAAGGTTACGTCTCATTCTAGAAAAACCTTCGTTATATTTTCCAGAGGAAAATTTGGGAGTAGCTCACACCAAAATCAATGATTTTAATATACTGGATAATTAAAAAAGAAAGAGCTTACTTTCTTTATTTTGTACGGTCTCAACAAAGGCTGCACAAGGCAACACCAAGTATGTTGGAAGAACTAGTGTTACAACATATTGTATCCTATAGTTTTCTCTATGCAGTATAGACTATACTGTAAGAATACTGGCCACAGTATACAACATAATATCCTGCCTGCCGGCGTGTGCCAGCCGGCACGTACCTTAATATAGTTCAAAGGCATACTACCCTACTGGGTGGCAGCTCACTGGTTCAGTGTGTGCGCGGCAACTAAAAAATTTACAGGACCCAGCTGCCGGCCGCTAATTGTAGCAACCGGCAGACCTTAGAGACTGCTTCTATTGCCGGTCGGCAATGGTATACTACTCTTGCTGGCCGACAGTAAAACCAGAACCAGAGAGGTTCCCCCCGCCCGTCTGCCGGTTATTCAAGCCGGCAGTCGGGCCAGAGGTACAAAACACTAACAAGAAAACAGAATGAATATAAGGATATAAGATGACACTATCTTACAGCTTTCCATCCAGAAAGAGTGAATATAAGGAAGGGGAAAATATAAAATTCAGGCTTCCTTCTATCCATTGCCTGCTGGGCTCTACCGACCGAAATGGATGTAAGACCAAGGGAGGTCTTGGGATCACTCTATAAAAGATAGGCCTCTGCCAGCCGGCACGATCTTGCCGGCCGGCAGAGGACTGAGCCTGTTCCACATCTTAACCTATTCTAGGCACAAATGTAGAACAGCGGCCAAGAGTTGTCATAGCTAGGCTATTACTAAGGATAGGGGGAAAAGGGAAAGAGGGTCCTACAAACTTTGCTCTACTATGAGATAAACCCCAGTGGCCAAGAAAACTCATCCTAGCCTAGGGTTTATCTAGGAGAGGGAGGCCAGCAACACTTGCCACCTCCCTGAGTACCAAAACAAAGTTTGATGTAGCTGTTCACTGGAAATGAAGAGTCTCATCCTACAGACCGAGAACAGCAACACTGGACAAGTCTGCTAGATCACTAGAAGAAGGAATCATCTCGTACAGAAACCTTCGGAAGTGGTCTAGGGAGGCTAAACCTCCTAAGTCTGCACCTAACCTAGACAAGGAATCTCATTCTCTATGCCAGGAAGATACAGACCCCAGACTAATAATCTGATGTTCTGCCCAAACCTGAAACCAGATACTCTGGATACAGGGTTAGAACAGACATATCCTAATATAGTTATACCTGAATATTATTCAGATAAAACCACTAAGATAAAGCCTGAGGCTTAATCAGAGGGAACAAGGGATTGAACTTAATCTCCAGGTGAGAAGAGAGCAATCGGGGAGTGTGCGAAAGTATACTAAAGCCCCATAGGCTACTAGCCTTGGTCAGGTGAGAATCGATTACCTAAATCACTGAAACTCTCTCGTATACAATCTTGGAAATAAATATTCAACAAAATCTTATATATATAAAAATGCCTATAGCTTCAATAAGTTTAAAACACTTGGAAATCTGTATATCATGCATGAAAGTATAGGGCCAGACGTGTAGGCTACGAAGCCTAGCGTAGGCCAGAATCGGTTACCTCAATCGCCGAAATTGAATTACTAACGGCATCATATAAAAAATTCCTATCTGTAAAGCTAAATAGCTAGATTTATTAAAGCATAAGGACCGGGAACGTCGCTCTGGCTAACTAAATGACTCATGCATAGCGAGCGACAGCGTCCAGGACGCCTCCGGTAGGCAACAGCTCTTGTTTACGTTAATATCGCTTCTGATTTAATTCAAAGCACCAAGCGCTTACATTCACACATAATAAAGATAATACTCAACTTTCCAGAGGCAGAAGAGGCTGTAGAAAGCATCATCACGTTGAATAAACCCAAGATTTACTAGAAAACACAGGGAAAACACCGAGTAGTAGAGCTACGTGATAAGGAATAAAGATGGCACCATCGGCGGCATTATGTACACACTCGAAATGAGATAGGAGAGGTACCTTATTAACGACTCTCTTTCATTCTCGCTCTCCGTTTTCTTGCCACTTTGACCCCTCGAAGTGTTAATTCTGTTCGGGGTGATAATAGCTATGTGGCGTGTCAAGAATACGTCCTCCGATATTACTCGATATCCCATTTTAGATTTGTTTAAGGATATTCGCTCTTAGAATTATGGATACCTTAAGGTAAAATTCTCTGGGAATATCACCGTAGTCAAATATACCCTAGGAAGCTACCCTAAAGGAACTTCCATCAGGACGACATGGCCTGTGCCCAAAAATACATTATAAAACAAAGAAATGAAGCCCTTTTTTCTCATTTATCCCGTGAATCTTATGATTTATGTTTTTACCATAACGAAAAAATTTAGATATTTGACCATAAATCACTTTTAGCAAAAAACTCGCGATATTATTTGAGGTCCATATCAGATCTATATAGGGTAGTAATCCCAGATTTTAGTAATAATTATCTCGGGAACAGTTAAATTTGAAAAAAAAAAAAACACTCAATTTCAGGATAAATCACCCTGGCGTCGCAAAACCGAAGGTCAGAGGCAAAAATTCTATGCAACTTGGCGATGCAATAATACACCTTAATAAGTGGTATGAATATCAAAGTCCTGTCATTAAAAACCGGGAATAGCTGGCCGGCCCCCTTAATCAAGAGGGCCCTGTTCTCAAACTCAAACATTTGGAAGATTGTAGGTTTTTTTTAGCATCATTATTGAATATTTAAGTAGTGGATCGCTAAGAGTTGTTGTTTTTTGGGCCCCATAGTGTATATAGGAATGTGATTTCTGGTGTTCCTCAGCATACTCTTCTTGGCCCATTACTTCTCATATTATTCACACATGAAATGTAGTTTGGACTGGAAAACAAGCTTGTCGCATATGCAGATGATGCTACACTTGTTGCATCAATTCCATCTCCTGAATATTGATATGAGGTTTCTGAATCCCTTAATAAAGGTCCAGCTATATTCAGTGCATGGTGGAAATTATGGGGCATAAATTTACTCCTAACAAAACTCAAAATATGACTGTAAGTAGATCAAGAACAGTGGCTACTCAACATCCAGATATCACCACTGATTATGTTTCTTTAGCTCTGTATGACTATTTAAAGATTTTTGGTGTGATTCTCGGCAGCCAATTTACTTTAGCAAAACACATTAGGCCTGTGTCTCCATTAATTGCACAAAAAAAGGGGCTTATTAAGAAAGTCTTTTACTGTTTTCAGTGCCAATCAATTCTGAAGAAGTTTTTTAATTTATTCATTCTACCTTGTCTCGGTAATTGTTTTCCCGTCTGGTCTTCAACTTCTGATTCACATCTTATTTTATTGGACAGGAACTTACGGTCTATTATATTTCTTAGTCCTGATCTAGATGAAAATCTCTGGCACCGCCGTTCAATTAATTTGTTACGCAAGTTGCATAATATTTTTCATAATTCTGATTACCCTTTACATTTAGATCTTCCCAGACAGCTCCTTCTAGTTTGTAATACTAGGCATGCAGTTAATTCTAATAGTAGGGCCTTCTCCATTATGAAGCTAAATACTACACATTATTCTAGAATTTTATTCCAGCGTTGACCTAGTTTTGGAATGATCTTCTTAATCGGGTAGTTAAATTGGTAGAGCTTCGAAAGTTTAAACTTGCTGCAATTTTTTTTTTTATGTTGAACATGCTGACATAAGTATTTTTATCAGAGACCTTATTTATATTCAATTTACACTTTCCGATTATTTATTGTTATGCTCGCAATCCAATTTTATAGCTTACAAACATCAATCGCTTTCCCTCCAGCCATATTTATCATTCTCAGACACACCAACCTCTGTCTAGTCAAAATCAATACATACTTACATGAATACACATCTCAACTATTGTACAACGTTGCATTATATGCCCTCTACACACCCCCAACATATTTATCATAATTCATATCAAATGTACATATTCACAAAATTTCAGTCAATTTTCTTTGCTTTCAGCTATACTATTGTACAGCACACATATCACAGGCTCGTAATCTGTAACAATATTTTCTTTTTCCTAATATTGTCCTTATTGGTCTGCCCTTCACTGATAACTTGTTTTTGCACTGAAACTCTTGTTATAAAAGCTCACTGTCTGCTTTAAAAAATCTAGTTCCAATTACATAGTCTCTCAGTTACCATCTCACTGGTGCATCTGCACATTGATGACCACCAGAATGTTCAACTTCCTCCAGTTTTCCAGTGCATTGTTGTCTCTTATTGTCTGATGATGCCGTTTTCAGACAGTGAGTATATTACCAATGACACGCACTAGAAATTACTGACCTTCGACAGCGGAGGAGCGTTCGTCTGGGCATGATTCGGTCAAGTACGAAAGCAAATTATGTCCTTGCGGTGACCCATGAGGACACTCTCCCTGAAATCTCCGATTGACTTTGCAAGAAAGGAGACACATCAATGACATACGACTCCCTCAAGTCATACCATGCTGAGCAGTAGTCGCCATCCCCAGCAACACAGCGAAACTTTTTCCGCCCTCTCAAATACTGTTTGGGGAACAAAAGGTTTTGCTTGATATTAGGGAAATGACCTTTATATCTCGCCTACAACCTGTGACAGATGGATCTCCTTTTGAAATTAATCTTCTTCATGCCCTATTTGTATGGTACCTACTCTAATATGTAAGTGTTACTATCCTTGATGTCGATATTCTGCAATTGACAAACCTAATAACCAAAGTCAACACCCTTATGGATAGTCATTTCATTAACTTCAAGACCTTCATCAATGCCTCCACTCCTAACAAAATAGACACCTATTCAACATCGACCAAAGCTGACGTGAATGCAGTAGGGCACAGACACACACCCCAGGATGTGCTGGGGTGGCGATGATAACGCCCACCACCCACATATACCATCCCTCACTTACTCCCCAACCTTTGACCTATCCAGCCACTTCTTGATGTACATTTGTGCAGTTTTGCTACTACCACTCTAAACTCAGGGCTGCTTAAAAGAAATTTTGGGAATGGTTTTCGGTGGCCAACTAAGTATATTCTTAGATCATCACCTGTAGCGTGGCCTCCCTCGTCAATAATTATTTCTATCTAGATGACACAGATATAGGCGCTCCAGTTTTGGTAGACACGGGTACTTACCATTCTCTTATTGCAAGACCATTCTCTAAGACACGACGTAGTCTAGATAAGTTTACCGACAACCACCTGGTAGCTGCTAATGGATCTGCAAAACACACTAATGGTTATGGAACTGTAAGTTTATCATTTAGAAATGCAAGCTATACGCGGAATCTTTTCGTTGCTGACTGCACGTTGTCAATCTTCGTTACGGATTTCCTGTCGCATTTCCACCTCCTGGACGATATATCTCATTGACGGTTTGTTAACGAGGATTCGTACTTCTCACCACCTCTCCAACCAGCCGCCTCCACCCTGGTTTTCCACATCAGTTCACCCACAGATGTTTAACACCTACTCCTCCCATTGTACCCATATGTTTTCCGTACAGAACTTTGTCAAACAACAATGGTTCCTGTGAAACACGATATTTATCACCATGACAAGGCGACGGGCCTACCATTATTCACCAGATCTGGACGTTTTGGCACTGAATAGACTGGCTGCTGCTAAACAGACGTTGGACAAAATGGAAAAAATTAGCATTTACTAAAAAGCCTCAAGCCCACGGCCTTCAATCTTGTACATCGTCGTCAAGTACGATTTCTCTCTGCGTTTCAGTGGAGATTACAGGTGCCTTCACAGCCACAAAGAGCAGGACCACTACCCACTCCGAGAATCTGGTGACGTGACTTTCTACTTGAACAGAGATAAGGCTTTCTCCACGCTCTAACTCTTGTAAGTAAATTATCCAGTGCCCATGAACCCAAAACACATCCCATGAAAGCCATTACCATTCCCTTTCTTACAAACACTTTCAATTACTCTGGCTTTGGCCTTCGTACTGATGGGGTCACTTTTTACTGTATCATGTATGGCATCTTAGATGACCTACCTTCCAGTTTATGCTACTGGCACAACACACTTCTGTTCACTTCCTCCAAAGTACGACACACCGGTCATCTACACATTTTGCTCAACTGCCTATAACAAAACGTTCTTTTAGTTCCGTACAACAAGAGTACTTTTCTCACGAATGAAGTATCCTTTTTAAGGCACCGCATCACTCCTGAAAGAGACTCCACCCCCTCCCTGAGAATGTAGCAGCCATTCAGAAGTTCCCTATGCCCTCGATCGTCAAAGTAGTGCAAGAATTCTTACGCATGATGAAAATTTATCACCGTTTTCGACCAGCCATCGCCGTCACTCTTGCCCCTTCGTCACACCTGCTCTTACTTTTCCCGTACCAAATGCTCCTCTCCTCTCTACATATGCCAGCAACATTGCTATTTGGGTAGTCTTTATGCAGATGGTCAACGGTTCGCCTCACCCATTGGCCTTCTTCACCAGGAAACTGTCCAAGGTGTAATCTGGCTACTCAATCTCCAATCATGAATTTATGTCATTGCACCTATCTCTACATCACTTTCAACACTTTCAGGAAGGTATACCCTTTTTCATTCACACGGACCACCTGCCTGTGGTGCATGCCTTCACTCGATAGTCGGACGCCTGGTCCGCCTGTCAACTCTGAGATCTTTCCGCCGATGCTGAATACAATTGTACCCTTCAGCATGTCCCTAGGAAAATGAAACCCATTGCCGATATCGTATCCAAAAACACAATCACTACCATTCACCTAGGTTGGATTAGAGTGCCTTAGCAGGAGCCGAACAAAAGATCCAGAATACCAATCATGTAAGATATCCTGCACATCACTCCATTGGAAGGATGCCCTTTTCGACGACTCCTATGCCTTCTGCTCTGTGACGTAATTACTGGTTGAGTGTGAGCAAAGATATGGCAGTAATTTTTGTCATCTGGAAGAATTTTGAAGGTTTTAGAAGCAGCCTGAGCGAAAACAATGTCATGGATACCTTC
The DNA here is from genome assembly GCF_036898095.1 of Palaemon carinicauda. Lineage (NCBI taxonomy): Eukaryota > Metazoa > Arthropoda > Malacostraca > Decapoda > Palaemonidae > Palaemon > Palaemon carinicauda. Next base: position 69,256,910 of record NC_090758.1, on the reverse strand, counting down.
TTCCTTGTGCTGACAGGCATATGATTTCATTTATGACCATTCACATCCCTTTTTCCGTTGTACTACACAGCTGCTGAAGACATGTCTCATATGACATGACATTCCTAATAATGCTAACCCTCATAAGTACATCGACCCACAGATTAAGGAGTGGGCACCTTTTTTAAACCTCAACCCTGCTTTGCCCTCATTCATATTGAAGTTTTAGGTCTCTTAACCACAACAAAACTACATTATTACCTTTTTACCACCATTAACCGATTCACTTGTTGTCCTAAGGCCAATCCTACGGAAACTGGAACATCCACTTTACTGTTAGGGTGGATAGCAAGATTTATTACCACTGAGAATATTACTTCTGAAAGGAGTAACACTTTATCATTTCAATTGTGGACATCATTAACGAATCACGTAGGCATAATTCTGCATCAGACATTCACCTATAACCCAGCATTTAACGGAATGGTTGAAGGTTTTCCCTGTACCTTCAAAGCAGTGTGATGGGCCGAGAGAAGGTTGTGACTCAAAGATAGGATGAAAGCAACTGAGTGAGTTTATTATAGAATACTCTCCTTCATATACAAAAGCTCAAAGCAACAAGAAATTTCATGCTCAAAACAGACACCGTTATCGGTGAGAAAAACAGACACGTTTTTTCAGGTTCTTTTTAGTGTGAGGGAAGAGCGAAGATAAAGAATAATATATACATAAAATGAGCTATGTACGATCATGTGACACACGGTTGATACATGGCTCGCCCCCTAAAAATGACATACTGTACTTGTTAAATAGGGCGCCCTGATCTAGAGAGGCGAACTGTAGGTGGATCATATGGCAGGAGATAAGCAGGTTTTAGATTATCAATGGAGACCCAGTCTTCTTTGGCACGAATGTTTAGTAGGAATGCTTTCAGACTGAGTCGGATCACAAGGAAAGGGGCCGCGTAAGGGGGCGTTAGCAGTGGCTTGCTAGTGTCGTTGCACAGGAAGACGTGTGTTGTAGAGTTCAAGTCTGTCGGAATGTGATTCTTCGCTGGGGGCTTGTAAGTCTGGCGGCATGGAGTAAATTTTCCCAAGGCGTGACCTCTTGCAATCCATCCTGAGACTATGGCAGATGTACATGAGATTGTCGGAGGAGGTTGTAGAAGGAAAAAATTTGGCAAGGGCGACCAACGGGTCGCCATACACAATTTCAGCTGCCGAGACGTTGAGGACGTCTTTTGGTGTGGTCCTTAGTCCCAGTAGGACCCAGGGAAGCTGAGTAAACTGGTTGGAATCCTTGCAGCGGGATATCAAAGCTGCTTTGAGTGTACGATGAAAACGTTCAACCATTCCATTGGCAGCTAGGTTATAGGCCGTTGTCTGATGTAGGGTGATGCCCAGGAGATTCGCTAATGATGTCCACTATTGAGAGGTGAAAGAGGTACCCCTGTCAGAAGTAATATGCTCAGGGATACCAAATCTTGCAATCCATCCTGAGACTATGGTAGATGTACATGAGATTGTCGGAAGAGGTTGTAGAAGGAAAAAATTTGGCAGGGATGACCAACGGGTCCCATACACCCTTTCAGCTACCGAGACGTCAAGGGCATCTTTAGTACTGGTTCTTAGTCCCAGGAGGACCCAGGGAAGGTGAGTAAACCAGTTGGAATCCTAGCAATGAGTGGAATATTAAAGGTGCTTTAAGGGTGCGATGAAAACGTTCAACCATTCCATTGGCAGCGGGGTTGTAGGCCGTTTTCTGATGTAGGGTGATGGCCAGGAGATTTGCTAATGAGGTCCACAATTAAAAGGTGAAAGTGGTACCCCTGTCAAAAGTAATATGCTCAGGGATACCTACTCTTTCAATCCATCCTGAGAATAAGGCACATGTACATGAGGCAGACGTTGCTGTTTCCACGAGAATGGCTTAAGGCCAACGATTGGAGCAGTCAATGATGGTAAATAGGTAATGATGTCCTTGTGATGTAGGTAGGGGGCCTACAACGTCGACGTGAATGTGTGCGAAACGACGCTGAGGTTGGAAAAAGGTGCCCACTCCTGAATCCGCGCGTCGATGTACTTTGGAAGTTTGGCAAGAAGTAGAGGCGCGAACCCAATCCTTAGCATCCTTAGAAATGCCGTGCCAAATAAACTTTGGCTTCAGCAGCTGTGCAGTAGAACGGCACAAGGGATGTGAAAGGCCGTAAATGAAATCAAACACCTGGCGGCGCATGGTAGCAGGAATCCAAGGTCGCGGTCTATCAGTACTGACGTCACAGAGGAGGGCTGTGTTGGAGTGTTCGAGGGGGAGGTCTTCCCAACGGAGGGACGTGTAGGATGTCCTATATGCTTGATACTCTGGATCCTGTCATTGGGCTTCAGCCAGGGCATTGTAATCCAATCCCAGTTGAATGGGAGCCAAAGTGTTTCTTGATAGGGCATCGGCAACGGGATTCATTTACCCAGGGACATATTGAATGGTGCTATTGTATTCAGCCACGGCTGAGAGATGTCGGCGTTGATGGGCCGACTAGTAGTCAGACTGTCGAGTGAAGGCGTGCACCCGAGGCATGTGGTCTGTGCGAATGGAGAAGTGCGTACCTTCTAAGAAAAGGCGAAAGTGACGGACAGCCAAGTGCACTGCCAGCAATTAGCGATCGAAGGTAGAGTAACCCGATTCTGCCTTGGACAGTTTCCTGCTGAAGAAGGCCAATGGGCGGGGCGAGCCGTTGACCATCTGGTTGAGTACTGCACCAGTAGCGACGTCGCTGGCATCGGCGGAGAGAAGGAGAGGGGAATGTGGGATAGGAAAAGTGAGAGCCGAAGCGGTTGATAGGGCCTTCTTTGCATTGCAGAAGGCCGTTTCTTCAAGGGGACCCCACTTCAGGTCCTTGGGCTTGCCCTTGAGGGAGGCGTAGAGGGGAACAAGAGTGGTGGCAATAGCTGGCAGAAAACAGTAATAATAGTTGATCAGGTCCTAGAATTCCTGCAGAGCTTTGACGGTCGAGGGCACGGGGAAGTCCTGAACGCTGCTACCTTCTTAGGGAGGCGATGGATTCCTTCAGGAGTGATGTGGTGCCTTAAGAATGACACTTCGTTGACGCCAAAGATACACTTATCGTATCGGACTACAAGACCGTTTTGTTGTATGTGGTCGAGCACGATGCGCAGGTGACGGAGATGTTCCTCTTTTGAGGAAGAGAACACAAGTATGTCGTCCACATAACATACACAGAAGTGGAGGTCCCCTAAAATGCCATCCATGAGACGTTGAAACGTGGCCCCAGCATCACAAAGGCCAAAACAGGAGTAATTGAAGGTGTATTTACCAAAGTGCGTAGTGATGGCAGTCTTGGGGATGTCTTCTGGGTTCATAGGCACCTGATAATACTACTTCAGGAGGTTGAGCGTAGAGAAAACCTTCGCTTTGTGCAGGTTGGAAGTCACGTCGGCGATGTTTGGGAAGGGGTAGTGATCCGGTTCTGTTTGCATGTTCAGGTGCCTGTAATCCCCGCACGGACGGAGGGAGCTGTCTTTCTTCAGAACGATGTGTAAGGGTGACGACAATGGGGTGGAGGCCTTTTGGCAAAGGCCCATTTCCTTCATTTCGGGGAACGTCTGTTTGGCGGCTGCCAATTGTTCCAGTGCTAGACGTCTGAATTTTGCGAAGACTGGGGGTTCCGTCGTCTTGATATGGTGATAAATACCATTTCTTAGCAGGAGCCGTGGGAATTTGGCGAAGTTATGGACGGAACACTTCCAGGTATGACGTGAGAAGGTGGGCGTAGACATCCGTGGGGGCGCTGATGTGGAGAGCGAGGTTGGAGGGGGCGGGTTGAAGATGTGTCGACAAGTATGAGTCTGCGTTGACCAATCGTTGGTGGGCGACATTGACCAGAAGGTGGAAATGAGAGAGGAAATCTGCACAAAGGATTGACAATGTGACATCAGCAACGAGAAACCTCTCAATTAAATTTACCATTTCCGAATGATAATATGAGGTTCTCGTAACCATAGGTGGGTATCACAGATCTGCTGGCAGCTACCAAGCGGACGTCAGCAGATATAGACAGACTACGTCGTGTCCTGAAGAGTTCCTTAGCAAAAGAGAACGAAAAGCACCCGTGTCTACCAAAAATCGCACGCCCATTCCTGCATCATGTAAAAAGAAAAAATTAAAAACACGGGAGGCCACTGCCACTAGTGATGGCCTACTTACACGTTTTTTGACCACTGACAATCCTTGGCACATTTCTTCGCGGTTGCCCCGAATCAGAAATGGTAGTAAGTGGCTGTAGAAGAGAAGACGTTTCTTGGGGCGCGAGCCAGTGGTGGGTGGTGGGTGGCTTTGTCCCCACTTTGGCACGTCACGGGGTAGGCATGTATGTCCTACGGCATTCACGTCAGCTTCGGTTGACGTTGAATAGACATCCTCTTCGTTAGGGGTGGAGGCGTTGATGGAGGTCTTGAAGTGGCTCTCCATAAAGGCATCGGCTTTGGTCATCAAGTCGTTTATGGGTAAACTATCGACATCGGGTATGGCAGCGCGTATAGGTCCGGGTAAACGGCGTATCCATAGGGCACGAATTGGGTTCATCTCACGAGGAGAGACGTCTGCGGCAGGTTGCAGGCAAGTGATACTGGTCATTTCCCTGAGGGCGAGCGAAGCTCTTTGGTCCCCAACGGTTGTTGGAAGAGCTGAAAAAGCTTTGCTATACGGGAGGCTGGAGACGGCGAGTACTGCTGCAGAAGGTATGTTTTGAGAGCGTCATATGCTATTGGGGTGTCTCCTTGTTCACAAAGCCATTCGGATATTTCCGGGAAGGTGTCCTCGGGTATTGCCGCGAAAACATAATCTGCTTTGGTGGTTGAGCGAGTCATGCCCTTGATGGGAACTGGACTTCTGCGCGCTGAAACCAAGCAAATGCCTCTCCGCTGGCGAATGATGAAAGTTTCAATGGGGGAGTCGCAGGAATAACTTCCGTAGAGTCCACCATAGTACCAACAATGGATGGGCTAGGAGGGGTGGAAGGTGGAGGAGCAAGTCGACTTCCGGGGTCACCATATGGGCCGAGAAAAGGTTTTGACTCAAAGACAGGATGAAAGCAACTGAGTGAGTTTATTATAGAACACTCTCCTTTATATACAAAAGCTTAAAACAACAAGAAATTTCATGTTAAAAATAGACACCGTTATCGGTTCTTTTTAGTGTGAGTGAAAAGCGAAGATACAAGCATAATATATACACTGAAGGAACTCTGTACGATTGTGTGACACACGGTTGGTACAGCGGCTTTGATGTCCAGCTGCAAGGACTCTAACTAGTTCACCCAGTTTCCCTTGGTCATCCTGGGTCTAAGGACTACACCTAAAGACGCTTTGAATGTCTCAGCGGCTTAAATGGTGTATAATGACCGATGGTCGTCAATGCAGATTTTTTTCTGTCTGTAATCTTATCCGACAATCTCCAGCTCCCACTTCTCGTCATGGGAAAACTTGCTGCCAGACTTACAAGCCCCTAGCTAAGAAACACATATCGACAGATCTGAAATTAGCAAAGCACGTTTTCCTGCGCAACAACACTAGTCTGCCACCGTTAACGCCTCCTTACACAACCCTTTCCTCGTTATCCGCGGTATGCCAAAAGCATTACTCGCAAACATATGTGGCAAAGCAGAAAAGGGCAACCTCTTTCACATATATATCCTTTTTAGGGGGGAGCTAAGTACTGCATGCGTACCACTTGAACGGTATTTCTGTTTTTTCATATTGTTGTTATCGCCCTCCCATCGGACTGATGACTTTTTTCAGCTTATAATATTCTTGTGTCAATTGGTTTTTAATTTTTTGACCTTCTGAAACTATTGTTATAAAAGCATGATGTCTGCTGAAATAAATTAAGTTGCAAATATGCTGTCACGCAAATCCCAACTAATTGGTGCATCCACACACATTGACATTTGACATATATGGAAACGAATACATATGTTCAATGCCTTATTCTCTTAGCATCTGGTCCAACTCCCATCCAAAAAAACTTAGGAAAATTATCATATAATCTTTTTCTAGTCATACCCTCACGGAGTCAACCTCACTTGACTAAGCATTCTTGATACCTGTATTGTTTTTTTTTTATCATTAATAGCTACTACGTACAGTAATGATATAGATGATTTATAGATGAAAGTGGTCCTTTATCAGAAGTAATATGCTCAGTAATATTAAATCTTGCTATCCACTGTAAGAGTAAGGTGGATGTACATGAGGTGGGCCGTGAAGTTTGCATTGGGATGTTGTTTGACCTTTGAGTGGAGTGGTCAATGATGGTTAACAATCAACAATATCCTTGTGATGTGAACAGGGGACCTACTACATCAACATGAAAGTGGGAAAAAAGATGGTGGGGTTAAGGGAATTTGACAACTCTTGTATCCGTGTCTTGATGTACTTTTGAAGTTTGTTATAAAGTATGCCAAGGAGTAGCATTCTAGGTAATGGCGTACAAAATTAACTCCGTGTTCAGTAGCTGTACAGTAGATGGGCACGATAGATGTAAAATGGCATGAATAAAATCAAACACCCGATAGCGCATGAAGTAGTTTTCCATATTTGTGGTCTATCAATACTAACGTCACAGAGCATGGAAACGTTGGAGTCGTCAAGGATAATGTCTTCACAATGAAGGGATTCGCAGTATGTCCTACATGGTTGGTACACTGCTTCATTTCGGTAGGTTTCAGCCAGGGTATTATAATCCAATCACAGGTGAATGATTGCCAATGAATTCCTTGGCATGGCCTTGGCTATGGGACTCAATTTTACGAGGAGGTGTTGAAAGGTGCAATTGCAATAATACGCTTCAAGGAGATTTGGACGTTCACAAGCAGACCAGTTGTCGGACCATCTATTTAAGGTATGCACTAGACTGAGGGCGTACCTTTTAAGAAGTGGCAGAAGTGATACACTTCCAGTAATTCTTGGTTAAATGTGGAGTACCTAGATTTGCCTTAGACAGTTTCCTACTGAAAAAGGCCAAGTGGTGGTGCAAACCGTTGACCATCGGCTCAAGTATTGCTCCAATCACAATGTCGCTGCCACCAATAAAGAAAAGGAGTGAGTTATATAGCATTGGAAAACTGGAAGAAGCCATATTTTATAGGGCATTGTTTTAACATGCCTTTAAGGGAGGCATAGAGCGCTCTAGGATTTGCGAAGATTGTTGCCAAGAAAATGTGATAATAGTTGATTTATTGCAGTGCTTTGACGTTCGAGGGGATGTTATGAATCACTGCTACCGTTCCTGGGATGGGGTGAACTCCTTCAGGAGTGATGCGATGCCATAAGAACGAACGTTGTTATCAAAAGTACAATTGTCGTACTTGACTACATGGCCATTCTGTTGTAGGCTGTGCAACACAGCCTGCAGGTGAGGTAGGTGTTTCTCTTTGGAGGAGGAAAACACAAAAATGTCATCCATGTAACACACTGAATGTAAGGTCGCCTAGGAGGCCATCCATGAGGCATTGAAAAGTAGCCCCAGCATTACGAGGGCCTAAACAGGATAATTGCTGGTGTATATACCGGAGGAGATGGTGATGGTAGTCTTATGTGTTCATGGGCATTGGATAAAACCCCTTCAGGAGGTCGGGCATGGAAGAAAAATTTGCTCTGTGCAATTAGGAGGTAACGTAGCCAAAATTTTGTAGGGGGTAGTTATCCAATTCTGTCTGCATGTTCATATACGTGTAATCCACACACGGATGCAGGAAGCCATATTTGTGAAGAATGAAAAGATAACCATGAACTTGAAGCCTTTTGGTAAATGCCCATCTCTTTCATTTCAGCAAAAATTTCTGAGTGACTGCCTGATTTACACATTTTATTTGACAAGGGATTTTTTTCTATATACAGAAGGGCAAAAAGGGTATGGCCAGTAAATCTTTTTTTTATATACGTAGAAAGGTGCTTTGATTTGGCAAACATTGATGGTCCCGTTGTCTTGATGTGGTGATAAATACCATGTTTGGAGGAAAAGGTGGGTGTTTAGTGAAGTTCATGACTGTACATTCTTGGTGAGGTAGATCATGAGTTGAAAAGGTGTCGACGAGTAAGAGACTGTGCTGACTAACCATTGGTGAGCAACCTCATTCAGGTGGGGTACTTGGAAGTCAGCACCAAGGACTGGCAATGTGTCAGGGTTTTCTTTTCGGAACAATATGATAAGAGTTCTAGTTTTTCCCCTACTATTTTGTGTTAAATACCTATTAACACCAAGTAAGCTGTATGGCTTGGTTTAGTTCTAAGGAAGGGGTGAGATAAAATTCAGGACTATTCCAACTCTGGTAAGTCCTACGTTAGATTTGGTTTTAGTGTTAAGATCATTGGAGAGACATGTCCATAATCAATAGTAACTCAGAGTAGCCATTTATGGTGGCTAAGGATAGGCTGTCCTCATTAAATTTTTGGTGATGCAGCAATATGGATATTCCGATTTCATTTTTTTTCTCATGTGAGAAGAAATTATTCAAAATAGGTAAACATTTTATATGTACTTTATTGTCGCAAATTCAGCCAGTGGATATTAACTTTTTTTCTCTTTGCTATTATAGCATATCATAATTGTTATCATATTTTCCTTATCTAGTGTCAAACTTTGAACATAGTTTTGGTATGCAAAAATGTATATACCTTTAGCATAACTGTCTGTATAGGAATATTCTAAACTTATCTGCTAGCTCACATAGTTGGGCTATGACTCATTATCTTCCTACACTTATATTTCATTTTTTTTTTTTTGTGCTTGATACTTGTACCTTGCAGATGGATGTATTTCTGGTTATCTTTTCTTCTTGGAAGGATTTTATGTTATTGTTTAACATTAAGCTGGATGAAGACTTATTTATTGTGAATTAGTCACACTATGCTGAAGAACGTTGGGCCCATATTAAATGATATCACAACCAACACATTTAATTATCTTAGAATTGGATATTGTAGTATAGGAACGTGACTCTTTACAGGCATAAAATCTGTGCGATACTTTGGAAAATATGGGAGACGCTTTGACTTTCAATTTAGAACCAAATCAAAATCCGTAAGCTCATTCTTAAAGATATATCGATATATGAACTGTCTATCTTTTACTCCTACTCGCCAATATCTTGCCATTCTGATTTTATTGTGTAACAGCCAACATTTTAACTTACTGGAACTTAGAATTCAAATGTTGTGAATCAAGTGGGGTAGTTCATGGAGCTAACGTGTTGACTGCCTCCTCCTCTTACTCCTCCCCCAAGGACACGAGTCGCCTTACTAATCCTTATTCGCTGAAAGCCACATCACCTCCTAGTGGACACAGCTAGAAAAATGACAACAATCTATTCTATGGATCTGATATTATAAGCTTGATGGAAACTGATACAGAAAAGCTATAAAGGATAGAAAATGAGCCATAAAGTAAAATATTAAATGTATACTTATTAAAGTGGAGCTGATATTATATCAAGGAGGGATGTAGGGACATCTATAAGAAACAGGGTGATAGATGGAAAGATGCAGTACATAAAGAGTGTACTGAATGTGAAAAAAGAGATACAGAAAACAATAACCCTGGACATACAAAAAATAAAATAAAAATTATAGAAACAAAAGTGGCAAAAACAATTAAACATGGATGTAAGACAAATAAGAAGAGTGATGAAAAAAAGATTAAAATCAGAAACCCTAAAGTGTTATACTAAAAAAAAGAAAAAGAAAATATTAGAAATTAAAATACCCTTGAAATTATACTAGGAGGGGAGAAGAGAAAAAAAGACACATAAATTTATTCAATATATTTGCATTGTTATAACAAGAATAGATTCGTTAAAAATAAACACTACAAATGGTCCCGAAAGGGAAAGTGTGAGTTGAAATTTCTTGTGACAATAAGGAAGAGGATTTGAACAATTTCTTTAAAAATTTAGGAAATTAATTACTTATGCTACAACCACCTTACAATGAGACTCAAAGAAATGATTATGATATCTTCTTTGCGTGATAGAAATAGAGAAAAGAAAGAAAAATATCTTAGGTAGAGTAACCCTAAGGTATTGTAAGACAAAACATAAAATAAAATTCTAAATGCATTACAAGGGGCAGCATTGCAAAGATTATGCTTCCTAGGACGCTAAACCTTAACCTGAACTTTTTATTTCTCTGTCAATCATTAGGAAAGCTAAGAAAAGTGAATTTTATAAGTAAATATGTTGCCAAAATAGTAAAAAGAGAGGTGGTGAAATACAAAGGCCATAAATCTGATAAAAGAATTTAAAGAGACGTAAATAGAATATGTTGTGATATGCACCCAGGAATAAATAATGACCACCAATACAAAAAAAACTTACCGGTTGTAATAGTAATAACAATCAACTATTGGAAAAAAAATCATTGTATATATTGAAATAGCTATAATTTAAAAAGGATTCAACCAACAGACCGTGCTCATGATAGAAAGCATCCGATAACTCGCATCTTTCTTATCTAGATACTGTCAAACTGCCTTTTCGATTTTGCATGAGGCCTATTTAGATATATTCCTGTGGAATAAAAAATTTATTTCAAGTTGATAAAACTAGTAAACCTAATTATATTCAATTTCAAATGAGGAATTGAATTTTCAAGAAGGTTAACTAGAATATTCGTAAGAAAATACTTTTGGTTCACGTAAGGAAATTCACGATTAAATACACTAAAATGAAATCCATATTAACTCACGAATTCCTTGATTTGAAAATAAGTTTTTCTTTTTTTTAACATTCGATAGCACAGTAGCCAAATAACATTTAGAGAACGTAAATATATATATATATATATATATATATATATATATATATATATATATATATATATATATATATATATATATATATATATATATATATATATATATATATATATATATATATGTATATATATATATATATATATATATATATATATATATATATATATATATATATATATATATATATATATATATATATATATATATATATATTTTAGTTGTCGAAGATAATTTATGCCGTTGCTCAATTGGATATCATGACTCAAATGGTAGTTTTGAAGTATTTTTCTAGGAATTCCTAAAATTCCCTTTTGTTACGCCAAAAGCTTCAGTCTCCTTATATTAGGCCCCTATCGAGCCAGTGGTAGAATGACAGAATTATGCTCTAGTACCCAAAATTTCCGGTATGTTTGCCAACTGTCTTCCCCAAAGAATTGTAGTAGGATCATCCTAATCCCTGATTGATATATGTAACTAAAGAAAGTTACTGGATTCCTCTAACCTGTAATCCTCGCTACCAAAAGGAACCATTTTGTATTAGTGTCATCTTACAAATACAGCGAAGGCTTAGATTTTGCAGTAATAAATCATGAACCTTTCAGCAGATGTGGCACAAGAGGTCTCAAACTGTACTCTGGGGAGGATTTTCAGAAGATTATTCCTAGCCCCTAAGTTTATAGGGTGTAGGAGAACACTTGGTCTTACTTGTCTCGCCGTCACAGAGTTTGCGGTTCTCACAAAGCATGTGATGAAAACACCCTCGACTGTTTTGATGGTGATACAGAAATATTTCTGATTTCGGTCATGAATAAGAGTCATTTCCAGAGTTCTTGCTTTTCTTCTCGTGATTTTCCAAACTTGAAACTCTCCACTAACTCATATCCTTAATCATCTGTGTCCTCGAGATTATGTTCCTCACCATAATCATCCTTTTTATGATATATAAATTTTCCAAGTCATCCTTTACATTTTTGAGAGTGAAGGGAGGTGAATTCTCTTGCTTGTCTCAACTCTGCAAGTCCATGTCTTCATCTGTACCCTTTTTCCAACTTGCAAATCCCACATTCACTCCTCCAAATCTTGTAACCCATTCAATTACTCAAAACTATGTCAATCTTTAATTCTAACTATATATTCCACCCTCTCTGTGACACAATTTTAAGATCACCCTTCTTCAACTTGGCACTGCCCTTTTTTCATCTGCATAGCGCAAACCAAACCTGAAGTTTCTTATGATTTTTCGGTCTATGTATCATTCAAGGTGTAGCTTTACTATTTCTTACTGGCAAAATACTGCTTCTTGCTTCATAGTCAAATATGTCACCAAAGTATCACATGCCCTACCTTTATGATTTCCATCCCCTCTCTCACATTAAAATGACCATTCTGGGCTTTCACGTTTCTTACCCTTTTGCTTTTGAAATACAATACAGACATGAAAAGAATATCACCAATTGTGGATATTTGGTATCTAGTTCAAGGCTATGTAATTCTAACTACTAGGTCACTTTTCCATTTGAGCCTTTTCCTTTGTTTCTGTTTTGGTCATAATACACATTGTTCAATCCTGCTTAAATATAATCCTTAGTACTTTAATATGAATATGGAAATCTGCCTTTGTAATCAATAGTATGTCACTTGTAGCCGCCTTATCATTAACCAGATATTACAGTCCTCAATCGTCTGGTATAATTTTGTCCTATTCTGTTGGATATATTGGTTGACAGATCAATGTGTGCAGAGGATATTGATAAAGAAGTGAAGTTTTAGAGTTTATTCTTGATAACTGTAACTGGCGACAGTTGTGTGAGCAATCTGCTGATACCCACATTCTTTCATCGGTTTGTCTGAATAGAATTATTTCATTTAATTTAATTTTAAAAACCTCCAATGAATCTTATATTGACCAATGATACTAAATCAATGCCTCATATAGAGAAACATGGTAATATTAAACAGTTTTAGTTGAATTCGTGTTTTAAAGCATACACACATTTCCTTGATTTTCCTGTCTTCATTTGATAATTTTACAAAAATGTCAATTGGAAGCTACATAAGAAAAGGTTGAACCCTGATGATTGTCAGAGAAGAGAATTTTGTGCTTTTATCAAGAATTTTCGCAATCGCTTGAAGTTCTGTGCTAAGCTATTCGACTGACTTAATTGTTATTTGATTAGCTGATAAGGTTACTTTAACAAATAAGACAGATAAATTTCATATATTGACAATAGCTTTGGACATTAAAAGTGAGGAGTGGGAGGGGGAATGTCTCGTTCCTTAGGTGCTCGTCGTCATCGCCGTCGTAGTGTATTACAGCCAACTCTTCTTGTTATCACGGGCCTTTCCCTTGGTCGGCCCGTAGGTAACCTGTAAATTGTAAGGTAGGTTGGTCATTTATAGGGAAATTTTAAAAGTTTTTAGTAGTGGAGATAGTTGTGAACAGGGTAAGGATGATGGTGGTAGTGAGAAAGGGCCATCATGTCACGGGTAGTGGTAGTTAGAAAAATGGGGTGTAAGGACTTTCAATAGTAGGGAGAGGTTGCAGGTGGGGTTGTCCAAACCTTTACCCCCAAGGGTCCCTGCGGAAAGTTTTTAGTAGTAGAGTAAGCTCAGTAAATACAGAAGATGAAGCGAATATGGCCTTACGGTGAGGGAATGAGAGGGTTAAATGAATATTCCTGGGTAATTACCTTGGCGGAGGTATTCTTGAAAGCAATTGTCTGTGTCTCTATGTTTTCAACAGTTGCTTTTCCCAGTGTGGCCGCGGCCTGCCCGGCCTGTGGTGAGTTGGTGTCTACTTGTAGATCCCCTCTCAGCTGTGTTGTTTCCCTACTCTCTAGTAAGTAGTGCAGGAAGGCCTGATGTGTTGTGAAATCACAGTGAGCACACGGTCTTTGAACGTTATCCATGATTTACCAATTAGCCTTGTATCCTAGTCTGTGCCTTTGTATACAAAAAGCCTGCTCTCTTGGGGTGTATCTGTCAATGGGTAGAGGCTCTAGCTCCGTGGCCCATTTTACCATGTGGTAGAGGGAGAGCCATTCCCTATCGACTTGTGTAGTTCCTAGATTAAGTTGTCTTTGAGATGTGACTTTACTTTGTTTTTAATTAGTTGTAGTGCAGGCTGTATGTGCAACTGTACACTTTGAATGTGTCTTGGTGCTTTTGGCTAGTTCATCAGCATTTTCATTGCCTGGTATCCTGATGTGACTGGGGATCCAGTTTAGAGTTACTTGTTTATCTCTTTCATTATGCTGATATAAAGTTGCTGTGAAGTTGCTGGAGAAAACTACAGCTCCCGCTATTTGGATTCCAGGGTCTACTGTACTGTCAGTATAGTAGATCTGTGCCCCAGTTGTTTCTGCTAAGCGGATTGCGTCCTGAGCTGCATTTCTAAGTTCCTCCATTGTGCAATCTTCCTTTGCCCTTGGAAGCTTAGTATATCTGTAGGTTGCTACTTGTTTCTTCCAAGGTGGAATGTACTGTGCACATTGCACCCTACGCTGAGTTAGGTCTTAGCTGCAGGATATCCTCAGTTATGCTCAGGCTCTTTTTGATATTGCTATGGTCTTTGCTATAAGATCTTGGGGTTTGAACCTCAGGGTGCTTTGATAATTCCTCTCTCACCCTCTTTTTTTGGATATAAAGTCTCTGCCTGAGAGGAACATCTTTGCAATTGTGGAAGCATTTCTTTGTGCAATCCTGTCTTCAAAACCTTACAAAAGGTATCGTTCATACGCTGCTGCATGATGATGCAACTATACAGGTATATGTTAATTACCCGCTTTGCTATAATTAAAAAAAGAAAGAAGTATATCTCACTCAAAAAAGACAACAAATTAACAAAAAAATAATTATAGAAGCCTTAGAATAAAAAAAATTAGGAAAGAAATAAAATTAAAGAGAGAAATAAGGTCTTCAATCTGCCAGAACTGCAATCCTTAAGTGACAAAGTTATTCATGAAGAACAGAACAAACTTTTTCAGTAAGAGGAACGACACTCTTCAAGTACTCTACACACTTAGTGTAAATAGGTGGTAGGCATAACACAAAATTTCTTTTGGTTATGAACAAATCTATTATAGTTACTGCAAATGACCAACAGTCAGCAATATTAGGAAATCATTATGGAAGCTATGAAGACGTTTTTGTCATTTTACATACATAAGTGTCAGTTCAATCTTCATGGTCAGTAGGAAGATAGCATATCAAAGTATCCCAACTTTACTCTACTATACATCCAGTTGTTTTATAAAAAGCTCTGAAAGTTGTGTATGAGTAAAATTTCCTTTCAAATACTGTATGATGAATGGAAAAGCATCACTTTTAAGGTCTGTAGGCGTATTTTTGTTGATAATTCTAGAGTGAAAATATAGATTTCTTTCCACATACATTGATGCTATGACTACCACATACAAATATAACAGAAATTAAGTGCAGTAAAAAGTGGAAAAAAAGGTCGATTGGAAGTCTAGAGACAGCTTATTATCAGAACTAAATATTAACCGTTAATGGAATGTCTGGACGACTCATTGTTAGTTCATATACCAGAGTTTCAGAGATTCTATGATAATACTTACGACTGTGTTAAACCAGGAAAAGGAGAACATGCCAGATGAATGTGGCTATAATATACAGCCTATATGAAATGTTTGCATATTCTTTATAATTTTCCCGCTCCTGAAAGATTGTGACTTTTAAACCTCAATCTCCCTGCATTACACAATGTTACCATATTTTGCAGCTACATTTCATGATTTTTATTGAGGAGGAGATTTCTTCATCTTGCATAAATGGCTATTATATCTAGAAATCGTTCTGTGTTGCCATTTTGATTTACAAAATGTTTACATACTGTTCAATGTAGCTAAAGACTCTTCCAAGAAGGAGAATAAAGTGTCTTAACAAAGGCTACAACACTGAGCAAAGTTATTTTTCTAACATTTAAGTATATAAACTGCTATATGATATAAACTGCTATATAAGATGATATCCTAGTGTTTCAAGCAAGTGTGATGTCATAATGTCTTAAAGCAAGTGTTGATGCCGACTATCTTATTGTCTTAATGCATTCCCTCTTGTTGTTCACATAGAAATAATTGTCGTTAATTATGACCCTGATGTCTCTGTTCTTTGCAACCACATTTTGTCATCATAGTACGTAAACCAAAGAATGGACCCGTAAATATACTCCATTTGTAGTCTGCACATAGCACAAACTGCAGGTCTTTTGAATTCCCATTCCTGTGTGCCTTAATTGGATGTAATACATTACCACTCTCATTCAATGCGGGCAAAGTGATTTTTATGAAAAGGTAAAGTGATTTTCAGCAGTGTGAAAAGGTCTTCTGCTAAAATGATGCAACAAAGGAATGAATCATAGCATTTGTTGAGGATTCTCTAGTTATATGAGAGGATCTTAACTTATTTTGTTACCTTCAAATAGTATGGAAAATCCACTTTAATATCCTGCCTCAAACATCAGCTGCTGCAGGGTTCCATTGGCTACATTTTCCATAAACAGTAAAAGGATGGTGGGGTTATAATTGTCTACAACTGGTGGACGGCTCCAAAGTGCCATGAAATTACAAAATACTGGTGTGGAGGATTAATTTTTGTTTTGTTTTTATTTTTTCCATTTGTCAAATCCAGAGAAAGAGAGAGAGAGAGAGAGAGAGAGAGAGAGAGAGAGAGAGAGAGAGAGAGAGAGAGAGAGAGTTGTGTTAGCGAGCGAAAGTAGTTAGTGTATCGATCGTTTGTGGTGAGAAAGACTATTGGAACAAATGAGATTGTTTGTTTATGTTTTTAGTTAGGTTACGACAGTGGTGAATGTCTAGGGTTTTTATTTTTTATTTACTGCTGTAACCGTCAGTTGTGTGAACGCTGGATTTATTATTTTTGTATTACCAGCGAGGAAGTGATTATTTATATTCTGAGCCGTGATTCCTCCTTTGGAGAGAGTTCACTTGAATGTGAAATTGACTGTTGATGACCAGGCTTGTTTAAGGAACTTGTTAGAATGCTCTAGTGGATTGACCAACTGTTGACGACCTGGCCTGTTTATTACAATTAAGATTTCGGATGATGATGATGATATCAACAATGATGACACCCATGACCCCGATGAGTTAAGCCTGTTAAGGATATTTAAGACAGTCTTCTGGTTATATATAGTGGTGTTGTGCCATAAAAGACAGTTGGCTTGTGTGTGCAGACAGTGTTGGTGTCTATAAAATATATATGAACACATATATTTATTTGGGTGTTGGTGTGTGGTTGATTTAAGTTTTGTTAGGGGTTTTGTTGATTATTTGAATGGTGGTTATTGTATATTTACTGTGAAGTTTATAATTAGTTTTAAGTGATTATTTTGGTTATGGATGGTTTGTGATAACTATTCTAATTTTAATAAATATAGTTTTAAGGTTATGGTTGGTTTTTATGTCCTTTTTGTTCAAGAGTCCAGTTTATGATAAAGTAAGGGGAAACTTTGTGTTGTGGGACAATTGTCAGTAGGTGTGATTCAGGGTGTGGGGCTTGTTCTTGCAACATCCCGCCACACTGGTAGGCTATGGCAACACAACCTTCACAAGTTGATCCAGAGTAACAACAAAATGGCTTGTCATATATCAAGGTGTACCTGAAATAAGCAGGTGTGTAAGAGCTTAGAAAAACCATGTAGTGTTTTGTGATATATCCTGAGAGGATTCTGATCAGTCAATGTTTTAGTATGAGAAATTCTATGAACTGATGTTTTATGTATATAACAAAATTGTCTATAAATGCATCAATGTCATTTATAGATAACATATAACCAAAAATAAGGATGCATTATTCTTCAAATTTGTAAAAAAAAAAAAGGAAACTTCATATTATTTTAGTTATTTTGCTTTATTTATTCTTAGCCTTCTGAAGGTCTCCTAATGCAGTCACATGAAGTTTCACTCTTAATCTCAGAAGAGATTTATTAAAACCTTCTTTATATTAAATTGATTCAAAACTCTGTCTTCATTCAAAGTCTACAATGATTTTCCACCTAACCAACAAATCAAGATTTATATTTTCTTCTTCGTTTTCACCAAAGATGAAGAAATAACAAGAAATTAACTGTCCTTATCTGGCTTGAAGACTTCTTATCTTGATGCTAGTCCTCCTCACTCCCACCCCCCTATCACTCACCCTTATCAACGATCCCTCAGCCCATGTGGCAATATACTCGGGGTTAAAGAAAGATAACAGATAGCGTTTTGAGCAAAGCTCACTCGTCTCTTCAATATGATACAAAATTAATAATCAGAAGACAGGTAATATTAGATTATCTTTTTCGCTAATGTTTTAGTTGAAGCCTACTGTTTAGGGCCATGAGTAGATTGAAAATTAGAGGTACAAGTTGCATTCATTACTAAACGGAGTGATAAGGGCGTCTGATTGCCTTATCAGGCGGGAGAGATAAAGTCCGTGGTAGAGAGGATATTGCGTTTAGTATCATTAGGTTGTTTGTTTTAAGTTGTTTGGACTCACTTTTCATTTCAGAAGCTGATGCGACATTTAAGATAAAACCGATGGATCAGAGGTAGATAAACGTCAGAATAAACATATTTATTGGACGGAGAAAAAAGATCAACAGGAATAAAAAAAACATTAAGTGAAGTGCATAGGAGCTTGAAGATAACACTTGGGCATCAAAGGTCGATTGAGAGGTGAGTTCAATGTTTAAAATTCCTATTCATTAGATATAACATAATTTGAAAAAAACTGTTGAATCTACGTGAATTTTCTTTATTAATGAATTTCATTCAATCCTGCCAAAAAATGCCTCAAAGTATGATATATATATATATATATATATATATATATATATATATATATATATATATATATATATCATATATATATATATATATATATATATATATATATATATATGTGTGTGTGTGTGTGTGTGTGTATTCAATTCACTAATGGTCATGTGAAAACGCTTAGCTGGTATTTCTTTTTGTATGAATTGTTAGTTATTGTAAATTTTATTAGGCTGGTATTTCTTTGTGTTCAAATTGTTTGCTATTTATTGTCAAAGATTTGTTCCTACTCAAATACATACTTCAATAGGAGTATGACTCCAGCAATCCCGAATGTCCATTCAGAGTTGTTGGCATGTGGAAGTAAGGCTCTGCTCACTAGCCACTTAGAGCAACCCTTACTTTGACTCAGTCATCTGGAAGTCGGCTGTCCATGTTGTAAACGCAATGTTGCCAGAATTGCTGTACACAATTAGTAAGTAGAAGATGAGCCAATGTAGGTATTGTATCTTTATTATTATTATTATTATTATTATTATTATTATTATTATTATTATTATTATTATTATTATTATTATCAATATAAAACACTAATACCATTCTTGGAAAAGCAAAAACCTCCCACAGATAAAGAAGAAAAGTAAAATTGAGGGTTCCTTCAAGTAAGATAACTCTAACCCAAAAGGTTTTAGCACCAGAGTACAGAGGCTATGGCCAAGGCCGTCTCTTTAGGGGAAAGAAAGGTTCCACCTGGTACGAGTAGTGCTTTCACACAGCTACTATAAGCTGTGAGTAAAGGGGTCTCGCTCGATTTCTTCACAGTTTTCTGCTGTTATTCAAGAATCCCTTTTATGTGTTGTGAGCCAGACTGCAAAGGAAATTAACGAACTGAACCGAAAGTGAGTGTTTTCATTTCCAAATGCTGATGAAGAAAAAGCCTAGTTATTGCCAACATCAAGAGAGCCTATGTTCCTAACGTATAATAGTAGGGGAAATACTATATTTATTGTTGTAATAATTATAATTGCATTTTATTGTTCACATCGTATTGGTTACGGAATATCTGCCTTTTATATAATGATGAAAAGATGACTAAACTATTTAAAAAACTAGTTTGTTATCCACACTTTTTTCCCTTGCTACTTAATAGTTCATTCTCTCTCTGAGTTTTTCTCTTTTAATTCTTGCTTCTTCATTCTTCGGTTGCTTCTCTCTCTCTCTCTCTCTCTCTCTCTCTCTCTCTCTCTCTCTCTCTCTCTCTCTCTCTCTCTCATTTTCATGAAAATACGTTTGGCACTTTATTATTGCATTTAAACACATTTCAGGTGTGCCAGTGACACTTCAGATCCAATTATATTGAATCAGACATCCTTCTTCGATAGAACATTTCGTAAGAAAGTCATAGCTAAGAGAATTCTAAACAATAACAGTGGAAAAATAAAGATAAATCGTCAAAAATTTCAAGTAAAGAATATTGAGAGCAACATCAATTGAATTGCCGGAATTGTTTATCTTTTATTTATTCTTCAAAATTAAATTGCAAGAATACTTCTGTGTTTTTTCGGTACGCAAGTGTAGTTTGGAATTAGTGGGTCCTATAATTGGACTACTTCCATGAGTAACCTTTAGTTTAATTTTAATACTTTTTTCTCTGTCTAATTTTCCTTAGACCGATTATTCAAAGCCGTCTCTGTTTGGTGTGCATGATCTCCTGATTTTTCTATGAGGATTATCAGTGGTAGACTGTAAAGAGAAACAAAGTGTGTATGCATAGTGAGTACGTGCGTGAGAGAAAGAAAGATTATGGAGGTCATGACCAAACTCATTCCTTATCCGTTTACATATCAATTGACCTACGCATTCTGACTTCCTCCTCCACTGACCAGACCTGTATTCGAGACGGCCTTGCTATGACACAGCCAGGGATTAAATTTAAGCATAAGACTATTACCTTAGATACTGCTGCTTTTTAACTTAGATAACCTTAAAAATTTCCAAAATTCTGTATATATGAAGCTAGTTAACCGAAATTAACGTAAACAAATATCTTTAGATTTAAAAAAATATTACTTCAAAACAATGCAAAATTACTCAAATTAATTTAATTACCTTAAAGGTTTAAATCCCTGGCCCTACCCAAGTATGGAAAATTATAGTTTTATTACCAAATGTACTTCTCCTCGAAGAGCTGATTATCATAGCAAAGTAGTCTGCTCTCCCCTTTTCAAGTGGAAAGTAGGAACTGAACATTACATAGCAATGGTTAACCCCTTAACAGAAACTTTTTATTTTCGATTATATTGATGTTATCAGGTGTATAAGGAAAGAGAGGAATATGTGGAAAATAGGTCAGACAAATCAATGTATGTATCGGAAAAGAAAATAATTACCCAAAACTAGACAGGGATCTAATGTACTACTATCTACCCAGTCAAAGTACCCAATAACTCTCTATCATTAAAATCTTAACAAGCGTCTAGTGCCCTTGCCAACGTAATATCTGCAATATTGTAGTTGTCAGAGAAACCTTCTTAGTTGTGTTACTTCCAAAGACCACATTTTAGTTATTGTATCTTAACCCTTACTCCTTGGATTATCTTTAAGTATGATGATGATGATGATAATGATGATGATGATGCATATTATTCTTCTTCTTCTTCTTCTTCTTCTTCTTCTTCTTCTTATTATTATTATTATTATTATTATTATTATTATTATTATTATTATTATTTGAACTTCAACTGTGTTTGGAAAAGGAGAATCACGGGAGCCACAGGATTCAACAGGGAAAATAGCCTAGTGAAGAAAGGAAAAAAGGAAACGATACATATAATATACATAAGTAATGAGATGGATCTTTTCTAACAAACAGAGGATAAAGAAGGCAGCGTTGCATGGAACACTTTCAATTCATATACCTGAAGCAGATGAAAAGTTCGATGTGCCCATGAATCAATTCAGTGTGTTTGAAGCCAAAGCTATCCTAAGAAAACCTAAAACAGACGTAAAGCACCTGGGTACGATGGAATAACTGCTGAGATGATACTGGTAGAAGATGAAGTGACTTCCAGACAACTTACAAGACTATTTTGTAGAATGTGGCATCTAGAGGTGTTAGAAGTGTTGGTGAAAATGGCAAAAACAGGAGACTTGACTGATTGCAAGAAATACAGAGACATAACACTTACGTCGGTTGTTATGGAAATATAGAGTACGCTTAAGTGACGAAATTTTCATTTTTAGACATGAACAGCAACACGTTGAATATCAAATGAGTTACCACTTGATAGCAGTTTACTCCAAGGAAGTATGTTGTCACCTACGCTCTTTATCCTCCTCGTGGATTTTTTAATGCATAGAACAGTCGGATATGGTGAAGAAGGATTGGACTGCATCGTGGATAGGAGTTTAGCAGACCTAAACTATGGCGATGACGCTATCCTTGTTAGCAAAACAGCACAGGATTTGGAATGCTTGCATACCAGAATGCATGGAATATAACACGAGGTTCGGCTGAGGATAAATAGAATAAAGACAGAGATGATGAGAACGGAGTATGCAATGGAAGATGAAATATCATTGGAAGGAAAAAGGATTGATGAGGTAGAATAATCTAAATATTTAGGAAATATGATCTCAAATAGAGGGTCTTTAGAATTAGAATTTAGTGAAACATTAAAAAAAAAAGATCAGACAGTGGCTAGGTTAATATAAATTTGGAAATCAAATCACCTAGAATTACATTTAAAAATCAGACTATATATCAATTCACTGAGATCTGTATCACTCTATAGACATGAGTGATGGTATGAGAATGAAGCGATTTCTAATAGATTTAGTTGATTTGAGAATAAAGCCTTCAAAAGGATATTCTAAATTGAATATCAGGTCAGAATTCAAAATTAAACTGTAAGATAGATTACTGCGTGGAATATGTGGATGAGATCATGATGAGTGGTAGATGGAGATGGTTTGGGCATGCTCTTGCTGTAGTACTCCCCAAGAGAGATTAGTTCACCAAATGTTCAGCTGGGCTCCACAAGGCACTAAAAGAGTAGACCAAGGCCTTCATGGATGAGGACTATGAAGCGTAAAGTAGGAGATGATGAATAAAGTTATTGACTAAAAAGCTCAGGATAGACATGACTAACAAAATCTAACAGAGGCCCCTTGCGTTAATAAGCGTTTTAGGAGATGGTGAAGTAATGAAGAAACATACAAGATATCTCAATATCATGAGAAACGTTAAAATCGCTCAGTCATATATAAATTCTAATATGAGACTTTTGGTTCAGCATAAATGAACTTACAAAATGTTTGGAGTCCTGAAGCTCTGGTGATGCAACTGCTGTATTACGAAGATCATTCCATAATCTGGTCAAAAATGTGAGAAAATGCTGTGCAGATTTTGATTTTTGCTGAATAAGGCATGGATGTTACAGTGTTGTGTAGTCTCTGTTAATAAGACATTGTTAATGCAAAGATTTCAGTTTTGAGGAACTACTTTCTTCAACCTCTACTTATAATCCTACTTGGAAGTGTTTTTTTAGTGATCAACTTCTTACTCCATAATTTCCCCAGAACTCGAATTTAACCTTAATCTTTATTAAGGAATTCAGCAGTTAGGAGTCTGTTGAAGAGCTGGAATTGATGAAAAAATAAGATATTTTTTTTTTTAATTTAAGTGAGGTTATAGAGCCCTGATATCTTTCCTCAAATTGTTTTTATATTCTACAAGTGTTGAGATTTATTCCATTTCTTTTATTAATAAAGTTGCTGTCTTTAGCAAAGCAAGAATATCCTCGGATTTTTTCAATGTACCATAGTTGGAAATGGCAAGTGTGCAAAGGGGGAACAACACCTCTTAACTATAAGAATAAAGTGACCTTTGTCTTTGGCCATAGTTTGAACACCTGCAATTGGGCTACTATCTCTCTCTCTCTCTCTCTCTCTCTCTCTCTCTCTCTCTCTCTCTCTCTCTCTCTCTCTCTCTCTCTCTCTCTCTCTCTCTAAACTGTTTGATATTTTTTTACTTTTTTGTGAAAAGTGTTGTTATTTTTGGTGAATGCTGAGGCTCGGATAGCAATAACTTTTCAGCTCTCTCAACAGTGGTTGGGGGACTATAAGGCTTTCCTCTCCCTTAGGGAAATGACCAGTGTCGCTTGCCTACAACCAGCCACAGACATCTCTCCTCTTGAAGTGAATGTCCTTCGTGTCCAACGTATTCGGCGTATACCCGTACCTGTATGTCCTTCTATCACCAATGATGATATTTTACCCAAAAGGACCTGATGACCAAAGTCAATATCCTTATGGACGGCCACTTCACCACCTTCCAGACCACCATCAACGCCTTTATTCCTAATGAGGTGGACACCTACTCAACATACACCGAAGTTAACGTGAATGCAGAAGGTCAAAGAGCCCCACCAAGGGAAGTGCTAGAGTGGCAACAAAGATTCCCACCACCAACAAATACCCTAGCTTGCTTATGCCCCGACGTACGACCTATCCAGTCACTTCCTAATGTCCATCGGCTGCAGTTATGCTACTACTACTCCAAATTCGGTGCTACTACGATGAAATTTGCGAATGGTTGTCAGTGGTCAAAAAACATGTAAGTAGGCCTACCCTGTCAATAATCTTTTCTTTTTACTTGACGCAGGCACGGGAGTGTGAATTTTTGTAGAAAGGGGTGCATGCCGTTTTCTTATGCCAATGCAGATTCTTACTCCTCAATGCCTCCCCAACCTGACCCCTTCGACCTCATTCTCCACACCCCTACAGTTCCCAGTTCCTTCGAAATACAGTATTTATCACCATATGAAGATGACATGTCCCTCAGTGTTAGCCATTTTTAGAAGTCTGGCATCGGATCATTTGACGTCGGTGTAGGGATTACAGGCGCTTTGGTATGCAGACAGAAAAGGAGCGCTACCCCCTCCCAAATAGTGGATAGAGACCTCCTACTTGCACAGAGTGAAGCTTTTCTCCATGTACGACCTACTGAAGTGGTATTATCAGGTACTATTCAACCCAGAAGACACCCCTAAGACTACCATCCTCATTGGATTTGGTATAGACACCTTCAACGTCTTTTGGAAAGCATGTTAGGGGACCTCACCTTCTGTGTATGTTTCCTGGATGACATAATTATGTTTACCTCCGTCATATATGCATCATACTTGACTGCCTACAACAGAATGGTCTTGTAGTACAGTAGGACAATGTACCTTTGGCGCTAATGAAGTATCGCTCTCAAGGTACCGTTTCACTTCTGGAGTCTATCCCCCTACTGAGAAAGTAGCAACAGTTCAGAACTTCCCCATGCCCTCCACCATCATGGCATTTATAAAATTATTTTGCATGATCAGCTATTATCAACATTTCCTGCCGGACATCACCATCCTTCTTGCTCCCCTCTAGGCCTCAGTCAAGTGCATGCCAATAGACCTGATGTGGGGTGTCTTCAAAAATTGGCCTTTTGTAATGCATAAAATGCCGTAACAACCTCTGTCGCTATCAACTTTATGTGCCACGTGCAAATCTCCTACTTTCAAACGATGCTAGCGACGTCACCATTGGGGAGTTATCAAACACTTGGTCCACCGCTCGCCGAGCCGATTGGCCTTCTTCAGTAGGAAACTGTCCAAAGCGGAATCCAGCTACTCTACCTGCGTCCAAGAATTGTTTGCGGTGCACTATGCTATCCGTTACTTTTGCCATTTCTAGGGAGGTACACCCGTCCTCGTTCTCCTAAGCCAGAGGTCTCCGGTGTTTGCCTTCATTCGACAGTCTGACGTCTGGTCCACCTGTCAACGTCTACATCTCTCTGCCATGGCTGAACACAATTGTACTTTTCAGCAAATCCCTGGGAAAATGAATTTTATGCCTATGCCCTGTCAAGAAACACATATGCTGCCATTCACCTAGGATTTGATTTTAATGCTGTGGCAGAAGGCCTACGAAAAAATCCAGAGAACCTCGTATGTAGGATATCTTGCTTATTCCTATGCTGTGAGGTCATCCCTCTTGATGACTCCAATGTCTCCCTCCTCTGTGATGTCAGTACTGGTAGACTTAGACCCTGGATACCTTCTCCAATACTCTGACACTTTTTGATTTCATTCATGACCTTTCACATCCCTCGCGCCATTCCACTACACAGCTGCTGAAGACAGAGTTCATTTGGTATGGAATTATTAAGCATGGTCAGGATTGGGTCCATGATTGTCCTTCATGCCAAACCCCATAAGTACATTGACACAAGGATATAGGAGTGAGCACCTTTCCTTAACCTCAGCGGTGCTTTGTCCACATTCCCGTTGATGTTTTAGGTCCCCTACCCAAATCACAAGAACCTCGTTACCTGTTTACTGTCATCAACTGCTCCACTGGTTGTCCTGAAGTCTTTCCTATGGAAACTGTAATGTCCGGCTACTGTACATCCGCCTTATTCACAGGATGGATAGCAAGACTGGGTATCCCAAAGCCTATTACTTCTATCAGGGGTACAACCCTCAACTCTCAATTGTGTATAACATTAGTGAATTTCCTGGGTGTCACCTTTCATCAAACAACCGCATGTAACCCTGCAGCCAAAAGTATGGTTAAACAATTTCACTGTACCCTCAAAGCAGCTTTGATGTTCCAATTCAAGGACTGGTTTACAGAGCATCCATAGGTCCTCTTGGAACTATGGACTACTCCTAAAGACGACCTGGATGTCTCAGCAGCTGAAAAAGGGTATGGTAACCCATTGGTCGTCCCTGACGATTTTTTCCCGTCTTCAACCTCCTTCCACAATCTCCAGTGCCTACATCACATTGTGGGATAATATACTTTACGCTGCCCGATTTACAAGCCACCAGCTAAGCAACACATACCGACAGATCTGCAGTTACCAACGCAAATTTCCCTGTGCAACAAACCCAGCAAGCCACTGTTAACGCCCCCTTACACAACCCTTTCTTCGTGACTCGCCGTAAAAAGAAAGAATTCCTCCTGAACATGCGTGGCAAAGAAGACTGGGTCTTCATTGATTGACTAAAACCTGCATATCTCCTGCCAGATGACTGCCTACAGTACGCCTGTCAAGAGCATGGCACCCTATCTCACACGTATGTCTTTTTTTTTTTTAGAGGGAGCCATGTACTGCACACGTATCACACTCATACACTCAAGCTCTATTTATTTTTTTTTTCTTTTGCATGTTGTCATTATTGCTCTACCCTCGCATTCATAATTTGTTTCAGCCTGTATGAACTTGCATCAATATGTATGAATTTTTTTGACCTTCACTGAAACTGTCGTTCTAAAAGCTCGCTGTCTGCTCAAATGAATTTATTTGCAATTTTCCAGTCTCCCATTTACCACCTAACTGGTGCATCCGCACACCATTTGCATTTGACATATATTAAGACGAATACACATGTCGAATACCATATTCTCGCAACCTCTGGTCAAACTCCTATAGAACAAACTTAGGTACACTATCTTCACCCTCACATACGTAACTTCACTGTACAAAGCATTCCTGATGCAATATTGCTCTTTTTATTATTACTAGGTACTGCTTATGTTAATGTACTCATATTATCTACCATAAAATTTCTTCCCGCATCAATGTGTTCTCGTAATTACAGAAAATGAAACACAATCAAATATAAACATCTCATAGGGCTCTCTTCCATATCATATGAAGAAGGGTTGCCTGCATATTATCATTGATATATCCTTTTCTAACTTTCTTGACAGGTATTTTCTACATCCCTATAAATTTGACTTAACCCAGGCGTAAACAATTCCTCTCTAGCATACACTCCCACAATTATTCTTTACTCTTTTCCCATATTTGTGTTGCACTGATATATACAATTAGCTGCATCCTTAAGAAATCCAGGGACTTATAATTCAACCCCTTTCCTTAAATAGAAAATTAACAACATCGTTACAAATAATAGATATTTTAATAAGCTAACTATACACTTCCAAATGATTAGGCCATTCAAAATGTATATATCAAAACACATCTAAATATTCATCGTGCATTTTTTACACATCTTCTTTAATCATTACGTTTTCTTTATTCTTCATATCATTCATATCAACGGATTTTGCCATAAAAATTGTATTATTACCATTACTGTACAGCCATTCTTTTTTAAATAGAATATTACAACATGCAATCTCAATATATGAATTCCGATAAAAAAAAAAGCTTAGAATTTCATTCTCACCTATCATAATAATATCATATTCCACTTCATTACTCTAAATTTTCACCTTCAACTGTGCCTCTCCCCTAAACTAGTAAAGTTCCCTGACTTATTCCACGAATTGTTACGCTTATACGTTGTTATTTTATTTCTTAATTTTAACTCGCATATTCTGCAAAAACCATTGCATTCACTAAAGACCCTTGAGCACTCGTATCAATCATATTGCAATACTTAATCTCACATATTTTCACATATTTCATCATTCTTCACTTAACAGCATGCATAATGATATTTACTCTCTTTGCAAATTCGTCACATACTTTGTAAGTTTTTTCATTTTCATATTCACTCCCTTCCATACTCTTGTACCTGAGATTAAAGCCACTCACATAATTTTCACTAATCAAATGCCGTTATCCATCATTGCATCTTCTTGAAAGA
Source organism: Palaemon carinicauda (assembly GCF_036898095.1). Taxonomy (NCBI): domain Eukaryota; kingdom Metazoa; phylum Arthropoda; class Malacostraca; order Decapoda; family Palaemonidae; genus Palaemon; species Palaemon carinicauda. Next base: position 69,228,643 of record NC_090758.1, on the reverse strand, counting down.
TATTCTCTATCAGAACTTTATTAACGAGAACTTTATTAAACAAAGGACAAGCCTATATGCAAGTACTTGTGTGCAATAACCTCAAAAAATTCTAACCAGTTAAGGCATTAAAAGGCAAGCTTTGATCAGGTTCTATTATCAGTGCAGTGGGAGAGCTAGATATAAAAAAAATACCTTAACACTGTACGATATTGTGTGAAACGGGTGTGTTACATGGCTCCTTGCCTAAAATTACATATTTGTGAAATAGGCCACCCTGATCTTGAGAGATGCACTACCGACAGTTCATCTTTCAGTAGATACTTAGGTTGATTACCAAAGCCTTCATTATGCCAAATATCAAAAGAATAGTGCAAATGTAAAGGTACGTTAATAGGTGCTTGTTATGGTCCATGCGCAGGAAAACGAGCGATGTCTTGTGCAAATCTGTCGGTATATGTTGCTCCACTCCAGGCTGGAAATCTAGCTGAATGGAGAGAATTCTCCCACAACATGACGTAGGCACTAGATATTTTTGAGGAGGTTGCTGTCACAAACAAATGCTTGCAGGGAAAACCAATGGGTCACCATGCACCATTTCAGCTACCAAGACATCCAGAACATCTTTAAAAGTTGTCCCTAGTCAGAAGTGGACCCAAGGAAGATGAGTAAAAATGCTAAAATTATTGCATGGGGACAACAAAGCTGCTCTGAGAGTGCGATGGAAACGTTCAACAATTCAGTTGAATACAGGGTTGTAGGAAAATTTCTTATTTAGAATGATGACCAGATGATTCACAATTGAGAGGTTAAAGTGGTAACCTTGTTAGAAGTAATATGTTCATTGATATTTAACCTCGAAATCCACAGTGAGAGTAAGGTGGATGTACATGAGGCTGGCATTGATGTTTGCATGGGGACTGTTTCAGGCTTATGAGTTTAGCTCTCAATGACTGTAAACAGGTAATAATATAGTTGTGATGCGAGAAGGGGACCTACTACGCCAAAGTGAAAATGACATAATGTTGAGGGAATAAGACGACCCCAGTATCAGTGACTCGGTATAATTTTGAAGTTTGTCATGAAGTTTGGCTTTAGGTAACATCCTTATTAATGCCATGCTAAATAAATTTTGTCGTTAGTATCTGTGCAGTAGATAGGCATAATAAATGTCAAAGGGCATAAATGACGTCAAACACCTTGATGGTGCACGAGGGAAGGTATCTATGTTTGTTGTCTACCAGTATTGACATCACAGAGGAGGGGGTGTTGTGGTCGTGAAGGCAATGTCAACCCAATGAAGGGATGTGCAGGATGTCCTAAACGCCTGATACGCTGGATCTTTTCTTAGGCTTTATACCAAGGCATTGTAATCCAGTCCCAAATGAATGGCAGCCGATGTATTTCTCGACAGGGTATCAGCAACAGAATTCAATTTCAAAGGGATGCGCTTCAGTAAATAATTTAGATCTTAACGGGAGAGAGGTGTCGATGTTGATGAGCTGACCAGTCGTTGGAGTTTTGAGTGAAGATATAAAAAAGAGAAATGTAGTCAGTGTGAAGGACAAAGGGTGTACCTTCTAAGAAGTGGCAGAAGTGATGTACTTCCATCTATGCTTGGTCAAATGTAGAGTATCCAGATTCTACCTTAGACAGTTTCTTACTACCAAAGGCCAATGGGTAGGGTGAACTGTTCACCACCTGCTTGCTTAATGCCATAATAGGAATGTCGCAGTCATTGATGGAAATGATTAGAGGGGCATATAGCAAAGGAAAACTGTGAGCAGCCGTGTTTGATAGGGCACTCTTTGCGTTGCAGAAGGCTGCATTTTAAACGGAACCTCACTTCAGGTCTTTTGACTTCTCTTTAAGGGAAGCGTAGAGGGGGCTAAGAATAGCAACGAAGGTGGCCAGGAACTAGTGTTAATAGTTGATCATGTGCAAAATTCTTGCAGTTCTCTGACGGTCGAGAGCAAAGGGAAGTTTTGAATAGCTGGTATATTCTGGGGGTTGGGGGTAGGGGTTTAGGCTGGACTTTTTCAGGAGTGATGCAGTACCCCTAGAACAATACTTTGTTGGAGCCAAAGGTACACTTGTCTTACCTGACTACCCGGCCATACTATTGTAGGCGATCCAGCATGACTCGCAAGTGACGGAGGTGTTCCTCTTTGGAGGAATAAAACTGAAGTATGTCATCCATATAACACACTCTGAAGGGCTAAGTCCCATGAGATGCCATTCATTAGGCGCTGAAAAGTAGCCCCAGCATTACGAAAGCTAAGAAAGGAAAATAGAAGCTGCATATAACGGATGGGATAGTAATGGAGGTCTAGAGGATGATTAAGGGGTTCAAAGGTATCTGATAACACCCCTTCAGGAGGTCAACATGGAGAAAAACTTTTTTTCCTTGCATGTAATAGATAACGGCGATAACGTTTTTTAGGGGGTAGTTAATCCATTCTATCTGCATGTTCATATACCTGTAATCCCTACACAGATTCAGGAAGGCATCTTTCTGCAGGATGATATGCAAGGTTGATAACCATGAGCTTCATTTCCTTTTGGCAAAAGCCCAAAACAATTCGACGAAACACGGTTGAATCTGGTGAACAGTTATGGCCCCAATGTCTTGATATGTTGATAAATACTGTGTTTGGTGGGGAATGTGGACGTTTGATGAAGTTCAGGAGGGAAGACTTCTGGATATGATTTGATGAGGGGTTCATAGGCATTCTTTGGTGTGCTGAGGTGGAGAGTAATTTTGGAGGTGGTATGTTGAAGATGTGTCGACGAATAAGTGTCTGTGTTCACTAAACATCGGTGAGCATCCTCAATCAGGTGGAAATGGCTAGGAGATCCACAGCGAAGATTGGCAATGTGACGTCAGCATTGAGAAACTTTAAATTATATTTGGCACTCCCAAACTAGAATATAATGGTCTCTTAACCCTTGGTAGAGATTGCAGATACATTGGCAGTTAAATTTTGACTTTCGCAAGCTTAGGCAGACTATGTTGTCGACTATTGGAGACTGGCCTTGGTAGAAAACTACAGCAAGCACTAGTGTGTACCAAAAAATGCATGCTGCACCCGCATCCTATAATAGAAAAGTCTACAGATAGGGGAAGCCACTGCCTGAAACACTAGCCTGCTTACAAGTATTTTGGCCAGTGATAACTATTTTCAGATCCCTTTAAAGCAACCGTGAATTTGTAATGGTATTGCCATTACTAAATTGCACGAAAAAGGCTTAGTTCTTTATTTTTGATGCATATATTAATTTCTGGCCCCGTCAGTCAGTTATTCTGTTATCGTGTTGCATAAGGTTTTTAATATTTATGGACGGGTTGACATAAGTCTCCTACTATACTTTATATATGAAAACCCTTTTTTAATGTCTTTATTGTTCATGAAATATTTCATTTCAATTTTTTATGGCTTCTCTTCTAGTTTATTTATTTCCTTATGTTCTTCTCCGTTGAAGTCCTAATGCTTAGATCATTCTCCTTTGCAAAATAGGGTTGTAGCTCAACTAGTATTAATAATAATAATAATAATAATAATAATAATAATAATAATAATAATAATAATAATAATAATAATAATAATAATAATAATAATATGGTCTAACTATATAGCACCGCATTTTTCGACAGCAATATCATTGCATCTGTATGTGTAAGTACTGCTATATATAGGAACAGCCTATCTAATTATAAAATTTTATATGAATTAGCTCCAGAAGAGTATGACTCTAGTTTCCATACCAGTAACAAAAATAAGTTATGTCCATTTAAACTGTTTTTAATTTTTTTTTATAGTTTATTTTAGTATGACCAATAATGTAGTAGAAAATTCTGACAATATAATATGGATTACTTCCACCACGAATACATTTTCAGTAAAGTGATGCAATAGAGAATTGACTTAATATGAACACCTTATCATTGCGGGCAAGCACAGCAGAGCCACAGCTCTGATAGCATATATCATATTATACACCGCAACACATATTTTAATTACTCACTGGTTCCTTTCTTGTGCCGCTTTATTCTCCTCTTCGTCTTATTTCTTCCTTTTTCCCTCATTAACTTTGGTGAGTCATACAGTGAATTATTTTTATTGTTAGGGTTAGTTTTTTTGAGTTAAGATCAGTGGATATACTTGTCTGGAAATTATGGCTATAGTGATGAGCAGGATAGCACCTTATCGAAAAATAAAGCAACCTAAAATGAACTCTTGGCAAATTAATCAATCATGATAGCTAGAGAAATGTTGTTCTCATTGAATATTTTAAGATTCAGTAGGTTGGAGATTACAATTGACCTTTCATTTGCAGATCAGAGGAGATTATTCAGAATTTCACCCAATTTCATTTATATTGTATTTCAAGAAATGCCGCCAGTAAATATTATTTTTTTTTCTTGTTGTTCTAGCTTATCACAATTGTTATCATATAATCACTAACTACCATTGTATTTGGATCAACATTTTGGTATGCAAACATTCATTTACCTTCTGCATTAGTTTCTGTATAAGAATACCATATACTGTATCTGCTAGCCCACAAAGTCGACCTGAGACTCATTATCTTCCTCCAATTGTATTTCATTGTTCTTAGTGTTTAAACCTTTTACCTTGCAGATGGAACTCTTTCTAGTTATCTTTTCTTCTTGGATGGATTTATGTTATTATTTAACATCTGGATATGTTTATTGTGAATATTCACACTATGCTGAGGAATGTTGGGCCCATAACAAATGAAAACCAATAACTCTTTACGTGTCATATCAGAACATATTTAGTTATCTTTGCATTTGATATGAAGGTGTGGTAACTTAACTCTTTAGCAGTCGTATAATCTGTGTTCTAGTTATAAAAACATAGTAGAATCCTTGAGTTTCAATTTAAAACCAAATCTGAAGCACTGAGTTTATCCTCAAAGATATATCGAGGTATGAACTACCTTTTTTTGTCTTTTAATCCTAATCGCCAATATCTTTTAATTCTGACTTCATTTTGTAACAATAAACCTTTTCCATCACTGGACCTTATGGTTCAAATACCCTAAATCAAGAATTCACTAATTGGGAGGAGATAGTTCATGGAAGTAGCCTGTTGAATTTCTCCTCCTCCTACTCCTCCTCCAAGGCCACAAATCTCCTTCCTAGTCCTCCCTTCACTATTGGGCAGAACAAGAACAAGAACAACAATCTATTCTATGGATCTGATATTATAAACTTAACGAAAATTTAAATAGAGAAGCTAGAAGTGATAGAGAACGGTGCATATAAAAAAATTTGTATTATTTATTAAAGTAGACCTAATACTATAGTGAAGAAAGAGGGTAGGGACATCTATGAAAATAACGATGACAGTTATAGTATATAAACAGTACACTGAAAGTGAGATAAGAGATACTGAAAACAATAACCCTAGACATACAAAAAAAAAAAAATTATAGAAACAAATGTGCCAAATATGATTAAACATGGAGGAAGACAGGAATAAAATCAGGAACCATAAAGTGTGGTACTGAAAAAAAAGGAAAGGTTAGTTAGAAAGTAAAATGCCCTCATAAATATACAGGGAGGGGAAAAGGGAAATAAAGACAAATATTTGTATATAATGTATATCCATCAGTATTATACTTTAGAGCAACAATTGATTCATTAAAATGTAACATAAAAAAGTCAAAAATTAGAAAGTGTAAGCTGGAATTTCTTGTGACAATAATGAAGAGAATTTAAAAAAAAAAATCTTTTAAAAATCAAAGAAATTAATGACTTCAGCCACAAGGACTTAAAGAAATTTTTAGGACCATTTCTTGGGGGGGGGGGCTGATAGAAATATAGAAAAGAAGGAAAGTAAAAACCTCCGGTTGAGAGAAATTACAGTAATATAAAAGAAAACAAACTAAAATCTTATATGCATCTCAAGAATAATAGAGGCCCCATTGCAAAGGTTGTGCTTCCTCGACCCTAAACCTGAGCCTGACCATTTAAATCTCTGTCCCTCACTAGGAAAGCTAAGAGAAGTGGATTACATGAGTGCATATGTTGCCAAATCATGGTAAAAAGAGAGGTGGTGAAATACAAAGGCCATAAATCAGGTAGGAGAGTTTAAAGAGATTTAAATAAAATGCCAACGCTGATGACATATGTTGTGATATGCTAATTCGCATTTTTGCACCCGGAAATAGAGTTAACAAGGAACAAAAAATAGCGATAAACGAGATATTAGTGATAACATTAATCAACTATCGAAAAAAAGGATAATTCATAGATAACTTTTTGTAATGAACACAATTTTATTGTTTCACAATATCTATCACTTCTTTGAGATATCTAGAACGCCTGGTTCTGATACCTTCATTAGTTATTTCACATATTTCAAACTGAATTTTTTCTTTAAGGCCCCTAGTGTAAATCAATTATTTGGGCAAATTTCAATATAATACATAACTGATTAAGCATATTTTTCTGGAAATGTAATTAGAATTTCTTCCAAAACGTCTAAAGGCTCGGCCAGACCAAGCGCGATGAGCGGCGAGGTTAGCGGCATGACTCGGCGGCAAGCCAGTGACAAAATGTTGGGTGGCCACACCGGAACTGCCACACCTCTCTTGCTCCTCACTCCTAGCTGATAGCCTTCCTCGTAAACATGACGATGGTGTTTGAGTAGGAAATTACTTCCGATTGAAAATCGTTATTTTATTCTGAACTATAAATTACACAAGAGTGTAGATTCACGATTTTAATAAACAGAGAAGGGAAAATAAGTTACTATTGAAATTAATGTTGCCAGTCTCGTTTGTACGGCGAAAGATTTAATGAATATCTGCATATTTCACAAGTCTTTTGGTTCTTTGATGGCAACATCCATCCTGGATTCAGGCTCAAAAAAAAAAAAAAAAAAAACGTCGAACTATAGACAACCTCAATCTCTCTCTTACCAGGTATTATAATTGCTTCAAATATGATAAAGTTCACGAAAAACATTGTCCCTTTCATTCCAGAATTAACTAGCATTTGTATAAGATATATTGTTTAAGTATACATACGGTTCTTTTCACATTTAAAATTTCTCTCTCTCTCTCTCTCTCTCTCTCTCTCTCTCTCTCTCTCTCTCTCTCTCTCTCTCTGTATATATATATATATATATATATATATATATATATATATATATATATATATATATATATATATATATATATATATATATATATATATATATATATATATATATATATATATATATATATATATATGTATATATATATATATATATATATATATATATATATATATATATATATATATATATATATATATATATATATATATATATATATATATATATATATATATATATATATATAATAGGTTGCAATGCACAAAAAGGTGTAGGCCTACCCACTATTTTATTGCCATCCATTTGCAGTTGATTGCCATAACTTCTATTTATTTAATTTATTTTTGCTCTCCGAAACACCTCCTAATAAATTGTTGATTAGTAACGGCTGGAATCGAACAATTGAACGCGTACCCCTTCAGGAACTGATGAAAAATGGCGTAATCTTGTGTGAAGATGCTCGAGCCGCCGCGATTTTTTAAAACACGAAACATAGTCTGGCGGCAACTGCAGCGGCTTGAGGATTCCCGCGCCCCCTATCTGACCACCTACATAAGATACTAAAGGTTACAATTTTCCGCGGGAACCTCTTGCTGCTCACCTCACCACTAGCTGCGCTTGGTCTGGCCAGGCCCTAAAAGAAGTATTTTCTTTTTTTTTTTTTATAGAGACTATTGAGCAATCCGAATGTGAGGTAGAAAGTTACATCTAAAAAACAACATATTTCATTTATTTACTTCCTTTACTTAATCCTTTACGGTAATTAACATCAAATTTCATCATAAGGGTAGTTTGTAGTTTTAGAAATTCATAGAAAACAGCTGGTTAATATGGCAGATAATTATTAAGGGGCTGTTAACATTAGGGTTACGTCATCTTTTATGACCTCTTACATGATTGATAGTTACTGCAGCTTTTGTCCATGATGCTTAAGCCGTGAAATATCCTAGACATTCATCTGTAAGTGTCGGGATTTCCTACATGACTAGATAGAGCCCTGTACTGCAATTTAGTAAATTTTCTTTGTGGGTTCACTAGTTCTGATATAGAAAACGGATTTTGAGCGAAGCGAAAAATATATTTCTGGGTGAGATAGCCATGACGTCCTGATGGAAGGTTTCTTTAGTAGCTTCTTGAGGGTATATTTGTCTGCAGTGGATATTCCTAGAGAATTAAACCAAAGGTTATTACAGAATTCTAACTTATGCGCGAGTACCCTGAAGGTTTCCCTTTAGGATATTGTAAATCAACAGGGGACGTATGCTTTGACACGCCACATGGCTATCTGCACCCCACATAGCGTTTACGCTTCGAGGGGGGAAAGGTGGGGAGATAACTGAGGAGCCGTTCCAAAGTTATCCTCCTATGTTACTGTTACGGTACCTTGCGACATAAACAAACAGCAGCCATGGCTGTCCGTCATACTGTGTGACGTCACGTACGTCCTCATTCCGAAATCTAGCGATCTACCAGCCTCCACGATACAGTATAGCAGGGAGGGGCCTGGCAGGCTGAACTGGAACAGTAAGGCGGGTCTATCAGGACGTCATGGCTATCTCACCAAAAATAGATTTTTCGCTTCTCTCAAAATCCGTTTTTTGGGCTCAAGCCATGATGTCCTGATGGAAGTGTACCAGAGAATTAGTGTATCGTGGTTTTTCCCCATTTCAAGTGCCTTCTACTTCAAATGATATTCCTATGGTCTTGTGACTGTAGAGACCGTGACATCTCCATTAAATGTCACTACCAGTGGCATAACAATGACATGGCTTCCGGTCCCCTGGCAGGAAAGTCCTGTTTGGACAAGAGGAACATCTTGAAGTAATCTGACGAAGATAAACTCACCTGGATGAGAAGATCGTACCAGTCTCGAAGACAGATCAGAAGGTTAAATATTTGTGTAGGAACAATAGGTGAGTGTATATTAGACAGTAGTTATATTATGCATAATATAACTATAAAAATAGGGCAAATAAAACAGTAACAGCAATTTATTTTCATATGGAAAAGAGGAGCGAAATAAGACGCATATGGTAAATAAAATAATTATTTTTTTTGAGAAAATTGCATGGAATTATAGATAATTATTTACAGTAATAATATCGAAAAACAGACGTAGATTTCCAATAAAGACGGCGATGTGGAATCTGAAAGGGAAATTTTTGCCTTTATACACATAAGTTCCCAGGGGAACGAAAGTCTTTAAATTCACTATACACTTCATGTCCAGGAACATGTGGCACACGTGTAAGAGTCTATGTCACTTCACCTCTATGAAGAAGAGTCTATTAGTGACACTAACTGTCCCTTGGAATCACTATGTATCGCACTAGGGTCAACACAGGCAAACGTTGAGTTAGAGTCCCAAAATAACTTGATGTTCTACGCAGCTCTAAACAGCAGGTTTCGTTACACTGCCTGCCGCTACCACGAATCTTTTGATCTCGTGCACCTGCTTCGCATAGTGTTTGAAGAACACTCTCGATGATTTCCAGGCTGTGAAGGATGGGAGGCTTTCGAAATCCATTCCTTGGAAAAAATTCAGGGAAGAGACGACTTTCCTAGGTTCATGACCTGCGGGTGTACTGTCAGGATCCGCGCTGCGAATAAAGTAGGTGATTTTCACTCTTAGTTGTTCAAGTAAAAGGTCACTACCTGAAGTTTCTCCCTTAAAGAGTTGTCCTCCGCCAAAGTCTGAAGTTCTGGTCATAGAGAGACATCGTCCTTCAGAGAGCAGATTCTCCAAGCTCCCCATCTCTCGGTGGGAGAAACGTGGGGTCAGGGAAGAGGGTAAGGTCCCCTGTGTCAGCGAACTGTATTTGGCCCTCTTCTCTTGATAATGCCACCATTTCACTGACTCAGGCTCCCGAGGTGAGAGCAAAAAGGAAAAATACTTTTTGAGTCAAGTCTTTCAGAGGGCAAGATTCGTTGTCCCGGCTACAGGTAAAATGAAGCACCTTATCCAAGGACCAGGTGATGGGTCTCGGTGTGGGTGCAGGACGGAGTCTAGCACAAGCCTTCGGAAGTTTGTTGAAGATTTTGTTGGACAAATATATTTGGAAGGCGTACAGTAGTGGTCTAGTCAAGGCCGATTCGTAAGTGGAAATTGTGTTAGCTGCCAAGCCTTGTCCATGAAGATGAATAAAGAAGGACATGCAAAAATCTATGGAGATTTCCGTATGATTTTTTGCCTTGACGAAGGACACCCACTTCTTCCAAGATGATTCATATTGCCTTCTGGTAGACTTTGTTTTGTATTCCTCTAGTAAGTCTAAACTTTTCTTCGAGATCCCAAACCTTTTCTTCACAGCAAGGGAGAGAAAATCATGAGATGAAGGTCCTGGACTTTCTTTGATGAATCGAGGACAGTCGACTTCTGCACCTGTTGGGAGAGAACTGGGCATGGCAGGGGGATCAGCTTGGACTGTAGCTCCAGGACTAGGGGGATCCAGTTGCTGCGAAGCTACTTGGGGGCAACTAAGGCTGCTATCCCTTTGAAGGTTCTCAGTTTGGAGAGGACTTTCAGCTGAAGGTTGGGTGGAGGGAACAGATAAATCTTGGACCATCTGTTCCAGTCCAGGGACATGGCGTCCACTGCTTCCGCTTTGGGGTCCCCGTAAGGGGCCACATATCGAGGAAGTTGCTTGTTGTCGTTCGTAGCGAAAAGATCGATCTGTAGTTCCGGGACTTGACAAGAGATGAAGGAGAATGATCTTGCGTCTAGGGACCAGTCCGACTCTATGGGGCTTGTCCTTGATAGAGCGTCCGCCGTCACATTGAGGAATCCTTGTAAGGTAACTGCAGACAAGTGCCATTTCTTCCTGTCCGCCAGGCAAAAGATGGGTAATAGCACTCGGTTTAGGTGGGGTGATCCCGAGCCCTGACGGTTGAGACATCTGACTATTACAGAGCTGTTCTGAGTTAGACGAATGTGTATCGAAGGACGCAGAGATAATTTCTTCAGAGTCAGAAGAACCGCCATGGCCTCGACGATGTTGATATGAAACGTCTTGAACAGGGGAGACCATGTTCCTTGAACTTGTCATTGATGGGAGTGATCCCCCCCCCAACCCTCCAGATAGGCGTCCGTGTGGATGTTGATCGACGGAGGCTGAGGTTGAAGAGGGATGGATCTTTTCAAGGTCCTTACTTCTGACCACAGTCTTAGAAGTGAGCGAAGCCTGTTCGGTAGAGGTCTCTTGAGATCTCTTCCGGCGATGGATGAGTTTCCTCTCCAGACTCCTGAGCCATCCTTTAGCTGTGCTCGTAGCACTAGGTTTGGCACTGATGCGAACTGTAGGGAGCCAAGTACTTGCTCCTGCTGTCGTCTTTAGATCTGTTTGGATTTGAGAAGTTTTTTGACAGACCCGGCCATTTCCTTCCTTTTTTTCAGTGGGATGGAAAGACGGTGTGACTGAAGATTCTAGTGGATTCCCAACCATTGGAACTTCTGAGCTGGAGAGAGGCGAGACTTCTTGGTGTTCATTTTGAAACCCAGATGTTCCAGGAACTGGGTCACCTTTCTGCAGGCTCGCAAACAGTCTTCTGGCGATGTCGACCAGACCAGCCAATCGTCGAGGTAGGCCATCACCTGGACCCCCTGGAGGCGTAGCTGGTGGACGATTGTGTCTGCTAGCTTGTTGAAGATTCTTGGAGCCATATTGAGCCCGAAGGGCATGGCCCTGAAGGCGTAGCTTCTTCTTTGGAGTCTCAATCCTATGTAGGAGGAAGCGTGGTGGTTCATTGGGATGTGCCAATAGGCGTCCGCCAGGTCTATTGAGACCGTGTAGGCCTTGTGAGGCAGTAGGGCTCTTATATGTTGAAGAGTCAGCATTTTGAATTTGCTGTTCATAATGAACTTGTTGAGGGGGGACAAGTCGAAAATGACTCTGAGCTTGTCTGAGTCCTTCTTGGGAACACAAAACAGTCTTCCCTGGAACCTGGTAGACTTTACCCTATTGATCACCTTCTTTTTCAAGAGTTCTAGGACATATTCTTCCAAGATGGGGGTTGATGGTTGGAAGAATTGGTGGAAGGTTGGAGGTGGCTGTGTGCAGCTCCAACCCAGTCCCTTCTTGATGATGCTGTGTGCCCAAGGATCAAAGGTCCAGTGATCCTGAAAGTGGCGGAGTCTTCCTCCTACCGGAAGCACTTTATTGCTTCTGGTTTCTCGAGGGTTTGCCCCCTCAGCCGCTAGCTCCCCTTCCTCCCCTGCCCCTGGAGGGACGGCAAGAGGAGTCTCTGCCAGAGCATCTACCTCTGGGACGAAAGGTAGTGAATTGTCGCTCGTAGGCAGGAGTGAAGACCGGTGATTGCGACACCACCGGCTGGGGGACCAACTGAAAGGTCTGTTGTGGCTGTGCCACTACTTGGGGAGCAGCGGGAGCCGGAAACTGGCGTTTTGGTTGGTGCTGCTGGGGCCTAGCCTTGGATGATTTCCTCTTAGGCTCTGGGCCTTCATCCTGAGAGGACTTTCTTTTGTGGGACATGCCCCACTTACTGGGAAGGTTCTGGTTCTCAGTGGTGGCTTTGTCCACAATCTCCTTCACCAGATCCGACAGGAAGAGATGCTTGCTCCAGATGTTGGAGGAGATTAGTTTCCGGGGTTTGTGTTTTACTGCCGCATTGGCAAACACGAACTCTTTACAGGCTCTCCGGGTCTTGATGAAGCTATATAAGTCGTTCATCATGGTCACTAGGTGTGTCTTTGCAAGAACCATATAGAGGTCTGGGACCCTAACGTCCCCGACCATAACTTCAAGCTGAATCTGAAGGGATAGGGAGGCGGCTAGCCTCTCCTTAGTGTCCTACTCCCGACGAATAAGGTGGTCCTTCAGCTTAGGAAGATCTTCATTAAACTGATGACCAGCGGCGTCAGGTTCCAGTTTCCCAACCGTAAAGGTAAACTGGATGTCTTTCCAGAATCTATCGTCGGGGGGAAGGGCGAGGGAGAGAGGCCTACACTCCTCCAGTGTAGGGCAGAGCTTTCCTTCCTCCACCGCTTTCATGACCGCATGGAAGGCCTTTTCCACAAAGGGAAAGGTCGCGGTAGAGGGAGCAAGAAAGAACGGGTGTTTCTTGCTCAATGCCGTCATCTTCGAGTTGATGAAACCTCGGCTCTTGAGGCAGTCAGCCAGCATGACTTGGGCTTTTGAGTGATCGAACACAATCACTTCTTTGGGTTCGGTCTCCACCTTGGAGGCCAGCTCGGACCTGAGTCGGATGTAACAGTCCGGATAAGCCTCGAAGCTGGGGAAGAATTCCACTTCTTCTAAGGGGATGGTGCCCAGCTTGTAATTAATAAAGATTTTGCCAGTTGTAACTGGCATATGCTCGGCGTACCTCCAGGGGTTAGACTCCGAGCAGGGGGGAAGATCCTTAACCGAGATCTTTTTTGGTTGCTTCCAACCCATAAAATGATGTTTGAGCTTCTCTTGGTTCTTATGGAGCCTTTCGTCCATCAGTGCCACCAGTAACTGGATGGCATCTTCAGTGGCTGGTAGCACGGGCAGCGAGGCGCCAGAGGGAGAGGAAACTGGCTCCTCGACCACGACATGAGCTACCGAATGGCTTTGGGCGACCTCACCCTCTGAATCAGGGAACTCCACCTGATCCTCCTCTTCCTCCAGATCCTCACCCATGAGGGTCCTCTCAGTGTTGTCGGACACTTCCGACATCTTCTCGACCTTGTCTAAGTAACATTTTCGAATTACAGCCGAAACGTCAAGTTCAGCCACAAGTCGATTGTAGGGGATCTCATCCCGGGGATCACAGAATCTGTCGAAGCTTTAGGGAAAAGCAGGGCCCTCATCTTCTCATTGGGGAGATAAGGACTGGTGGCGTTCCTTTGGAAACCGCGCACCCACTTGCGCAGTTTCTCTCGAGCATTGTCCCTGGCCTCCACGGACGGAGGGTTGTCGAACGCCTCATCAAGAAGGCCTTTGCAGATGGAACAGGTCTGGGGATCCCAATACTTGAAAATCCTTTTCTTTGCTACACAGGGGGCGTGGGTCTGATGCCCATAGAAGTCAGGGCGATGAACTCCGCAGAAGGAGCTCTTACACTTCACGTACTCCTCCTGTAAAAAAAAGAAACAATGAATGCATAGAAGTCATTGTAATATGACTTATAGTAATCTTAAATTAAGTAATAACTTAGCAGATATAAGATTCATTTACCTAAGCTCAGGATAGGTGAGCTAGAAAAGAAGTAGGAAGACACATATTTGTTTATCCCACCCAGCCAATTGCCGCTACTATTCCCTATAATTAATTCCATAGAACCTATAGGGTTCTAGAGGAGAGGAGAGCATCCTGTAGGATGAGCCAAGCTTAGGCTTCCTCTAAGAAATTAATCAGAGAGGTGTAGACCTGAAACCATTCAGTTCATATAGGGAAAGAAGGAGAGAAAATAGGATAAAACCCCCTTTTTTAAGGATTGGTCCCGACAAGAGACTGCGCCGGTAGGAAGCACAAAATATGCTGGAAAAGTTTTACTGTACAACCTAGTACAATATTCACCGTCCTAAGGTATGAAATACCAGAGAAAGACTGGCTAGTCCACCCGGCTGCACTATAGTGACTACCGGCACGAGGCCGTCAACCGGGGAGGGGTGATTGTCCACTGTAAGCCAAGGATAGGAGTCCCGGTAGACTGGCGGAACGCCGGAGGCCCGTCCGGCATTGTGAACCCATCAAAGGCCACAAGCTAAGTGGCTGGGAGACAGAAATACTTGGAAATGGTAATCACCGGCACGGTGGCGGATCGCCAGCATGGCGGTGGATCTCCGGCAGGACGGTGGGCTCCGGCAGCCGGCAGGCAGTCGGCTTTGGTAGACCTAAGCTGAAAACATTCGATGAGGCAGGAAGGTTACCAGAGATGTCGGGGGCTAGTGCCGGCAGGCCGAGGCGGCAGTGGACCGGCACCGGATAGAGAGAGGGAAAGGTAAGGAGGGAAGGTAAGGAAGTGTAATACCCAATACCCAAACTAACCTTCCTCCGGAAGGAGGGTTCTCATGATTAGAGGGGATACACCTATCATCCGGCGGCAGGGAGCCAGCAGCCAGATATAGTGCATGTGGTAACCCAATGGAGGATCAGAGAACACTCAAAGAGGGAGGTCTTCCGCCGGCAAGCCGACCGCCGGCACTACCACATAGTTCAACTAGGTATGGAAGTGTAGCAGAGCGGCCACCCAGCAGAAGAGAATAGCTTATCCCATAACTCACCTTAAGCGAGGAGTTGTAGGACAGCGGACAGGAGTGTGATGGCGAACCAATACAAAGAGACAGAGTGGGGTGGGGGTGAGGGTCCGGGGGTGGGGAGGTGAAGGGGTGGGGACACACCTTACGCAACCAAGAGAGAGGGGGATATGTTCGTAGGCTAGCCTACCCAGGGAGAAGAGAACACTCTCCAACCTAGGAAAGGTTAGCTCAGATCAGGTACAGCACCAGAGTACTGTCCTGAACTATAATAAAACAGAATCCCCCTAAGACAATCCTAGGCCAGGATACCATTCTCCTAGGATAGGGAGGGCGAGAGTAGGACAAATCACTAGGCTGCAAGGAGGAAGGGACGTGTCCCAACCAAGTGCAGTCTAGGGGGAAGGGCAGAGCCCTTCCGCCTTCAGCCTCAGTCGATACCGTAAGGAGAAAATCGTTCTCCTAAGGTGGACGGGGATGAACGACAGTTACTCTGGGGTTCTGTCCCATCTCAAGCCATGAACAATGGCGATGAGAAGGAAAGAACGACCCCAGCCTAACATACCCGCATGCAATTCGAGGTAAGAGGGCTAGGATATAGCGAGGCTACCCAGAGGGAGAAGGTTACCTAGTAAGGTAACAGGGGAGATAAGGAAGCATACAAGGGCCCCAACGTTAGGTTAGGGGAGTGACGATGGGTAGACCATGCACGATCCCTTGAATGGTCCCTAGAAGGCGAAAACTCACGTGCAACACTGAATCTTGTATGTATAAATGCCTATATCTTCATTTCATAAATTTTAAAAACACTAGGAACACTTATTATATCATGCAGTAAGTAAACATGAACACTAGGCAATGAGCCTACGGTAGGCTAGCAGGCTAGCATGGGGTCGGCTTACTAAGTGCGCCGAGAATACTACCGGCATAATATAACTAATTCCTAGCAATGAAGACTAAATAACTAATGATATTTAATTAGTTATGAGACCGGGAACGCTGTTCTGGCTAACTAAATAAAGCATGCGGTGCGAACACCAGCGTCGCAACATGACGCCTCCGGTCAAGGCACAGCACCGCCACAAAACACAAGATTTTAGGAAAAATATTTGTTACTTTACGGCCAGAGCTTATTTATACAATACAAGAACATGGTACTCAACCTTCCAGAAGAAGGCGAGGCTGAAGGTTGCGACATGGCGATAAGAAAGGAAAAATTAAGATCACTGGGAAAAAACAAAAAATATAAATGCGCTACAAGTGAAGGAATGAGGACGGATGTGACGTCACACAGTATGGCAGACAGCTATGGCTGCCGTTTGTTTACGTCGCGAGGTACCGTAACAGTAACGTAGGAGGATAACTTTGGAACGGCTCCTCAGTTATCTCGCCACCTTTCCCCCCTCGAAGCGTAAACGCTATGTGGGGTGCAGATAGCCTTGTGGCATGTCAAAGCATACGTCCTATGTTGATTTACGATATCCTCAAGGGAAACCTTTAGGGTACTCACACCAGAAGTTAGAATTCTGTGATAACCTTTGGTTTAATTCTCTGGGAATATCCACTGTAGACATATATACCCTCAGGGAGCTACTAAAGGAACCTTCCATCAGGATGTCATGGCTTGAGCCCAAAAATGATTGTATTCATGCATGTCCTGGTGAAGCAGGAAAAATATTTGAATAATCCTGCAAGATACATCCAAGGTTTCTGCATATAACAATGGTGCTGGTACTGCAGTGTAGCTAGCGATCATGTTGCTTTTGTCAGTTCTGAAAAATCCACGACAATCTTTCAGGAAGTGCAAACGTTTCCTGAAAGGGTAACATTGTTCTTGGTAATTCTGTGTAATTACTGTTTCCATTTAATTTACCTGATACTAAAGCCGTTCATACATGCAGAGAATTGGCACGCTAATTTGATCGCACTTGGCACGTTCGCTCCGATCCTTAATTTTTTTAGGGGGTAGACAGGACAAACCCAACGCGACTAGCCTGTCCTCTCATCCTGTCAGTATGTTTGACCGGACAGGCCAATCCCATTGCGATTGGCAGTGTGGTCCGCCTGTGTCTTGCATGTGTGGGCAAGGTCTAGCATGTAGACGAGGTTGACTCACCTATTTTGATACGTGCAGTATTCTATACTTCGTCCCTTGATCAGACCACATTTTTACATTATAAAGATGAACTGATTACACTTCAAAACTCTGTAATTTTATGCATTTCCTTGCTCTTAATTTTAGGTTCGCCCCTCATATTCCTTCACCAATCTATGATTCCCTCAAATTTTCTCTCCTCTTAAATAATATATTTAATCTTTAAAAAACAAAATATTCTGCCTTATTTGTTCTGTAGTTGCATGTATTCTGATAATAAAGAGATACTGAAGCAAAAGGAAAATAATAATATTCCGATTAACTTTTATGAATTATTTTTATTTGAAAAAACGGAGGAGTAAAATATGAATAGTTGATAAATTAGGTATTTACTGATAATTCTATCTCTTTCACAGTTTCTCCGTCTATATAAACGCAATCGTTTTCAAATTTCTATAAATTAACGCAAAAACGAGTAAGCCTAATTAAAATAGTCTCCAGAAAGGTTTAAAAATTCATTTGGTATATTCCTCCACGGAGAGACTTTGATTTTCGTATTAATGTGAATAAACGGAAAAGGTAATCCTATAATGATTTCAAGAGAAATAATTACATTAACACTGTAGAGGACAAATCACCATCACATAAAAGCTGACAAAGAATATATATCACATTGCTCCATATGATTATTTCAAGTCAGATTTTATAGATTTATATTATAAAAAACATAGAGTACCAAAATCCAGCATTTTCAAAATTAGATGTAGGCTACCAATTGTACTTGGTACCCGGTAACATGAAAAAATTAGTTAAATAGTATAAAAAAACGTAACCAAGTGTGCCTATCCTGGGTGCCCAATCCTCTTGAATTAAGCAATCTAGTCCTTACCGTGTGTAGGCTTTTCTCACAGTATTGGAGCATCACCCCAGGCCTTAAGCACAAACAGTAAAGTCAGTCCTCTCTGTGTATGACCGGCTTATAAAGCAACAAAAGAATCTTGTGCAATCCTACTTCAAGCATCTTAGGTTACTGCATGGGTGTTATAGTCCTGGTTCTGTGGTGTATTCAGCTTTCCTTGTGCCTGTTGAATCCTCATTCAGAGGTATAAATTCATGTTTTCTGTGGTATCTCCTTTTCAGGAGTAATGAGAAAGTATATATTATGAAAGTAAATATATTCAATGTTCTTGCATGCATAGCGAAGTCATTGAAATATAGTGCAATTTAGATTTATGGTGCTTTTGCCCTAAATGGTCACAAAAATTATCGGTCAAAGGGGTTTCTGAAAAAGGGAAGCCCTATTTTTGAGGAAGTGCTGTCTAGTCCGCAAAGACTTTCTTGTTAAGGAAAAAAAAAATAAATATGAAATACAGCATAAATACAATAAAAAAAAATACTGTGTTCACTGCTCTTTGACGTGTATAAGGAGGACCATCATGTTCAGGCATATAAGAACTTGACATAGCACTACTTTTTTTCTAATTCTTCTACTACGACTCACATCATTAAAACGTCATGATCCTCAGAGAAAGGGAATAACTTTCTTTTTAACTGAAAGGCTACAAGCACTTAAACTAACAGAGTTGCAGTCAAGGAATTTAAAAAAAAAAAAAAACAATTACTATATCACCATGCACAGGGCTAGATATGAGGGCGGGTGCCGTTGACCACATGAGACCTTCCCGTAATTTCCGTACATCAAAAACTGTTTTTCAGCAATTGAGGTGTTTTGTGGTCTTCAATCACTTGCAGAACCTTGCACAGAGTAAAGAAAGCTAGAGGTTGGAATAAATTATGTAGATCTGGATGAACTTGGAGAAATTACAGATACAAATATATAAAAGGCAGGCCTTCTAGATCAACTGTCTGCAACCATACAAAAACTATATATGCATATGTTTCAGTTAGTAAGAATAAAAACTAACAAGTCGGTATTTTACCTCAAAAAGGCGGACTGAAGAATACTGACTGCCCAACATGTGAGGGGACACTGTTTCTAAGGTTGTAGAGCTAGATTTCCCGCTAGAGGATATAGAGAGGTACTTTTATTTATATATGCAAAGCTTTATATTAGTGTTCCTTCTTAGAATGAATCTCTTCAACACCAAGAAGAACACCATCACTTAAAATACATTTATGTGAAATTCTGATAACTGAGGGGATCATTTTCTGAACTCAAATATCTTTTCTAAATTACCTCTCTATCCCGACGGGGATGTGTCTATATGAAAATATGGTAAATAGAGGATGAGCTAATGTGACCAGTATGCCAAATTTGATACTGCTCATGATCTGATAACTTTATTGCAATGTCTGGGCACATGTGCCCTATGATCGAAAAACCCATTGAAGCTGCTCTTCTCCAAACCCACTCAAGGTCATTCAACCTGTTGTTTAACACTATGTCAATCGTTGAGAGAGGATGAAAAAAAAGACTGAAAGCTTTATAGTTAGCACTTGATAGAAGGAATCTGACCTTCCATATAATTCTTTGCATATATTTCCTTTTCAGCTATAGTGTGGCTATTGACATGGTTCTTTGGTAACGTAGCTACTTATATATCCGTCCCTATAATAATCTTGATTTGTTTAAGTTGACCACTGTACTGCACATGTCTCAAACACGCTTGCACACTTTAACAGTTTTGCTTTTTTATCTCTCGGTCTTTTTCATAATGACAACCTTGTTCAAACTTCCTTGTAATGTTTTACTTTATTTTTGTCACTCATTCTCACAACAATGTGTATATAAGCTATTTTTCTCGTTCGGTAAACTCAGTTGCTTTCACCTAGCCTTTCTGGTAGAACATAACACAAAACATTGCTACATTAGTGATGACCGAAGTCACTACTCCACACCATCTTTTTAGCCAAAAATTCCCTTTCTCTAGTTACAATGCCGCCTACAGAACCTGGCTCTTCTATGCACACCGTCCCAATTGATATGCCATCCCTTGCCATTGGCTCATCATTCACCTGGTACCAACGTCTGAAGTTCAGTTTTGCATCAACAGCATGACTTACTCAAGCAGCAGAGCAGACTATATCCTTGCAGCGATCTCCAAGGACAGATTCGCAGGAATCTCCAATTGGCTTTGCGACGATAGGTAGGACCTATTTGCTCGGTCCCAAGGAAATGACCAGTACCACTCTCATCCAACCTGCAACATATGGCTCTTATCAAGAAATGAACTTACTTCGAGCCCTAAGGGTAATATACCTACCCGAAAATGTACATGCTGCCATCCCCAATCACAATACCTTGCCTTCGAAGGACCTAAACATCAAGGTGGACATCCATATGGACTGGCACCTTACCACCTTCAAGACCCCTATTAATAACTCTACTCATGATTTAGAGGACAACTATTTAACACAGATATAGGCCCACGTAGATGTGGTAATACACAAAAGCCTGCATAAGGTGTGACGGGCCGAGAGAAGGTTGTGAACTCAAAGGCAGTGTGAAAGCAACTGAGTCAATTTATTATAGAACACTCTCCTTTATATACAAAACCTCAAGGCAACAGGAAATTACATGTTCGAGAAACAGACAATGTTACATAGGAGAAACGCAGACATGTTTATTTTGGTTATTTTTAGTGCGAGGGAAGATCGAAGATACAAGCATAATATATACAAAATGAATTATGTACGATCGTGTGACACACGGTTGGTACATGGCTCCCCCCCTAAAAATGACATACTGTACATGTTAAATAGGGCACCCTGATCTAGAGAGGCGAACGGTAGGTGGGTGATCTGGCAGAAGATAAGCAGGTTTTAGACGATCAATGGAGACCCAGTCTTCTTTGCCACAAAGTTTTAGTAGGAATGCTTTTGGACTGTGGCGGATCACAAGGAAAGGCCTCGTGTAAGGGGACGTTAGCGGTGGCTTGCTAGTGTCGTTGCGCAGGAAGACGTGCGTTGCAGAGTGCAAGTCTATTGGTATGTGATGCTTCGCTGGGGGCTTGTAAGTCTGGCGGCATGGAGTAAATTTTCCCACGACCTAACGTATGCGCTGGAGATCGTCGGAGGAAGTTGTAGAAGGAAAAAATTCGGCAGGGACGACCAACGGGTCGCCATACACCATTTTAGCTGCCGAGACGTCGAGGGCGTATTTAGGAGTGGTCCTTGGTCCCAGGAGGACCCAGGGAAGCTGAGTAAACCAGTTGGAATCCTTGCAGCGGGACATCAAAGCTGCTTTGAGGGTGCGATGGAAACGTTCAACCATTCCATTGGCAGCGGGGTTGTAGTCCGTTGTCTGATGTAGGGGGATGCCCAGGAGATTCACTAATGATTTCCACAATTGTGATGTGAAAGTGGTTCCCCTGTAGGAAGTAATATGCTCAGGGATACCAAATCTTGCAATCCATCCAGAGAGTAAGGCAGATGTACATGAGTTGGACGTTGCAGTTTCCATGGGAATGGCTTCAGGCCAACGAGTGGAGCAGTCGATGACGGTAAACAGGTAACAATGTCCTTGTGATGTGAGTAGGGGGACTACAACGCTGACGTGAATGTGTGCGAAACGAATCTGAGGTTGAGGAAAAGTGCGCACTCCGGAATCCGTGTGTTGATGTACTTTGGAAGTTTGGCAAGAAGTACAGGCGCGGACCCAATCCTTAGCCAAATGAACTTTGCCTTCAGCAGCTGTGCAGTAGAACGGCATGAGGGATGTGAAAGGCCGTGAATGAAATCAAACACCTGCCGTCGCATGGGAGCAGGAATCCAAGGTCGCGGTCTACCAGTACTGACGTCACAGAGGAGGGTGGTGTTGGAGTCTTCGAGGGGGAAGTCTTCCCAACGGAGGGACGTGCAGGATGTCCTACAAGCTTGATACTCTGGATCCTGTTGTTGGGCTTCAGCCAGGGCGTTGTAAACCAATCCCAGTTGAACGGCAGCCAACGTGTTTCTTGACATTGCATTGGCAACGAGATTCATTTTCCCAAGGACCTATTGAAGGGTGCAATTGTATTAAGCCATGGCGGAGATATGTCGGCGTTGCCGGGCGGACCAGGCATCAGACTGTCGAGTAAAGGCATGTACCAGAGTCATGTGGTCTGTGCAAATGATGAAGGGCGTACCTTCTAAGAAATGGCGAAAGTGACGGACAGCCAAGTGCACCGCCAGCAATTCTCGATCGACGGTAGAATAACCCGATTCTGCCTTGGACAGTTTTCTTCTGAAGAAGGCCAATGGGCAGGGCGAGCTGTTGACCACCTACTCGAGTACTGCAAAAACAGGAGTAATCAAAGGTGTATGTACCAAACGGAGTGGTGATGGCAGTCTTGGGGATGTCTTCTGGGTTCATATGCACCTGATAATACTCCTTCAGGAGGTCGAGCATAGAGAAAACCCTTGCTTTGTTTAGGTAGGAGGTCACGTCGGCAATGTTCGGGAGGGGGTAGTGATCCCGTTCTGTTTGCATGTTCAGGCGCCTGTAATCCCCGCACAGACGGAGGGAGTCGTCTTTCTTCAGAACGATGTGTAAGGGTGACGACCATGGGCTAGAGGCCTTTTGGCAAAGGCCCATTTCCTCCATTTCGGCGAACGTCTGTTTGGCGGCTGCCAATCGTTCCAGTGCCAGACGTCTGAATTTTGCGAAGACTGAGGGTCCCGTCGTCTTGATATGGTGATAAATACCGTGCTTGGCAGGAACTGTGGGCGTTTGGCGAAGTTACGGACGGAAAACTTCCGGGCATGACGTGAGGAGGTGGGCGTAGGCATCCGTGGGTACGCTAATGTGGAGAGCGAGGTTAGAGGGGGCGGTTTGAAGAGGTGTCGACAAGTACGAGTCTGCGTTGACCAATCAACGGTGGGCGACATCGACCAGAAGATGGATATGAGAGAGGAAATCCGCACCGAGGATTGGCAATGTGACGTCAGCAACGCGAAACTTCAAATTGAATTTACCCTTTCCGAACGATAATGTGAGGTTCTCATAACCATAGGTGGGTATCGCAGATCCATTGGCAGCTACCAAGCGGACGTCAGCAGATGTAGACAGACTACGTCGTGTCTTGAAGAGTTTCCTTAGCAAACGAGAATGACAAGCACCCGTGTCTACCAAAAATCGCACGACCGTTACTGCATCATTTAAAAAGAAAAGATTAGAAACACGGGAGGCCACTGCCACGAGCGATGGCCTACTTAAACATTTTTTGGCCACTGACAATCCTGGGCACATTTCTTCGCAGTTGCCCCGCATCTGGAGTGGAAAGTAGCAAAACTGCGGCGGATGGGAGATAGAGTGGCTGTAGAAGTCGTTTGTTGGGGAGCGAGTGATTGGTGGGTGGTGGGCGGCTTTGTTGCTGCTTCGGCACATCACGGTGTAGGCGTGTATGTTCTACGGCATTCATGTCAGCTTCGCT
>NC_090758.1:69174862-69199862 GCF_036898095.1 Palaemon carinicauda | reverse complement strand
TTTTATATATTGCTGTCTGGGTATTGTTTATCTGTGTCAGAATTCGTGTTATAATATTTTAAAGCGTAACAGTTTTATTATAAAAAATATATTATATTATATGTTTGGTTCCTAGTCACATTCCATAGAATAATATGCCCAGACCGAGAAAATATAATCGTATAGTATATTTTTGGTGCCAAGTCCCTTGGGATATTGCGAGTCTGTTTTAAATATTGATGATAACAGGGTCATGTTTTGGTTAATGTTTTGAATAGCACAGTCTTGATATGATTTTGTATTGTTTGGATATATTTTTGAAAAAAAAAATAATATATTTAAATTTAAAAAGGCACAGTAAGATATCCAAGGGTTTGGTCAGGTATGGTCAGAAGCTAATATTACTAAAGCTCAGTGGGTCGCTTTTTTAATAGCATGTAAAAGCCATGTAACGAGTGGGATGATAAAAGCCTAAATCAAGGATCTAGCCTTGGAAGCATTGATAACATAGGGAAAGTTGTCTGAAGAGAATATTGTGGAAGCTCGTGAGCTGTTGTAGTAAGCTGAGGAATGGATTTTAAAGAAGCAAAGACCAGTTGACCCACAAACTGAAGGTATGAAAGCAGAGAGGGATATTGAGGCAGAAATTCGAGGAATTACAGCAGAAGAGACTTTGATCAAGTTAATGATTATAGCAGAAGAGAAAGGAGAGAAGTACGACATATGAGAAAAATGGAAGCAAGACAGAAAGAAAAAGAGAAAGAAATAGAAGCGAAACGAGAAGATGACGGAGAAGAAAGTCGACTTGCGTAAATAATGGAAGCATAGCGAGAAGAATAAGAGAGAGAGATAGTAAGCCACGCAAGGTTAATGGAAGTAAGGCGAGAAGAAAAGAGATGGAAGAGGCGAGGTTTGAGCAGGAGTTGGAACTGTTGTATACCAGTGCCCAGTTTACAACGTAATTTGAGGCGGCCCCTGCTAAGTACGAACCTGTGTTTAATGTTTAGGAGCCACAAATGTTAATTCCAAGATTCACAGTTGAGTCTCTTAATGAGTTCTTCAATCATTTTGAAATGGTCGCAGCAATGACGAAATGGCCAGTAGAATAAATGGTTTTTGTTGCTGCAGAGTGTGATCTTTGGGAGGGCCGCAGTGATTACTTATCTTTATTTCAGGACCTGAGGATGGGGTATAAAGAAGTGAGGAGGAGCATGCTGCAAGTATATCAGATGCCCCTGAATATTGTAATGAAAGGAGCTGAAGTTTGAGGAAGAACGAAAAAATTAATTTACTGCTAACATAAAGGAGATAGCTGATTTAGAACAATTGACAATACTAGAGCCGTATCTTATAGCAATTCCTGAACATTTTCAAACGTACGTAAGAGAGAGATGTTAAGAAACTCGATAAAGCCGCTTCACTGAGTGAATATTATGATATTATCAGTCATAAACCCTACTCGGCCATGAAGTTTCAACCGTCGTTCGACCAAGTGTCAAGAATTCACTGAACCATGGAAACCTGTTCAGTAATAACTATGGGAACAAGTCAACAGTTACAAGTAGCACTGGTACTGTCCCTAAGCAGAATTCGATAGTACCACAGCAACAAACATTAAACTTTCAAGTATCATGAAAGACGTGAAGGTTGATATTGTCTTTCTTAAGTAGGGCAAAAGAGGTCATATCAGAAAGGAATGTTGGTCAAACTAACCGAAATTAGTTGCCCAAGTGATTAAGGAAAACTGAACTTCTCAAAATTCTAAAAAAAAAAAAAAAGCAATCAGGAAAGGATGGAGAGGAGAATACACAAGCTATCGTTTACACAATGAACAGGAAGAACCCAAACAGCAGGGATGTCTTTAACCCATATATTTATATGAAGGTATGTTTGCAGCAATAGACTGGAGTGAGCAAACCCTGGTAAGGATATTGCGCAACGCAGGTTGTAACCATAGCATGGTGGTAAAACTAGTACATTCAGTGGTTGATCAGTCTCTCACAGAAGACTCGGTTATTTTGAAGGGAATAGGAGGTGAAGAGGTCACCCATATTTTTCGTTAGAGATTTTCTTGTGAGTAGGTGACAGGTAATTTGACTTTGCTATAAAAGATTCATTGGCTGTCGAAGGAGTAGACCTCCTACTGGGTAATGAGGTTGGGTGAGTGTGGTTCGTGACAGTCACATGGTAACAGAGAAACCATTGAAGTATAGTCCTACGACTGAACTTGAGAAAGACTACCCATATTTGTTTCTTAGTTATGTGATGACAATGAGTATGAATCAGAATAAGACTGCTGAAGAGGGAAAACTAATTGTAGGAGCCGTGAACTTAGAGGATTTGTTTTCCGAAGAAAGGGATTCACTTGATGGTACACAAGAAGAGAAATTCCTAGTAGGGCCGAGTGAAGAGGAACGACAGAAGTATAGACAAGAGGAGAAAGAAAAAAATGGACCTGAAAAAAATGATCTTGTAGGATTTGTTTTCTGAATTAGAGGATTCTTTGATGGTACATAAGAAGAGAACTTCCAAATAAGGCCCACTCAAAGAGAATCGACAGATGAGCAGTCAAGAGGACAATGAAGAAATTTTCTTGGAAGAAAAATAAAATTCAACGATAGAAGTAGAACAAGTGAGTAGGAAAAGGCTGGTAGGATTGCAACCGAAGGATACAACCTTAACAGTAAAGTTGTACAGTGTGGAAGACGAGGTTGAGGCACAGAATTCTCCAACCTGTTATTATCTTAAGGATGGGTTGCTTATGAGGAAGCATAGACCCTCCAATATCCATGGAAATGTCGAATGGGGAATATATCGGCAGATATTAATTCCGCACCGTTGAGAAGACAGGTGATCGCTATAGCGCACGAGACGGGATATTTGGTGATAAGGAAGACAACAGAAAAGATAATAAAACACTTTAATTGGCCTGGCCTGCATATGGACATGTGCCAGTTTTTCCGTGCATGTCACGTATGTCACGCGACTTAAAATCTGAACGAGTGTATCAAGGAAGCTCCCTTACGCCCGATGGAAGTACGAGGAGAGTCTTTTAGGAGAGGACCGAAGAAAATGTTAGCAGAAAGAATGAAGGATCGACAGGAAACGAAAGGAGAAAATGTCAAGAATTGGAGGAAAAGGATGCATGAAGACATCGAGTCAAGGACAACAAAGATTAGGTTTGGTAGGAAGAGTACGAACAGTCAGGTTGCAGGACCCTTCAGAAAAAAAACAAAGAAAATGTTGGCAGGAAGAGGGAAGGATCGAGAGGAAATATAGGAAGGAAATGGCAAGGATTTAAGGAAAGGAGTCAGCGAGTTAAGAAATTATCCCTAAAATACTTGAAAATAAGTCAAGGACAGACGAAGAAAAGATTTGGTATGAAGAATATGAGCAGAAAGTTTGAGGTGGGACGTCTAGTGTTGGTTAAATTCACTGGAAAGGAGAATCCTCCTTGCCAACGAGTTCTCAGAACCATTCAGGATTTTGGAGGAGAGCAGTGACCAGACCTACGTTATCATGATAGCAGAAAGAAGGAAAAATCTTAGGATGTCCATAACAACTTCGAAACCGATACTTGAAGTACAGGATTTCACTTGGAAACTCCTTATCCAAGTGGATACATTATATAGGATGAATGGAGCTGTGTTACTGCAAGAAGATAAAGGAGGCATTCTTCACCCTGCATGGGTTATGTCGTCGAAGCTGAAGAAGCAGCAACGAGTCAATTCGACAGTTGAAAGGGAACCGCTGTTGTTGATCACAGTAAAAAAAACAAGCTTTTCATTTATATAAATCGACCACAGAATGAGATTACATTGTACTTGGATCATAATCCTATAACTTTGCTGAATGAGATGAAAAGTAATAATCAAAGGACAACTAGGTGGTCATGCTGTTTGCAACCGTATTATATTAATGTAAAGCAAATATCAGGTGAAGATAACGTGGTTGCAGATTATATATCTCAGTCTGATTTGATGGATTCTGGCCCATGATAAATAGGCCTTTTTGGGGAGAGCTATCTTACGAAGCTGGTCTAGTGTAGAGTAAATGCAATAGTTTATTAATAATTTCAAATATATTTCACTTTTGCATTAAAGAGATGAATAAACCAGCCTGAAAATGAGCTCCTCTCATGTAGATGTACGTATTTTATTTAAATTATGTAAGACTTTTGTCGATAATTTCATTGTATTCAATATTCAGGTTAGTACTGTATATGTAAATTTACTTTTTTTTTTTTTGGAGTTAACTTTTTATTTCACGTATGTTTTGTTACAAAGTCTTACATAAACTGTTTGAGAGTATTATTTGATCATACACGATAAGAACTGGTACAAATAAAATGTTCATTTATCATTTATCATTTTTGGGAGAAAATGCGCAGTAACATGTGCTGTGGAAAATTCTTTACCGTGTGTTTTGAAAATTTCACAAATGACCTAATGATAGGATGTTATCTTTTTTCTATTTCTTGGACAAAAGTTGGGCAGTGCTATGTAACTGAGATAGCCGTCTGGCGTGGCGTGAGTAGCCTTCGGGAGAGCGATACTTGGCAACTCGGATGCTTTTTGCATGAACCCCCAACGCTTCCGAGTTCACTGGGAGATTTCCAAAAGCAGTTAGGGTTTATATTTAGGGCAACACATGTTTACAAAGATAGAGAGAGAAATCCAGCCTTAAGATCATCTGTCACCTGCCCCCCCCCCCCCCCCCCCCCCCGCTCGCACGCAGCTCAGAGTATTATTTTAAAAGTGTTCAGTACCTAAGTGACTCTGTGCCCCAACTAAATCGTGTGTTGAAAAGATACGTAACACGAACGGTGATTTCAAATTCATTGTACTAGAATGATTGTTAGCATTGTCATAAGTTTTTGTAACTGGCCCTGTAGGAAGGTCACGTATTTGTATTTTGATCTGGTTATCTATTGTCATTTAGTGTTAACCTTAAATGTTGTATTAAAATTTATTTTCAAGTAAAAGAAGGGATTGTATAATTTTCATGTGTTACTTCTTTTCTTAGTTTATGGTTTATTCAGATATAAAAGTTCAAGTCAAGTTAATATATAATTATCAGATCGTAACATTTTTGTCTTAATCTAAGTTTTGTTTAGTCTTATCTTTTCGAGTGATTTATTTTGTTACCATGTAAATTCTATTCAAAGTGTTGTAATTTAAAAAAACATTATACATTTACTCTTGTAAAGAGTACATTATTCCAATCACCATTGTTTAGAATCATATTTGCTTGTAGCCTGTTAGGAACAACATTAAGTATGAAATAATTCTTATAAAAATTACCCCGTTTATTTTTTAGGGTACTTAAGAGACCTTTGGATATTTAGCGTGTTACATATTGCTCTCGAAGAGTTATTCAACTATATAAGAATTCGTGTAATTTTATCTTAAGTAACAGTTTTAATGTAAAGCAAACAAGTGAATTTTGGAATTCGAGAGATTGGCTAACTTGCCAGTCGTAGTATATATTATATTATTTCCTGTTCCCAGTCACAAGCCATAGCATAATATATGCTGGTGCCCATACCAGGATGCCATAATCATATAATATTACTCTCAAGCCCAAGAACTCTACCCAAATACAGGGAAAGACTATGAAAACCAAGGCTAGAGCACTATCCGGACCAGAGAACAATGGCTTGATTTTGGTATGTCGTTCTCCTAGAAGAGCTGCTTACCATAGCTAAAGAGTCACTCTTACCATTACCAAGAGGGAAATAGCACCTGAACAATTACATTGCAGTTGTTAACCCTTGAGTGAGGAAGAATTGTGTGTTAATCTCGGTGATGTCAGGTGTATGAGGACCAAGGAACATCTGACTGCGTGAAGCAGAGCAATTTCAAGCACGCTATGCACTAGTTTTGCAATTTTCTTAATTCTCCCAATCCAAAAAGCTACATATTTCAGACTAAGATCACGATTTACATCAAGCCTGATTAGTGGGAAAAAAATGAGCCCACCATGTACCATAATAGCCTACAGAACAACTAATTACCTCTAAGTGTGACACCTACAGCACTTACTCAACTTTCTCAGCTACCTATAAGAAAACTTCCTTGCAGTCCGATGCAACAAGTGTACCTTTGACGTCAATGAAGTATCATTCTTAGTGCACCAAATCACTCCTGAAGAAGTCCACCTACTCCCAGAGAAAGTAGAACCCCTTCAGAAGTTTCCCAAGCTCTCAGCAGTCTAAGCTCTACAAGCGTTTTTGGGCATGATACACTATTATCACCGTTTCTTGACAGCAATCGCCACCACTCTTGTCTCCTCTATGCCTCACACAATGCAAGCCAAAACACCTTATAGGGGTGTACTCCAGGAAACGCCCTTGTGTAATGCAAAGAATATCATACCACCTGCGACTGCTATCAGCTCTCTCGTGCAATATACCCCTCTCCTTATCTTCACTGATGCCCCTGCTGTCACAATTGGTGCAATACCAGATTGTGACGGGATGTTGCAAGAACAACCCCCACACCCTTGAATCACTCAAACTGACAATAGCCTCCTCAATACAAACTTTACCCTTACGTTATCAGCAGTGAGGCTCTTGGACAAAAAGGACATAAAAACCTTAAAACTATGTTTCTCCTTGCAAACTAAAATGCATAACATAAACCAAAAAAAAGATCACACTTATCACTAATCATACACTTAACACAAAATAGACATTAACCATACCACCATTCAAATAAACCAACAAAACCCCTAACAAAACTTAAAATTTACCCACTCTCCAACACCAAAATATGTATGTTTATATAATATATTTTATTTGCACCAACACTGTCGTCCGCAAAATGTCAAATTTTCTTTCACGTCACAACCACCAATCTGTGGCAAATGGAACTATATTAAGTTCCAACTGGACTGAACAGTCACTTAATCATCATTATCATCATCATCATCATCATCATCAATTACAATACACATGCCAGGTCAACAACAGTTGAGCAATCCAATAGAGGAGTCTAAACACAATCGTAATACAGGCCAGGTCATCAACAAAAGATCAGCATTCAAACAAAAAAATTCTCCAAAGGAGGAATAACGGCCTGGAAAAAATAAAAAAATAAAACCACTCACGAACGCTCCTAGCGAACTAAACTATCGCACTATAATCAAAGATAAATAATAAACTGTTCCGATCATTCATAATCACGACAAGAAAATATAAACAAACTGTAGTTACTCAAAAAATAATTGACCACTTCACACAACTGCCTCAAGTCACTGTCAATCAAAAAAAGCATTCGCTCCGAAACATTTACCATTGTCCTAACCTAGCTAAAAGTAAACAAAGAGTCTCATTTATACCAACAGTCTTTCTCACAACAAACCATCAATACACTAACTACCTCTCTCTCTCTCTCTCTCTCTCTCTCTCTCTCTCTCTCTCTCTCTCTCTCTCTCTCTCTCTGGATTTGGCAAACAAAAATAAATAAAAATAAAACAAAAATCAATCCTCCACAAGATCAGGTGCTCTGTGTCTCCTTACGTCCATCTTCCGTCTTCAATAGAAAAATATCGGAAGCACAATCTAGCTACTCTACCCTCAATTGCAAATTACTGTCTGACACGCAACTTCTTGAAAAGCATGCCCTTTTTCATTTGAACTGACCATATGTCCATGAGACGAGTTGCCTTTTCAATAGAAAATAAAGTGTTCTACTGTATGTTTTTACCATGCACATTCAAATATTCTTCTCGACTTCCCTCTAGTGATTCTGTTTGTTTGTAATCACTGATGCAATAACCACGTTCATAAATCACCTCCTTTTCAAAAGTTTAATATTATAACCCCTCCTCATTTAGTTGTTTCACATTGTGTTCCTTTTTATTACATTTCATATCATTTCTAAACTGATAATGCTTATTTTACACTTAACTTGATGCTTTTGATTAAAGATATTATTCTTCAATCATTCGACCCCACTATATCTAAAAATTTCCCATTTAAGCAAGTTCAAACGGGTTAACTTTCTCTGTTATTATTATTTAACTCTGTTTTGTCACTATTTTAGTAATAAATTTATTTTCATAATACAAATAACTACTTTTGACAATTTCATTTGAAACTTGTCTTTCTGTTTATGTTTGATTTTCCCATTAATCAAACACAGCTTAAATGTGAAAACTCATGATATTCCATCTGGTTAAACCTCTTTTATCTCTGTGTAACCACTGGTAAATACTCTATTTATTTTGGTAAGGGTGCCCAAATGTAATTAACAATTTATCAAAATCACATTGTGTTATACCACAAACGCTGCTACTGTGATGGGGTAGGAGAAGGTTGTGACTCAAAGACAGGATGGAAGCAACTGAGTTAGTTTATTACAGAACACTTTCCTTTATATACAAATGCTCAAGGCAGTGAGTGGCCCTAGAAGTCGTTGGTTGGTGTGCGAACGAGCGGTGGATGATGGGTGGCTTTGTTGCCGCTCCGGCTCGTCACGTGGTAGGCGAGTGTGTCCTACGGCATTCATAGGCGTGTGTGTCCTAAGGCATTCATAGGCATGTATGTCCTACGGCATTCATAGGCCTACGGCATTCATAGGCCTACGGCATTCATAGACGTGTGTGTCCTACGGAATTATTAGGCCTACGGCATTCATAGGCTTGTGTTTCCTATGGCGTTCGTAGGGGTGTGTGTCCTACGGAATTCACGTCAGCTTCGGTTGAAGCTGCATAGGTGTCCTATTCGTTAGGATTGGAGGCGTTGATGGAGGTTTTGAAGGTCATGAAGTGACTGTGCATAAGGGCATGAAGTAGGTTCACCTCACGAGGAGAGCCGTGTGCGGCAGGTTGCAGGCGAGTAATACTGGTCTTCTTCCCGACGGTGAGCGAAGCCATTTGGTCCCCCAACGGTTGTTGAGAGAGCTGAAAAAGAGTTGCTGGCGACGGCGAGTACTGCTGCAGAAGGTATGCGTTGACGGCGTCAAAGTAACAGTGAGAGGCGGGGGGGGGGGGGAGGCGGGAGGAGCGAGTCACTCCAGGGTCACCAATGTGACCGGCCGTAGGGAAAGGTTGTGAACTTGAAGGCAGTATGAACTACGGCATTCATAGGCGGGTGTGTCCTACGGCATTCATAGGCATGTCCTACGGCATTCATAGGCAAGTGTGTCCTACAACATTCATAGGCTTGTCCTACGGCATTCAAAGGCGTGTCCTACGGCATTCATAGGCGTGTATGTCCTACGGCATTCATAGGCGTGTCCCACGGCATTCATAGACGAGTGTTTCCTACAACATTCATTGGCGTGTCCTACGGCATTCATAGGCCTACGGTGTTCGTAGGCGTGTATGTCCTACGGCATTCATAGGCGGGTGTGTCCTACAGCAATCATAGGTGTGTGTGTCCTATGGCATTCGTAGGCGTGTGAGTCCTACGTCATTCGCGTCAGCTTCGGTTGAAGCTGAATAGGTGTCCTCTTCGTCACGGGTGGAGGCGCCAGATCAGAAGGCTGGGTATTCATGTCACTCCGGGGTCACCAATGTGACAGGGTAGGAGAAGGTTGTGACTCAAAGACAGAATGGAAGCAACTGAAGTTAGTTTATTACAGAACACTCTCCTTTATATACATATGCTCAAGGCAACAAGAATTTTCATGTTCGAAAAACAGACAATATTACAGAGGAGAAACGCAGACATGTTTATTCTGGTTCTTTTTAGTGCGAGGGAAGAGCAAAGATACAAGCACAAAATAAACTATGTATGATCGTGTGACATACGGTTGGTACACTACACAAATGATTTTGCGCAATACTTTATTATATTCTTTACGCACCATTACCCAGAGGAGACTTCACATAATTTTTTTTCTTTCTGCCAGTTGTCTTTGCCCTCCAATACATCAAGAATTGGCAGAAGACCCCAATGTTCCCAAACATTCCACATCCAAAACATAAGACGATACCTTTTTTTATGTTTAGGGAAAAACCATTGAGAATTTTAAAAAGAATGTATCCCTGCAATAATGTCTCAAAGTTAACAACTCAGCATGTGGTACTTACCAATATATAGGAGCATTGGTGTTTTTTGTTCTTTGCCAGCAAAGCGAGCTATGGTGAAGTTTCTCTTCACCATTAGAAATTTAAAAACAATATACCCGTAGTAATGACCAACTGGGCGGTCAAGGGTCGCTGAGACTATACTGTTTCCAAGAACATATGATCAGAGATGTTCCATGTTATTTGATAAGGAAGCGAGACACTGTGGAGTAAAACAACGTTATGGGACTGTTTTTGCTGAAGTGAATTGTTTGCTACTATTGGATGATTCCTAGCCTTATATTCTGTTCCTACCTCAATATGGGGATTCATATCTACTATGCGGTGATTCCTACCCTCGTTTTCTGTTCATACCTCAATATGGGGATTCAAATCTACTATGGGGTGACCTAACGTAACATAACCTTACCTAACCTAACCCAAAGTGCGTTTTATGGATTTTTTCAGCATGTTTTTTATAATAGAATAGTTTAAAATAGTGTCAAGAAGTATGTTTTATCTATGCTACTTTGGTAGCAATAACCTCATACAGGGAAATAGAGTCGGAATCAATCTATAGTAGAATCCTGATGGTAAGAATCACACTATAGTAGCAACGAAAAAATATACATGAATTCTAAGAACACTGACTGGTAGTAATCCCAAAAAATAGAGTAATAAAAAATTAATTACTAAACTGTTGACACATAAACCTGAAGCTTACTTCATATTAAATTGTATTAATGTAAAATCAATAAATTATACTTCTTTATTCAGTGCATAGCAACACTTACTGTTCATTGAACAATATGAAGTCTTGGATGAAGAGTATATGCTGGTTCAGGTGCTTGTAGCCTGGCAACCACAGCCTGAATACAAAAACTTATGATATTTCGTCAAGTTTTTCCTATTTCATCTCTTTGTAACCATCCGCCTTTAATAGAAGAATGACTTCAGCAAACCTGAATGTTCATTTAGAGTTGTTGGCATGTGGAGGTAAGGGTCCGGTTACTAGCCACGTAGAGCAACCCTTACTTCAACCCAGGCCGCAATTCAGTATGAATAGCTACTCTGCTGCCTCAGTTAGTTCTGATATGATTAGTAATTACAGCCTAATATACTACAGAGAAACAGAGCCGTGTTACCATAGGTTTTGCCAATGAGAACGTATTGATTCTTGTGTCCCAATAATAGCCTTACGGGATTGAATAACGGATATTTTGAGCGAAGCGAAAAATCTTTTTTAGGGTGAGATGGCCATGTCGTCCTGATGGAAGTTCCTTAAAGTAGCTTCCTAAGGGATATATGTACTACAGTGATATTCCCAGAGAATTTTACCTTTAGGTATCCAGAATTCTAACTCCTGGCTCGAGTATCCTTAAAATTTCTCCAGAGGATATCGCATAATATCAGCGGACGTATTTTTGACACGCCTCCATAGCAATCTGCACCCCAAACAGTGTTTTGGCTTCGAGGAGGATGTGGCAAAACGGAGCCATCCAAAGGCTCTCCCTGCTCTCGTAATACTATTGGGATTATACAACAGCGCCATTCCCACGACGACGGACATTCCTTGTAGCATTGGGCGTGGTGTTATAGATACAGTACCACGGGAGGGATACTGTGAAGATCTTTTCTTTTAGAGGACATGGGTGGGTCCATCAGGACGACATGGCCATCTCACCAAAAAATAGATTTTTCGCTTCGCTCAAAATCCGTTTTTTGGGCTCAAGCCATGTCGTCGTGATGGAAGCATACCAGAGCATTAGTGTATCTGTGGATTTTGAATCAGTGCCTTAACCTTATAGCAACCTTTTGTATGGTCATGGGGACCACATGAGACAAGGGACGTTACCGTTATTCGTCACCATCACTAATCATAACCAATGTTAGTGCTTCCTGCCTCCTACAGGGAAGAGTCATTCTAGACAGTAGAAAAGGGATCTTGAGGTTAATATACATAGTATGACCAAACATAAGTACACACTGAATATACAAATAGCCTCATAGTTGTATATTTGCTAAAATTACATCAGTGTCTCTTATATCTATTACTTGATGCATACAAATATATGAGGGATACTTACTTTGGTAAGTTGAAGAACTGTGGCATGTATACAGTACATACAATTGTCTGGCGAAGGTGGACGCACTAAAATCTAATAGACATTTATTACTAATAAATGACTAAAAGATGTTCAGTTAAACGAATGTAGTATGACAATGGGATTATACCTGTAACAAGTACAGAGACTATATTTCCTTCTTGAAGGAAGAAATGATGAGTGCCACCCTTAGACTGAAGAAAATTATAAAACAAATTCTCTTCATAATTCCTGTACTGGTTACTTCTATCTGCACTGTGTACTTCGTACACCGGCACTAGTGCTATCTGTATAATTCCACACCTGGGATTTTGAACAGAGGCAGTGTTATCATGGTAACACTTAATTAAAAAAAGTCACACCTAAGAAGGGTGACCTCTTCTCCCTTTAATTGACAGTCCCAATCAATTAGCTGTTCATCGTAGAATTAGACGGCAGGTTAAATATTCTACCTGGCGTCACCACATATTGCTTCAGAACATGGATTTGTCTAGCATAGTGTATGTAGAACACTCTGGATGATTCTCATCCGTTACATGTGTGAGGACATGTCAGGTCCCAAACTAAAAACTGTTTACTACAGTAATTAGGGGGCAGGTTTTAATACACTACCTACCGCCACTACGAAGTGTTTCAGTTCATGCACTTGTTTTGCATAGTGTTTGTAAAACACTCTGGATGATTTTCATCCAGTGTATGAACGTAGGCGCTCAAAGTCCAGTGATGAAGCAATCTTTCTCCGATCATGACCTGCGGGAGTACTGTCCGGATCCGCTCTACGAATAAAGTAGGTAAGCTTCGCCCTTAGTTGTTTTATGGATAAATTTGATCCAGAAGTTTCTCCTTTAAAGAGCTGTCCTCCCCTGAAGTCTGAAGTTCTACGAAGATAGACCTTTAGACACTCTACAGGACATAGAGAGACATCTTCCTTCAGAGGGCAGATTCTCCAGGGACCCCACCTCTTAGTGGGTAGCTCGTTTTTAGCGAGAAAGGATGGATCAGGAAATAGATTCAGTTCTCCCACTTCCGTGAACTGAATGTGACCCTCATCTCTGGATAGAGCCACTATTTCACTAACTCTAGACCCGGAGGCTATAGCGAACAGAAAAATAACCTTTTGGGTTAGATCCTTAAGAGAACAATCTTCATTGTTCACATATGAGGAATAATGTAAGACCTTGTCCAGAGACCAAGAGATGGGTTTTGGTGGTACCGCGGGCTTAAGCCTAGCACATGCCTTTGGAATCTTATTAAAGATTTCATTCGCCAGATCCACTTGAAAGGCATATAGGAGAGGCCTAGTCAAGGCTGACTTGCACGTATTTATCGTATTGGCCGCCAGACCTTGGCTATGAAGGTGGACAAAGAAAGACAGACAGAAGTTTATTGAAATTTCTTTCGGT
This sequence comes from Palaemon carinicauda, assembly GCF_036898095.1. Taxonomy (NCBI): domain Eukaryota; kingdom Metazoa; phylum Arthropoda; class Malacostraca; order Decapoda; family Palaemonidae; genus Palaemon; species Palaemon carinicauda. Next base: position 69,186,358 of record NC_090758.1, on the reverse strand, counting down.
CCTTTTGCTTTGACAAACGCAACCCACTTTTTCCAGGAAGACTCATATTGTCTTCTAATTGACTTGGCCTTGTATTCTTCTAAGAATTCTATATTGCCTTTTGAGATCCCAAACCTTTTTCTAACTGCTAGAGCAAGAAAATCATGAAATGAAGGGTTTGGGTTCTCTGTGATAAAACGAAGGCAGTTAATTTCTGAATCTTCAGAAATATACCTAGGGTCAGAGCTAGGACCAGCCTCATCTAGTCTATCAGCCCAACTAGAGGATCCTCGTATGGGGCTATATAGCGAGGTAGTTTCTTGAAGACGCTCGTGATGAAGAGGTCGAATTGCAGTTCCGGGACTTGTTCCCATCTGGGAGGGAATATGTCTGCGCCCATGGACTATTCCAACTCTATCGGTTTGTATCGAAATAGAGTATCCAACGTCACATCGTGGATCAGTTGTAAATGAACTACTGGTAGGTGCCGTCCCTTTAAGAGAGGGAGGGGTAACTTCACCAAGACTGAATGAGACGTTCGAATGTGACGTCTTATTATCACTTCGCTGTCCCAGATCAGTCGTAGGGAGCCTGATCTGTGTGGAGGGGGCTTCCCCACCCATGAAAGGACCAGCAAAGTCTTGGGACTTTCGTGCTCTAATTTCTGTTAGAGAAGTGATTAAAGAGGGACCAATCTCAGTCTGTTTTGATGCGTGTATTCTCAAAGCTCTTAACGCATCTTTCCGGTGTGCCCTTAGCACCAGGTCTGTCACTATAGCGAACTGAGGAAAGTTTAGCGCTTTTTCCTGTTGGTGTTTTGGTATTCTGACTGAATACCTGAGTCTCTTGACAGACCTCACGAGCTCCTTTTATATTTCCAAAGGAGAGGAGAGTTGATGTGACTGAGGGCTTCGATGGTTTTTTAAACATCGAAACCCCTGAGCTGGAGAAAGTCGAGACTTCTAGAAGCCTATCTTGCATCCGTGATGTCCCAGGAACCAGGTCATCTCTTTGAATGCACATTGGCCGGACACTTCGGGTGCTGCCCACTCCAGCCTCTCGATCAGGTATATTAATACCTGAACTATTTCTAGGCTTGACTTTGACGTTACTAAGTTCGTCAATCCTTTGAAGATACTTAGGACTGTGAGTCCGACACATATCTTTCCTAGGATGAATGTTAATCTCTGTAAGGAAGGGGGTTGGTTGACTGGAAGGTTCCGAAGGACACCTTTCTGGTCTGACAAGACTACGAACACCCCTAATTGGAACAAGGTCCATATGTTCAGAAGGATTAACATTCAGTACTTGCTGTTTTTTATGAACTTGTTGAGTGGCGACAAGTCCAGAATGACTCATTGATATCTTGAGTCCTTCTCAGGAACACAAAACAGCCTTCCCTGGAACTCAATGAGCTATAGTTTTCTTACCACCTGTATGCTTTATAGCTCTCAGGTATACTTCTCCAGGAGGGTTTTGAACTGTAGGAGAAGGTAAGGAAATGATGGTAGGGACATTTCTGTTTCCCATCAATTGCTCATTTTGAATAGGCTTTGGACCGAGGGATCGTAGGTCCTGCGATCCTGAGGGAAAGTTCCTCTTTATGCTTCGAGTAGTCAGTAGGCTTAGACTTTTGACCATCTACCTGTAGCACCGTGGTCACTTGAATAGTGGGATGTTGTTGAGCAGCCCAGATATTTCCAGCATTTTCGATCTTCTTTTTATGTTGGGGACCCACAACCACAGAAGATTTTCTCTTTGAAGGAATGCCCCATTTTTGGAGAAGACTTATGTTCTCCATGGTGGCGTTCTTAATTACTTCCTTAATGACCTCATGTTGGAAGAGGTCTTTACCCCAGATGTTGGAAGATATTAGCTTCCTTGTTTCGTGTTTCACTGTTGCGTCAGCGAACAAAAACTCTCTACATGCTCTCCTGGCCTTCATAAAGGCGTAAAGGTCCTTCATCAAGATAGCCATATGCATTATGGCTATGACCATGATCATGCCTGGGGATCTTTCGTAGGTTGAACACAACTCTATGTAGTTTTGTAGAGAAAAGGATATCGCAAGTCTCTCCTTTGACTCATGTTCATTACACAAGAGCAACTCAGACAATTTAGGGAGACATACCTTGAATTGTCGACTTGCGATGTCCTTGTCTAGTTTTCCTACTGAAAATGTCAAATGGACTTCCTTCCAATCCTTTTCCTGTCCGGGAAAAGCTGGTGACAAAGGCTTGCACTCATCGAGTGTGGGACATGGCTTACCCACCTCTAACGCTTTGGCAACAAGTAAATGCCTTCCCCATGAAGGGGAATGAGAGTGAAGTAGGAGCAAGAAAGGAAGGGTGTCTGTTATTCAGTGAGAATACCTTCGACTCTGAATAACCTGCCTTTCTCAGACTACCTGAAAGGATAGTCTGTGCCTTATCATGGTCAAGAATCAAGACCTCCTTTGATTCCGCTTCTTTTCTTGACTTTGGTTCGTACTTCAGTGGAACCCAACAATTAGGGAAAGCATCAAAGCTTGGCCAAAATTGAATTTTGTCCAAAGGAACAGCATCTATTTCTCTGAGATGTAGAGATTGCCATTTGAAATCGGCATCTGCTCCGCAAACCTCCAGGGATTGGTTATGGAGCATGTTGGTAGGTGTTGATTCAAGGGTCGTTTGACTGACCCCTGGGAAGCGACAAGAGAAGCTTTACGAGGCTCTATCTTGCGTTTTACTTCCTGCTTTTCGTTTTGTTTACGAAAGCTCTCTATTTGATTCTTCAGCTGGATACATAATTGTACCACATTATCCAATAGAGGGGTAGAAGACGAAGATGTCGACATCGATGGCTCTATAGCCGGCATAGGCGGAGGAAATTCCGACACAAGATTTTCCTCTTCTACCCTGGGGCACTTCTTGCCCTTAATCCCAAAGGTTTTCTGGCCATCAGGGGATTTAGTTGGCTCCTATGGCACTACTGTTTCCTCACTTGCTTCCGGAAATAGTAGCTTACGCATCCTATCATTAGGTAGGAAAGGTCCCTTATGAAAGCCTCTCACCCAGTTGCGTAATTTATATTGAGCTGTATCCCTAATCTCCGTAGACTTGGGATTTTCAAAACCTTCGGACATTAATGTCTGACATATATTGCAAACCTGTGTGTTCCAATAATGTAGGGATCCGGCAATAATATTGCAGGGGGCATGAAACCTGCAAGTATTATGACCGTAAAAATACTTACTCTTGGCCTTACAGAGGACTGCAGCACAAGGTATCTGGTGTTCCTCCTGTAAAGAAAGGAAAACCAAATGAACATACAATGGATTATCTCTTTGACAATCAACATGCAGATGTCCTTTAAAATAGAGTAGCTTAGGATAGTAAGCTATAAAGGGATAGTAGGAGATACATACTTGTGTACCCCTGTGAGCAAATGCTGTTGCCTCCCCTCAGTATTAACTAGATGGAAATTTCTCTATAGAGTAACTCCAAGTAAAAGGACTCTTACCCCTAGGGGTAGAGAAGTATCAAATTACTGTCCCAAAATAATGTTAATACTGTGGGGTCAGGATGACTGATTCTCGATCAGAATATTGAAGAAAACTTATTCATTCAATATATGAACGGTACCAGCAGAATGCTCGTACAAGGGTACCCAAGGTATGTCAGAAAATCCTACTATATCATGGTACTGTAGTTTTCTAATTGCAGTAAGTCTATATTGTAATTTACTGGCTACCGTACATCATGTATTGTAGTCTAGTCATTATGCTGCCTTCATAGTAGCATATGACAGTATGGTCCATCTAGCATGAAGCCAGCTGGACTATGAAAATAAAGATATACATTTGTATATCCCACTCAGCCTATTTGCTGTAGTCTTCATACTATATCAAAATATAGAGTTTCCTGATCAGGGAGACTCAAGGGAAAAGGCTGCACCCTTTAAGGGTTAGGAGTGTATTACTCCTGCCTTGAAGTGTTTAATATTGTAGGGTAATTCTAATACTGATCTCTAATCAGGATATTGAAGAAATCATATTCATTCAATGTAGGATTGAGCTCAGCAAATGCCTGTGTTGGATATCCAGAATATATTGGAAATAACTACTAGTATAAACTATATAGTAGTTTTCTATCTGCAGTATATTCTATAATGCAGATATACTGGCTACCTGTAAAAAATATACAGTAGTTCAGCCGGCATGTACCCGGCATAGCTAGGTCTTGCCGGCATACCCGGCATTCTAGCAAGAGAGAGAGAGAGATAGCATGGAAAAAAAGGCTACTCCTTACTGTGAATGTATACAGTAATTAAGGATGTAAAAGTCTAATTTGACTGCCTTTTCCCAGACAGAAGGTTCTAATAGAAGGGGAGAATGTACCATTCAGGCTTCCATGCAGCTACAGTACTATTGCCGACAAGGTACTGCCGATACACTGCCGGCCGGCAAGTCCAGCAGTACCAGTACAGTCGGCGTGCTGCCAACTGAGGCAGCACTATCTGTGCCGGCCTGGCCGGCAGTACCCCGGCAACAGGACCTGTAGCAGCAGTCCAAGGGAGGACTGAAGAACCTTGGGAACAGAAGGGACTTCCCTCTCACGGCCATCATGGTCGCTGGCAGCCATCTTGGCTGCCGGCTGGGCCGGCAATTGCCGACAGAGGATGTAGTTGGCGGCAGTATGCTCTGCCGTCAGCCAAAGACATGGCTCAAGAGGGAGTCTGGCTGGCTCCAGCAACCTACCAGTAAAGGAAGGTTGCAAGAGGCCAGCCTAAAGAAAGACAATAGCTAAGCCATCAAAAGAGGACAGTGGGGTAGGGAACAGGGTCCTGTAACGAGTGTGAAAGGAACTGGCAAAAATTGTCAATCCTACCACCTGTAAAAGAAACTTTGTTTCGGTATCGGCAGAATCCTAGGGAACAGGAGAGACTCAGTTCTCCAACCCAGAGATTGCCGACACAGTTAAGGGGATGGCGGTACTGCCACCTACTCTTAACAAAGAAGAAACAGAGTTCCAGTGCCACGTATCCTAGGCTAAAAAAAATTACTCTTCAGCCCAGAGTACTGTGGCATAGGACTAGTCTTTTAGTCGCAAGGAGAAGATGGTATCCTACCATAACTTCAAGTGCGGCTAATGAGGGCTAACCTCCATTGCCGGCCACCTAGCCGGCAGGGGAATGATGGTATCCTACTACCCATTCGCCCTGCTGGCAGGTCGCCAACATAAGACTAAATACTCTGAGATTCTGACTAAATCCCAAAACCCGATGGTATACCACAACCAACGGTTAAGGGAAGAGGCAGGACAAACCCTAAGTTAGCCACGTCTGAAAAAAGTTCAAGGCACGGCTATTAGGGTTGTAGCCTGAGGCTACACTCAGAGGGAAAGAGATTACCCTTAAGTCTCCAAAGAGACGTGTAATGTTTCATAACATTATAGGAGGTATCAGTCTCCACTGAATGAAAACAAAACACGAAGATAACCGGGGAAAGACGAACGTATAGTAAAACGTCTAGGTAAGGTTACCTAGGCTATACGAGATCTCGGTTACCTAAATCACCGAAACTCTAACTATACGATCGACAGAGAAAGGGGAAACAAAAATTATGCACATTATCAAAACTTTACAAGGGTAATTGCCTAAATAGCTAAATAATTAAAATAATTAAATAAAGCTATTAAAAACTGGAAGTCGTTCTGCTATCTAAATAACACATGCCTAACGAACGACGGCGCCATGGCGCCTCCAGTAACTGGCCTAGCTCTTAAACAAAATAAAATACTCTAATTTCATTGTGAAACAGGAGCTAAAATATACTCGTAGTAAAGACCCGATACTCAACTTTCCAAAGGCAGAAGATGATGGAGAAAGTATAATAATAATCCTGTAAAACGATCGAAAAGTTAGATCACCAGGAAATATCACCGAGCGAGATCGCTACAAAAAAAGGAGTGTCTGCTGTCGTGGGAATGGCGCTGTTGTATTCCCAATTGTATTACGAGAGGGGGGAGAGCCTTTGGACGGCTCCCTTTTGCCACATCCTCCTCGAAGCCAAAACGCTGTTTGGGGTGCAGATTGCTATGGAGGTGTGTCAAGAATGCGTCCGCTGATATTATGTGATATCCTTTGGAGAAATTTTAAGGATACTCGCGCCAGGAGTTAGAATTCTGTATACCTAAAGGTAAAATTCTCTGGGAATATCACTGTAGTACATATATCCCTTAGGAAGCTACTTTAAGGAACTTCAATCACGACGACATGGCTTGAGCCCAGAAATACCAGTAAACACTGCAGGCCTCTCACCTTCCCCTACCCATAAAATGTGACATGGATAGTTTTGGTTTTAGAGAAGTTTGGTCATATTTCTCAAAAAGGTCAGCAGATCATTATGAAGCTACTAAAGTAATTGGCTTTTCACATAGAGGGAAATGACCTTACAGTCATCTGGAAGTCGGCTGTTCATGCTGTAAATACAATGTTAGGCAATGAGCCGATGTACAAAAAAGAAAAGAAAAATGCATTTCAATGAGGGAGCTGTCTATACTTTTAATTATGTACTTATTAGTATTAGAGTTTTACTCTAATGAAATTTCTTTACTGTATCAGAAATATCTTCTGACAGTCAGCAGCATTTGATAGAAACCAGAATGATAATTTTGTGATATGAATTTTTAAATTTCCAAGTATAAGATTTTAATTCAGTGTAATTTCTACATTGAACCTAGAAAAGTCATAATACTCTCTCTCTCTCTCTCTCTCTCTCTCTCTCTCTCTCTCTCTCTCTCTCTCTCTCTCTCTCTCTCTCTCTCTCTCTCTCTCAACTGTTTGATCTTTTTTTACCTTTATTGTGAAAAGTGTACGCTTTTTTTTTTTTTTTTTTTTTGAGTGCTTAAGCAATAATGTACTATGCCCTAATATCATACCTCCTGGAGCAGTACTCTCCATCGTCAACTGTCAAATAGCGAGAATTTTTCAGCTCTCTCAATTGTGGTTGGGGGACCAAAAGGCTTTGCTCATCCTCAGAGAAATGTCCAGTGTCTCTCGCCTACAGCCGTCTTTAGACGGCTCTCCTTGTGAAGTGAGTGTCCTTCTTGCCCATTGCATTCGGCGCATAACCGAACCTGTATGTGCAGCTATCCCCAATGTCTATATTTTTCCCACAAGGACCTGACTACCAAAGTCAATAACCAGCACCTTCCAGACTTCCATAAATGCCTCTTCTCCTGAAGAAGAGGACACCTATTTCACATCGAACAAAGCCAGCATGAATGCAGAAGGTCAGAGACCCCACCAAGTGAAGGACCGTAGCGGCGACAAAGATGCTCACCCCCCAAATACCACAGCTTGCTTATGCCCCATCCTACGACCTCTCCAGGCACTTCCAGATGCCCATCAGCTGCAGTTATGCTATTACCACTCCAAATTTGGTGCTACTATGATAAAATCTGATAATTGTTGTCAGTAGTCAAAAAACCTGTGAGCATGCCATCGCATGTGATGGTGGCCTTCCTGTTAATAATCTTTTCTTTTCACAAGACGCAGGCACGGGAATGCGAATTCTGGTAGAGAAGGTTGCTGGCGGTTCTCTTGTGTCAATGCTAGTCTCCAGGAAAAAAAGTCGTCTGACTAAGTCTGCCAACTATCACCTGGTAGCAGCCAATGAATCTTCGCTACTCACATGGTTAATAAACCGTCACACTATCACTTTGAAGCTAGAAAGATATTGGAAAGTTTCTCGTTGCTGACCTTAATTTCCAATTTTTGGTACAGATTTCCTCTCACATTTCCTTCTCATGGGCGATATAGCTCACTGACTGTTAGTCAACGCAAATTCGTAATCCTAAACAAAAATTCATTGAAATAGAAGAAACGGGCCTTTGTGAAAAGTCCTCAAGCCCATGGTTGTCACATTTTCAAATTGTCCTCAAGAAACGCTTCCCTCTGCGTCAGTGTGGGGATTACAGGCGCCTTAACCTGCAGACAGAACCGGATCACTAACCCCCTCCCAAACATTGGAAAGGGACCTCCTACTTGCACAAAGCGATAGTTTTCTTCATGTAGGAACTCCTGAAAGGGTATTTCAGGTGCCCATCAACCCAAAAGACATCCCCAAGACTGCCATCCCCACCTGCTTTAATGATTACTCCTGTTTGGCCTTTTTTCCCTCCGTCTATGCCTCCATCAAGGGCAAGCCAAAAGACCTGAAGTGGGGTCCTTTCTAAAAGTGGCCTTCTGCCAAACATAAAATGCCCTATCAACCGCTGCTGTTCTCACTTTTCCCAAGCCCCATACACCTCTCCTTCTTTCCATCAATACTAGCGACATTGCAGTTGGGGGGAAGTCCTCGAGCAGCTGGTCAATGGCCTGCCCTGCCCATTAGCCTTCTTAAGTAGGAAACTGTCTAAAGAAGAATCCAGCTTCTCTACTTTTGTCTGCATATTGTTAGCAGTGCACTTGACTCTCCGCCACTTCGGCCACTTCTTTTAAGGTATACCCTTACTCATTTGTCTGGACCACATACCTTTGGAGCTTGTCTTCATTTGACAGTCTGATGCCTGGTCGCCCTGTTAACGACGACATTTCTCTGTCGTGGCTGTATACAACTTTACCTTTCAGCATGTCCATGGGAAAAGGAATCCTGTGCCAATGCCCTGTTAAGAAAGACATTAGCTGCCATTCACCTGGTATTTCATTTCAATGCCTTGGCAGAAGCCCAACAAAAAGATCATGAGTACCTTGCATGTAAGACATCCTGCATATCCCTCCTTTGAGAGGGCATTACTCTTGAAGACTCTAGTGCCACCCTCTTCTGTTACGTCCGTGCTGGTAGGCCTAGACCACGGATACCGTCTTCAATCCACTGGTAGGTTTTTGATTCCATTCATGACATTTCACATCCCTTGCGCTGTTCTACTGCAGAGCTGCTGAAGACAGAGTTAATTTGGCTTTTCATTACTATGGATGCTCAATATTGTGTCAGTGACTGTATTTCATGCCAAACCTCAAAAGTAAATTGACTCAATGATTTAGGAGGGATCACCTTTCCTCTACCTCAGCAGTGCTTTGTCCACAATCCCGTTTATGTTGTAGGTCCCCTACCCTCATCACAAGAACAATGCTACCTTTTTACAGTTATCAACTGCTCAACAGTTTGTCCTGAAGTCATTCTCAATGAAACTCCAACGTTTGGCTAGTGTAAATCTTCCTTACTCAGTAGATGGATAATGTTATTTGGTATCCCTGAGCATATTACTTTAGGCAGGGAGACAACTTTAAACTCTCAATTTTGTATATCTATAAAGAGTATCCTGGGTGTCACTCTTCATCAAATATCCACATATAACCCTGCAGCCAAGAGTATGATTAAACATTTTCACCGTACCCTCAAAGCAGCTTTGATGTTCCGAGGCAACAAACTGGTTTACAGAGCTTCCCTGGGTCCTTTTAGAATTATGGACTACTTCTTAAGACGACCTGGATGTCTCGGCTGCTGAAATAGTGTATGGTAACTCGTTGGTCCTCCCTGCCTATTCTTTTCCATCTGCAACCTCCTCCCACAATCTCAAGTGCCTACATCACATTGTTAGAAAATCTACTTCACGCTGCCAGACTTACAAGCCCCTTAGCTAAGCAAAACATACCGACAGATCTGCACTCGCCCACGCAAATTTTCCTGCGCAACAACGCTAGCAAGCAACAGTTAATGCTTCCTTATACGACCCTATCTTTGTGATCCTCTGTACGCAGAAAGAATTCCTCCTGAATATGCGTGGCAAAGAACACTGGGTCTCCGTTGACTGCCTAAAACCTGCATATCTCCTGCCTAACTACCGCCTATACTATTCCTCTCAAGAGTAATGCGCCCTATCTCAAATGTATGTCTTTCTTCAGAGGGGAGCCATGTACCGCACGCATATCACACACTCATACACTGTAACTGTATTTTTTCTTTTAGTATGTTTTCGCTATTGCTCTCCCCTCACACTGAGAATATTCTTCGGCTTGTATGTACTTTCATCAATCTTTTTGAATTTTCGAAACCTTTCACTGAAACTGTTGTTGTAAAAGCTCTGTCTGCTGAAATGAATATAGTTGCAATTTTCAAGATTCTCATTTACCACCCAACTAGTGCATCCACAAATCATTTGCACTTAATATACAGAGAGTTGAATACATATGTCAAATGCCATATTTTCTAAACCTCTTGTCAAACTCCAATCAAACAATCTTAGTGCCTTTATATTTACCCTCACATAGGTAACTTCACTTGACAAATCATTCTTGATGCAGTATAGGTCATTTTATTATTACTAGGTACTGCGTACATTAATAAACTCATATAACCTACCATAAAATTTCTTTCTGCATCAATGTGTTCTCGTAATTACAGCCAATGAAACACAATAAAATATAAACATCTCAAAGGGCATTTTTCCATATCATCTCAAGACAGGTTGCCTTGCATATTCTCATTTATATATACTTTTCTAACTTTCTTGACAGGTATTCTCTACATCCCTATAAATTTTACTTAACCCAGGCGTAAACAATTTCTCTCTAGCATACACTTCCACAATTATTCTTTACTAATGGCTCATATCTCCCATGTACTAACATATACAATTAGCTTTATCCATAGGAAATTCAGGGACTTATAAATATCAATCCCTTTACTTATGTAAAAAATTAACGAATTTGTTACAAACAATTAATATTTTAATAATATAACTAGACACTTCCAAATCCTAAGGCCAATCTTTTACTCCAGTATATTTCAATATACATATATGTAACTTATTATTTTCCAAATATGCATCATTAAGTCATCTTCATTCTTCATAATGTCATTCATATCAAAGGAATTTGCCACAAATATTATATTATTACCATTACTTTACAGTTATTCTTCCTTAAGTAAAATATTACAACATGCAATCTTAATATATGAACTCATATACAGGGAAAAAAAAACACTTGGCATTTTATTCTAACGTACAACATGCAATCTTAATATATGAATTCATTTAAAAAAACCAATGGGCATTTAATTTTCACCTATTATAATATCATTATATTCCACTTCATTAATCCAAAATTTTACCTGACTTATTCCATGAATTTTTACACTTATACATTGTCTTTTTTTTCCTAACTCTATCTCTCAAATTCTGCAATAATCGTTGCATTCACTAAAGACCCTTGAGCACTTGAGTACCCTTATTAATCATATTGCAATATTCAATCTTATATATTTCCACATATTTCGTCATTCTTCCGTTTACAACTTGCATACTGACATTTTTCTCTTTGCGAATTTGTCACATACTTTGTAAGTATTCTTATTTTCATATTCACTCCCTTCCACACTCCTGTAACTAATATTAAAACCGCTCACACAATTCTCACTAATAAAGTAGCATCATCCATTATTACATCAAATTCCTGAAATATATTCTCTATCATTCCCCTTATATGCTGTGCGAGTGGGCTGCTACTATTTGATACAGAGACGAGACAAAT
>NC_090758.1:69056662-69174362 GCF_036898095.1 Palaemon carinicauda | reverse complement strand
ATACTGGTCTCTTATTTTCAACCATTCCAATTCCTTTAAATGTGGAGTTACATGTTCAAACTTTCTAACGTTGCCAACAGCCACTCTTGCTGTTCCGAACCTTGGACGTGTATCTATATATTCAGTGTTCCGAACCTTGGACGTGTATCTATCTATCTATTTAGTGTTTGAAACTTTTGGACGAGTATCTATCTATTCAGTGTCCCAAACCTTTGACGTGTATCTATCAACTACAGTATACGGAGTTTCAAACTTTGAACCTGTATCTATCTATCTTTTTTATTGTTTCAAACTTTCCTATTCAACAAAAGCATAAATACAGAGGCAGAGAATTCCTCTTTGACCACAACCTTCAATCAGGCAGGTGTAGACGTGTGTGAGGGGGGAGTGGACAATGAAACATTTGGGTGAAGAAGGGTATGGGACAGTCAGTCAGTCAGTTAGTCATTCACGTGACCACACATCAGATAAAGAAAAGCTGAATCTAATATATCTTTTTTTTTCTTAAGGAATAATGTTTTGCAAAGCATAAGAAAAGGGAAATGATTGTAGAGTTTGTCTGTGAGGCGGGTTTCGTGTAGAAGCTACTAATTAGGATTTTAATGACAAAAAACTATACCTTTTCTATAGAAAATCACCGGAGATTTAGAATGTATACTTTTCAAATCATTTCCCGAACACGTTTGCCTTTGGTCTTTTTCTTCGAGGAAAAGCTGGTGACTTTAGTCAAACCATTCGGTGGTGGGGGGAGAGCTCTTTGCCAGAATGTATCGAGTCTCAGCATAAACATTTAGTTCATTTTTCCTCGAAGGAATCACTCTTTAGATACATGTCGAAAACCTTTGAGAACAACAATACAGACAGAATAAGATATTAACAGTCACATACAGAGACAGGTATCCTATTCTCCCTCACCATTTCCAGAGGCAGGTATCCTATTATCCCTCACCATTTCTAGAGGCGGGTATCCTATTCTCTCTCACCATTTCCAGAGGCGGGTATCCTATTCTCCCTCACCATTTCCAGAGGCGGGTATCCTATTCTCCCTCACCATTTCCAGAGGCGGGTATCCTATTTTCCCTCACCATTTCCAGAGGCGGGTATCCTATTCTCCCTCACCATTTCCAGAGGCGAGTATCCTATTTTCCCTCACCATTTCCAGAGGCGGGTATCCTATTCTCCCTCACCATTTCCAGAGGCGGGTATCCTATTCTCCCTCACCATTTCCAGAGGCAGGTATCCTATTATCCCTCACCATTTCCAGAGGCGGGTATCCTATTCTCCCTCACCATTTCCAGAGGCGGGTATCCTATTATCCCTCACCATTTCCAGAGGCGGGTATCCTATTTTCCCTCACCATTTCCAGAGGCGGGTATCCCATTTTACCTCACCATTTTCAGAGGTGGGTATCCTATTTTCCCTCACCATTTCCAGAGGCGGGTATCCTATTCACCCTCACCATTACCAGAGGCGGGTATCCTATTTTCCCTCACCATTTCTTTACAACTGTACTGGCTGGCATAAGATCGACTAAATATCACATCTTTAAAATTAGCCTGCTTATTGTCTTTTCCTGCAGGCACACATACACTATATATATATATATATATAAAATATATATATATATATATATATATGTGTGTGTGTGTGTGTGTATATACAGTATATATATATATATATATATATATACATATATATATATGTAATATATATATATATATATATTGAAAACGGTTAACCAAGCATAAATAATGCTTATAATGAACCTGGAAGGGGTTTCTTTAAAGACAAGACCTTTTAAATCCTTTAATTCTTCTGCTCTTGGTAGATTCTTATCTTTCACCACCAATATCTCGGTGCTTGTGGTGTCCGGGTCGCATCCGTCAATCAATGATTTTTCAGCTTATAGGATTAGGATTTCTTAATTTAGACTTCGTTCTTTCTATCTCTCTATATATCATGTAGCACTTTTCTTAAAGACTCTTTGCATCCATTGAATGCAATGTTTTCTGAATACAAAATTGCATTCAAGGATGGATATTTCCTTAAAGTGCATAAAAGTTTAACACAGTTCTTATTCTTCTTAAAACACATTTGTCAAAGTGGTCAATAGCACTCCAAGCTTGAGGATAATGTTTGTTCTTTCTTGAAATGTAGGTTTTCCCCATTGTTCTTGTTGACCCGTCCATCTTGATGATTTGACGTAGCCTACTGTTCTATAAGGGAAATGAGTGCCCTTAGGCATACGCATACTGTACATGCTTTGGTTAAATCCGTGTCAAGCAGTGCATTTTACACTCCAAGATCAACCATTCCGTGATTGAAAAGGCCTCACTGAATTTTGTCTGATCAATTTAATTTACCTTTATTACATCCATAATCAGATTTCAAACTTCCCTTTTCCAGTCTTATTAAGAAGGTAAAATCATAATTCCGAAAAAAAAAGTAAGTGGTTCAAGTTATCATTGAATTATGTATGCTCGGTAACATTAAAAAAAAGAGAGAGAGAGAGAGAGAGAGAGAGAGAGAGAGAGAGATGAGTATTTAACCCCTGGTTAATCCGGAGAGATTAATGAAAGAGGAATGACATCTATCATGAAGAGGCTTCGCTTTATCAGTTTCACTCAGTTTGGATGGTTCCTCTCCAACTACAGAATTAATGTTTCTTTAAAGTGGTTGAACGATTTTGACACGAGTACGTATATAGTTGGTCAGAGATTAATTGATTTTGCTTTAGCAAGACGCTATATATATATATATATATATATAAATATATATATATATTTATATATATATATATATATATACATATATATATATTTATATATATATATATATATATATCAATACACGCACATACACACACACAAATATCTATCTATATATATATATATATATATACATATATATATATATATATATATTTGTGTGTGCGTGTATGTGCGTGCATTGATATATATATATATATATATATTTATATATATATATATATATATATATAATGTAATATAATATAATATAAACACATATACATTATTATTTTCATATACTTATATATGTATATATATATATATATATATATGCACACACACACACACACACACACATATATATATATATATATATATTTATATATATATATATATATATATATGAATGGTTATCTTTGTATTTAATTTCTTTGTTGTGAGTGATAACATATTCGATTTCGTAAAGAGAGAGAGAGAGAGAGAGAGAGAGAGAGAGAGAGAGATGTATAAAAGGGAAGTGAATTAGAGGCAAAACAAAGCAGCTTTTCTAATCGGAGTGCAAATCTCCGCTAAGGCTGACCAATCTTCCGGCCAAAGTACTTCAACCTATGTAAAGATTGGAAGGGCAAAGCTCTTCCTTAGTGACCTCATTTGAGGGACTTTTCAATTAGGTCAAGAAGAAAACACCCGACAGAGCTCAGAGAGATAAATTACCTACCACAATTTTCATATTCCAGCGTGCCCCCTTTTTATTCAGATCTGGATGTCGGCCAAAAATCTTCTATCAGTGACAGCAGCCTTCTTTCATGGGTGATGCAACAACAGCAAAGTTCACTCATTTTTTTGGCCTAATCTTATTAACAATCCGAAATAAGTATAATTAAAGTTTCATTCATGAATGACATAAATAAAACGAAATTTCGTTTACTCATTTCCCGTCCATTCCGTTTCTTTATTCTTTTCAGAAGAGAACAGAGTAGAACAGCCTGAATGATCGTATCAAACGCATTCAATAACAAGGAAGGAAAGACGACATTGAAAAGGAAACTAGGAAAAGTGACACATGAATATTAAGTAAGTTAAGAACCAAAGAAAGAAAGACAGAAAGAAGCACTTGTGAATTTGGGTTTCAATTTAGAATTAGGAATTAAAACACTACTGTAGAATCTTGTTTCTTGACCTAAATTCGTGTTGTATCTCTCTTATAGGATTATTCAGTTATTTTCTCCTAATCAAGACTTTTCAAAAAGCTTCACAGTCATATTTTTTTCTACTTTTATTACAGTTTTTAAAAGTAGTTGGATTTAGTTGTTTATGTTTTATTTTCTGTTTGTTTCTTTTGTGTTCACATAAAATTTTTTACAAAATAATTGCAACTGTTACCGATGGAAGAATTTTGGCCGATATCCAGACTTAGATAAGAAAAAAAGATGATGAAAAAAAGCAAATCAGACAATGGTTAGGTTAAGTAAAATTTGGAAATCATATCGCCTTAAATTTCTTATAAAAATCAGGCTATATCCTGGATAGGTACGCTCCTCGGACACCCCTTTAAGGGTATACTCGGAAGCGCGCGACCCCGAAGCCAAAAAAAATTCTTGAAAAATTAGTTTTTGCAGTAACCTCCTTTTTTCTTTTGCCAAAAAAAAACTTCAATGAATGTTTAAAACAACTGTAAAGATAAATACTACTCATCTGCAGAAAAACTATTTATTATAAATATTTTAAAAAATTAAGTAGAAAAATAAAAAGACCTTACATAAAAAATCATAAAAAAAAGTTTATACATATATACACAAATCCTTTTATGAATTGATTCTTGAATGTTTAGGGCACATCTTGATGTATTTTGGATGAAGTCAGACCCATGGAGGTGAAGATCTGAAATGAGAAAAAAAGGGTAACTTTTTTTGGCCAAAAAAATTTGTCCAAATTTCATGAATTTTTTTGGGTACCCAAATGAAATAGGAAGTGGCTATTTTTTTTAGGGAATAAACATATGTTATCCTAAAATAGAAATATGTAAAAAAATCTTCATTATTTTGTAAATTACATTTATATCAGGGGCCATATCTAAAGGTAATTTTTTGAGTACTTAGAAATTTCGTAAAAAAAATACATATATTTAATATATAATATGATATTTATGCAGGTAAAAATATACCAAAATGTCACAAATTCTATAGGGAACAAGAATATATATAGATAAGCCAACTTACGCTTCGGATATGTCCACAAAATGGCCGCCAACCACACTGACTCAGACTCCCTAATCTGCCACTTGAAATGTGGGAAGGGTATGTCAATTTCAAGGTGTTATTTACTAATCTAATTATTCTTGGATATGCATAAAAATTGTATGGTGGGTTGCTGGATAATTGTCGATTATTTTACGACTATAAAATTAAAATTCTGACCCAAAAAAAATTTTTGAAGGGAAATAAAATCGAAAAAAAAAAATGTAAAACAATATAATATTTTAGCTAAAAAAAATTGACGATATTCAATCAAAAAAGAAGTAAACAAAATTTTCCGACAAATAAACATCTAAATGAATCATTACTCTGTGATAGTTCCTTAGTACGTAGTAATTTTGAAAGAAATGGGAAAAAAACGAAAAAATGGCAATCACAGGAAAATCGAACACATACCTATATATACGCCATATCTGGCTAAAAAAAAGATAGGCATGGGTAGCCAGATCATCTAGAAACACTTTCCAACACTATAAAAATATAAGTTTTGCGACACTACTTGCTAATTCCTTACGGTAACATGACTAAGCAAAAAAATGCAAAACAAATAAAAAGGGGCACTCGTGGAAAAATGGCTTGGAAAAATGGCTAACATTCTAATATACGGCATTTCAGAAAAAAAAAACAATTCAGCCACGTGCTAGGCAAACCATCAAGGCACATTTTCCGACAAATAAACATCTAAATGAATCATTACTCTGTGATAGTTCCTTAGTACGTAGTAATTTTGAAAGAAATGGGAAAAAACGAAAAAATGGCAATCACAGGAAAATCGAACACATACCTATATATACGCCATATCTGGCTAAAAAAAAGAGATAGGCATGGGTAGCCAGATCATCTAGAAACACTTTCCAACACTATAAAAATATAAGTTTTGCGACACTTCTTGCCAATTCCTTACGGTAACATGACTAAGTAAAAAAAAATTAAAAACAAATAAAAAGGGGCACTCGCGGGAAAATGGCCAACCTTTTATTATACGCATTTCAGAAAAAAAAATTTCAGCCACGTGCTAGGCAAACCATCAAGGCACATTTTCCGACAAATAAACATCTAAATGAATCATTACTCTGTGATAGTTCCTTAGTACGTAGTAATTTTGAAAGAAATGGGAAAAAACGAAAAAATGGCAATCATATGAAAATCGAACACATACCTATATATACGCTATATCTGGCTAAAAAAAAATAGGCATGGGTAGCCAGATCATCTAGAAAATCTTTCCAACGCTATAAAAATATAAGTTTTGCGACACTACTTGCCAATTCCTTACGGTAACATGACTAAGCAAAAAAATGCAAAACAAATAAAAAGGGGCACTCGCGGAAAAATGCCCAACATTCTAATATACGGCATCTCAGATAAAAAAAAAAAAAACATGCACGTGTTAGCCCAACCATCAAGGCACACTTTCTAACACATAAACATGAAAAAAAATCAATAATATACGGCAATTCGTTACTACGTAGTAAATTTTTACAAATATTGAAAAAAAAACAGAATTTGGCAACCGCAGTTAAATACCCAATATACCAACAACTACGTCGTATCTGACAAAAACAAAGTCACGCATTGGTAGCCAGATCATCTAGACACACTTTCCAACACTAAAAAAGCAAAAGTTTTACGACACTATTTGGCAATATCTTACGGAAAAATGACTTGGCAAAAAAATAAAAAAAAAAATGAAAAAGGGGTACTCGCGGTAAAAGGCCCAACATTCTAATATACGGCATCTCAGATAAAAAAAAAGACATACACGTGTTAGCCCAACCATCAAGGCACACTTTCTAACACATAAACATGAAAAAAAATCAATAATATACGGCAATTCCTTACTACGTAGTAAATTTTTACAAATATTGAAAAAAACAGAAATTGGCAACCGCAGTTAAATACCCAATAAACCAATAACTACGTCGTATCTGACAAAAACAAAGTCACGCATGGGTAGCCAGATCATCTAGACACACTTTCCAACACTAAAAAAGCCAAAGTTTTACGACACTATTTGGCAATATCTTACGGAAAAATGACTTGGCAAAAAAATGAAAAAAAATGAAAAAGGGGCACTCGCGGTAAAATGGTCCTCGTGGTGATGAACGACATTTTAACTAAAAAAAAATCATGCACATGGTAGCCAAACAATCCACCAAGACTTTCCACAACTGATAACCTATACAAGTTGCACCATTCTACGACAATTTCATAATACGTAATAACTTTGATAATTATGCAAATTACCTTAGAAGGGTTAACTCGGTCGCGCTCGACCCCGATGCGTCTCAGAAATCGGAGAAGGAGTACAGCTACAGCAATGCACATCTGGACACTACTAGAGCGTGTAGGGGAGACACCTACTGCAGGTCGATCACCCACAAATTCAGTCACGGGGGTGAGTCACGTGAGAAAAACCTCTTTTTTTTTTTTGACGCTCAGGGTTAAAACAGTTTAGTGAGATCGGTGTTATTGTATGAACATATGTCGAGGTATGAAAATGAAACATTATCCAACAGATGTTGTAGATTTGGAAACAAAGCCATCAGAAGAATAGTAAGAGTTAAATGATAGGATAGGATTAGAAATGAAACTATAAGAGAGATTACTCAAGTGCCATATACAGTATGTATATATATATATATATATATATAAATATATATATATATATATATACAGTATATATATATATATATATATACAGTATATATATATATATATATATACAGTATATATATATATATATATATGTATATATATATATATATATATACTGTATATGGCTATTGAGTAATCTCTCTTATAGTTTCATTTCTAATCCTATCCGATCATTTAACTCTTACTATTCTTCTGACGGCTTTGTTTCCAAATCTACAATATCTGTTGGATAATCTTTCCTTTTCATTTTCAAGGCACCGAACTCGCATTGAGATTCTACTGTTAGAGAGTAATTGGGTACTTCGGACCCCTCCTTGTTAACTACTTATTTTTCCTTTGCTTACATATAAACTGAATATGCAATGGATAGTCTCGCTTATCCTTTCCACGTTTCCTTCTTTCCTCATACACCTTCAAACAATAGGAAAACTTTAAAATTCTTTCCCAAGTAGTTGACTGCTGTACTGTAACTGCTCAGTGGCTACTTTCTTTTCAAGGGCGAAGGTAGAAGAGACTTATAGTAATTTGAGAAACCACAGTGTTTATTTTGGCTCGATCTATGAAACTATTATTGAATATTCTATACAATTGCAAATCTTTATAGAGATATCGATCTTTTTACTGGTTTCTTAAAAAACTTTTTTTTCCACCTCTCCTTATCCAATCCAAACAGTTACCTCATTCAGCTCCCCTCTTCCTGCTTTCCAAAATTATTTAGCTGCAATTTTCACCAATTATTATTATTATTTTTAATATTATTATTATTATTATTATTATTATTATTATTATTATTATTATTATTATTATTATTATCATTATTATTATTATTATCAATATTATTATTATTATTATTATTATTATTATTATTATTATTATTATTATTATTATTATTATTATTGATGTTTCGGCTCCTGTAAGCAAAGCTACCTTTATACCCTTGAGAGAGAGAGAGAGAGAGAGAGAGAGAGAGAGAGAGAGAGAGTGTAATAACTTGAATACGGACCTGAAAATCTTTATGCTACCTGGGGGCTGCATATATTTTTTTTTCAGTTCCTTCTCAATGATGAAATAATCTGATGATTCAAGAAAGTGTAGGCCACTTAGCCTATGGCTGGGAATCAAGGCCTCTTTTACATCGCGTGATTTGACACCCAAGCCAACCAAATGTATGTAATTGACTATTAACTGTGATGCAAATGACCATCATCTGTGATGGGACTGACTATTATCTTCAGCACAATGAACTATCTTCTCTGATGCAACCACTCCATAGAAACATTGATTTACTGTCATAATCAGCACATATGATGGATAAGAAGGGGAAGTTGTTGGGCTTTTTCAAATTCTATTTGAAAAAAAATATATGGTGCAAAATATATTAGATGCTTCCACTAAATGCACAAACATGAATCATAGATCTACTTAAGCACTTACCAATTTGAAAATTTGCATTCAAAGAGCTACACGTTTCTCCCAATGCTGATATAACATAACTGTCACAAATATTCACATGTTCATAATGTGGGTCAGTAGCAGGCTAGTGCTAAATATCAGTCCTACTATGCACTGCTGTCAAAAAATAGTGTGTTTTTCTTTAATATCTCCAATTCTAACTACATGAACAGAATGGTACTTTGACACAACACTCTGCAGACCTTCCCCTAATTTTTGATGCTATAAAGCATTCCCAAATCCTGTTAATCATGGTGTATACTCCAGCCGTAATGAAGCTTAAGCAAAGTAACTTTGGTAAGTAGGTAAAGCAATTCGAATACCTGCACTCCCACTCCCTGCTCTCTCCTTCCCCCTCTGTCTGGACCCCCCTCCTATCCCTCCAGTTACCCCAATTCCTAGTTTCCCTAATGTCTATCACTCTACCTTTTCTGTAACTTGTTAATAATTGGTAGAATTGATATGTTGGACTGTTGTTATAATTCTTATTAACATGTTATGATATTATTATATTTTGGCCATTTGTAAAAGGAGTTTATAGCCTTACCCTCTTTATCCAACTTGATGAACCTGCACTTAAAAGAGAACAAAGCTGGCATTAAATTTCTGAATCTCTTGTAATTGTATGATGGGTCTTAAGCTGTATCATGAGATTAAATTTTGGTTATCTTTCCATGTTGTAGCCGTAACACAAAATTTTAAGAATTAAAGGGGACTCTCCGATGGGGTGTTTCACATAACAACTTTGAAAAATATAAAAATTTTTTTATTTTTACTGTGTGCTGAAGCGTGTTTTACATGCTCTCCAGAAGTTTCAGCTAATTATTTTTACAAATAATGAAGTTAACCTAGTATTTAAATGATGACGTCATCCTTACTGCGTCATCTGCATGACTGTGTTTGATGACATCATCTTTGCGTTTATATTTTTGCATATAGATAGTGATTTTTTCTCTTATATTTCAGAATCTCGTACGTGTGGCCGAGATGGATAGACGATAGGCGAATTTAAACTATGATCTAGAACACCAGCCGGAGTGTCCAAAGGAATATAGAAGTTGTAATCAAAGTGTGTTTGTTGACTTTCAGTTTATAAGTACATTGTCTTTCCACAGTGTCCTCGTGAACTTTATAGCAAGGCCAATGTTTCCTAAGGTTCAAAAGAGAACAAAAAGTGAACAAAGAGCAACACAAAAAAAAAAAAGAAACAAGAAGAGAAGGGAAAATGAAAAAGAGTACATAGCTGGAATATTCTACCTAAAACTCTGGCAACAATGAGAGGCCCATAGCAACTCCTGCGACCTTTACACCAAGTGTATTAGTAAACTTTTGGTTTAAATACCTTGTTAAGTGAGCGTTCACGTAGAAATAAACAGTAAAAGTACACAGGAAAGGTTATTGCAATAATTTTTTTTTGAGAAAAAACAAGAGAAAATTTATTGCAAATCTTTGTGTGGTCGTAACTCAAAAACATATTTATTCACATGTCGGTACATATTTTTCACTTTATTATGGTTCAATTTTAGAGAGATACTTATTATTTGAAAGAAGAATAAAAAACCCTTAATTTTTGGTGACAGAATTCTGATCTTCCTTTTTCTCTTTTTTCATGGTTATATTGCTTCTAGACAGAAAATAAGTAGGAAAAAAAAAACTTTAAACTTAAAAAAAGGAAATACGAAAATCTGTCAGAGAATTATTTGATTTTTAAAGAAGATTTGATGTATTGATTTTCAAAACAATTGTTGTCATATTAATGGAGAAAAATGTACCAATTTTTTTTTAAATCATGATTTTTGCTAATAAATCAATGTGTTTTTTTTATCAAATAACATATAGTCTTTATATGATGAAGGTATTATATATGTATAAAACATACAAAAAAATAGTGTATTTTGAATAATTAGTGGACGATGCCCTTAAGAAGACCTCAAGGTAGGCTCATGGAGTGGGATGAATAGTATAAAGACTCTAAAATCCTTGTACACTTGGCTGAAATACAACAACATCAAGAAATGTTAATTGGAATCAGAACATGAATCCAACATACAAATTCTATCAGTTTTATATATATATATATATATATATAAATATATATACATATTTATTATGTATTTATGTGTATATATATATATATATATATACTTAATATGTATATATGTATATACATACATATATATATATATATATATACATATATATATATATATATATACATCTATATATATACACATCTATATATATATATACATATATATATACATCTATATATATATATATATATATATGTATATATATATATATATATATGTATATGTGTGTGTATATATATACATATATATATATATATATATGTGTGTGCGTGTGTATATATATATATATATATATGCATATATATATGTGTATATATATATATATATATATACATATATCTATATATAGATATATATACATATATTTATGTATATATATATATATATATAGATATATATATATATATATATATATCCATATATATATATATATATATCTATACATATACATATATATATAAATATATATATATATATATATATATATCAATATATATATATACATACAAATATATATATATATATATATATATATTTCTTGCATAAAAAATTTGCAGCCTTACTAAAACCTTAGAACATAAGCTAGTTACAATTCATAGGGCAATTGCAAGAATAATGATTTGAGTAACATCAAGAGACAGAAAAGGAAGAACATTGGCTCAAGAGAAAACTATATATATATATATATATATATATGTATATATATACATATATATATATATATATATATATATAATATATAGAGTTTTTTGCTTGGGCCAATGTTCTTCCTTTTTTGTCTCTTAATGTTATTCACATCATTATTCTTGCAATTGCCCTATGAATTATAACTAGCTTATGTTCTAAGGTTTTATTAATACTGCAAATTTTTTATGCAAGAAATAAAACTTAAAGGACCGTCTGATTAAATACTTTTCTTATCAAAGGAAGTGGCATTTACCTTTCCATAATCACCCTCTTATGGTTATCCATCTTGTAAATCTGGTCTCGTGTCGTGGGGAAACACTTACTCCTTATCTTAAGTCCGTATATTCACTAAGATACTCTAAAGGTTCACCCATAAGCCATATTAGGTTTATTGCTGCATTTTCATTGAACACTATCTTAGTTTTACTCATATTAATTTTCAGTCATACATTTTGGCTTTCTCTATTTAAATCTTCTATTATCTTTCACAATTCCTCGCATGATTCACTAAACACATGAAGTGAAGAGGTAATAACCTAATAGAAACCATCAATTGATATTAAAAACTAATCAGAAATTGTAGAGAGATAGATAAGGTGAAGAAAAGAGGATGGAATAGAGGTTCATTGAAATCATACTCATCACCAAGTTACATACTGAGTACTATATCAGCTATTATATCGACATATTGCAACTTAATGATAACATATCTATTTGCTCTGTCTATTTTTTGATCATCTTTGTAAGGAATGTCATGACACTTTTTTTCAACAAATAATTGTAATTAACATTTTACTGAATAAAGTCATATCTTTGAACCAGTTATTTAAGAATAAAGTTCTATTTCCCAAGGATACAATCTGTCATATCATTGAAATAAAGTAAATTGTTTCTCTGTAGTTTATTATATATTAACACTGTAATTATAATACTTCAGAGCATATTCGAGAGTATTGTAAATGAAATTTGAATTATATATGGAGGGTAAGGTTTGTGAATGTTATTTCTTTTTAAGTAATGGTCCAAGATATCTGAAAAAGAACAAAATACCTGAATTCGACATGTATAAGTATTTCGCCTGGAGCCCTGATCCCTTGGTCGTTAAGAGAATGCAAGACAGTAATGTAAAAAAAATATATGGCTCACTTGAATATATATATATATATATATATCTATATATATATCTATATATATATATATATATATATATAATAACCACGTGTTGCAAACTTACAATTCAGCTATCATGGTGGAGATGGGTTTATTTCAAGTGTATGAACAGATTCCTGAATTCGACAGGAATATGTACGAGGACTTGTCATAAGCTTTTATCTCTCTTGCTAGCTCAGTTGGTATGGTCACTGTGGGCATGGTTTCCAGCCGAATAGGTGGGGGTTCGAATCTCCACCCGGCCAGAAGCTGTTACCATAAAATGAATTCCAAGTGGATGTATATTCCCAAGATAGAATTCGGTATTGAATTCCATTCGTGGGTGATATTTACATTGATTGAAATCACGTGTGCTTGTGATATATATTCATTTATAATAACCACGTGTTGCAAACTTACAATTCAGCTATCATAGTGGAGATGGGTTTATTTCAAGTGTATGATCAGATTCCTGAATTCGACAGGAATATGTACGAGGACTTGTCATAAACTTTTATCTCTCTTGCTAGCTCAGTTGGTATGGTCACTGCGGGCATGGTTTCCAGCCGAAAAGGTAGGGGTTCGAATCTCCACCCGGCCAGAAGCTGTTGCCATAAAATGAATTCCAAGTGGATGTATATTCCCAAGAGAGAATTCGGTATTAAATGCCATTCGTGGGTGATATTTACATTGATTAAAATCACGTGTGCTTGTGATATATATTCATTTATAATAACCACATGTTGCAAACTTACGATTCAGCTATCATGGTGGAGATGGGTTTATTTCAAGTGTAAGAACAGATTCCTGAATTCGACAGGAATATGTACGAAGACTTGTCATAAACTTTTATCTCTCTTGCTAGCTCAGTTGGTTTGGTCACTGTGGGCATGGTTTCCAGCCGAATAGGTAGGGGTTCGAATCTCCACCCGGCCAGAAGCTGTCACCATAAAATGAATTCCAAGTGGATTTATATTCCCAAGATAGAATTCGGTATTAAACGCCATTTGTGGGTGATATTTACATTGATTGAAATCACGTGTGCTTGTGATATATATTCATTTATAATAACCACGTGTTGCAAACTTACGATTCAGCTATCATGGTGGAGATGGGTTTATTTCAAGTGTATGAACAGATTCCTGAATTCGACAGGAATATGTACGAGGACTTGTCAATAAAATTTTATCTCTCTTGATAGCTCAGTCGGTATGGTCACTGCGGGCATGGTTTCCAGCCGAACAGGTGGGGGTTCTAATCTCCACCCGGCCAGAAGCTGTTACCATAAAATGAATTCTAAGTGGATTTATATTCCCAAGATAGAATTCGGTATTAAACGCCATTTGTGGGTGATATACATGTATATATATATATATATATATAAATTATATATATATATATATATATATACTGTTATAAACTATCTCATATCTCTTCAATGTGATATGGAGTTGTTGGACTTCTAGGATACTTCTTCTGAATAAGTCAAAGTTAAGTTAACTCTTAAACAGTTTATTATTAGCTCCATCACTGGAGTATGGATGGTTTAGTCAGATGACCATTCCGTATGACAAGATTATTAGAACTGATAAAAATATAGTTTTTTGTGATAATGGTGTATGAGTTATCTCAGCATTTATTACAAATATGATTATGCAAGATTACTATTGGAAGCCATTTGGTTCCGTGCAGAGACCAAGAGGTCAACAGTTTCTCACGGGATGATTGTACTGTGTTGTCGTAACATACAAAATGTTACTTATGCAATGATTTTGCTTGGTCTTACTTTCGCATCTAGTTATGACTTGACGTTCACACTCCATCTCTCCTATGATCCATTGGGTCATAGGTTTATAAATGTATATGTATATTACACACACACACACACACATATATATATATATATATATGTATGTATAAATATATATATATATATATATATACATATATATATATATATATATACACACACAAACACGCACACACACACACACATATATATATAAATATATATATATATATATATATATATAAATTTCATGGTATGGATTGGGAAAGAGTAGTTCAAAATGCCCTTTTTTATTCCCAACTTTTTGTGATTCTTAATCACATTGTCCAGGGGTAAAAATAAAACATATACAAGAGAATTAAGAAAAGTTAAAATTTTTACAAATTCATTCAAAATAATAAAAATCAGTTAAAATTTAAATGAAAATTAAAAAGAAAAAAAAAGAAATATATATACATCAAACAAAGTAGTGGAAGCAACCTCGCAGAAGCGTAGTGAGAAACTGTATGCCAACAAGAGTTAGAAAACAAACCAAAAGAAAACTATGGAAGCTGTGAAAGTTAAACTCATCTCTAAGAACCCCTCTCACTATTGGCTCGCTTTTCCACTTCAAAGATTGATTGAGGGCTTATATGTCCTCTGGTATTGCACACACACACACACACACAAATATATATATATATATATATATATATAAAATATATATATATATATATATATATATACATATATGTATATATACATGCATATATATATATATATATATATAATTGGCCAAAGTGTAACTCTGGGACCTACGTAGGATCTACCAAGAGGCTATTAAAGGTCAGAATTGATTCCCATAGAGGTGTTAGCTATCGAACTGGTTGCAGAATATCCAGCCCTGAACATTTTAATAATGGGATTCATGCCAAAATATTGAAACAAAATATTGAAAACAAAGATTTTTACCATCATTGGTCAAGTGTCAAATAACCATGACTTACCTCTTCTTGAATCCATATTAATCAAACGACTAGTTCCGTCGTTAAATACCCAAGCTCCTTCTATTCAGTTGTATTTGTCATAGTTTTCTTTTGGTTTTGTTTTCTGACTCTTGTTGGCATACAGTTTCTCACTACGCTTCTGCGAGGTTGGTTCCATTACTTTGTTTGATTGTATATATATTTCTTTTTTTTTTTTCTTTGAATTTTCATTCAAATTTTAACTGATTTTTTATAGTTTTGAATGAATTTGTGAAAAATTTTAAACTTTCATAATTCTTCTGCATATGTTTTACTTTTAGCCCTGGACAATGTGATTAAGAATCACAAAAACGTTGAGAATAAAAAGGGGACATTTTGAACTACTCCTTCCCTAGCCATGCTATGAAATTTGTGTTCATTACTGGCTGTTACTACCCTTCACCGAAGATATAAATAAATATATATATATATATATATATATATATATATATTCTAAGTTCTTCTATTTACGATGTCCTCCATTGTGAGATCTTTCTCCTCCATATCTACTGTTACACACACTCCATCCACTTTCACTTTGTTCTCCCCCCCTCCTCCTCCTCCTACCTCGAACATCCATATCCAGCATCCTCCTCCCAACATACTCCTGATCTCTCCTAATTACATGACCAAACCAATGTAGTCGCTTTCCTTGGATTTTCTTTGACACCTCTGTAACCTTTGTTGTTCCCCTTACCAAGTCAGTCCTAACCTTATCTAGTCTCGTGATCCCAGACATCCATCTTAGCATTCTCATCTCTGCAACATTCATTTTTTTTCTCAAATATCTCTTTCATGGTCCAGGTCTCTGCACCATACGTCATGGCAGGTCTCACTACAGTTTTATGTACCTTTCCCCTTTAACTTGAAGTTTATCCTTCGATCACACAAAACTCCCCGACATTCTCTTCCAATTATTCCATCCAGCTTGAATTCTACTGTTCACTTCCGTTTGGAGTTCTGGTGTTTATATATATATATATATATATATATACATATACATATGCACATATACAGGTATAAATAAACAGATATATAAATAGATGCTAGCTTAGCTGTGAATTTGGATTTCACAGAATCGTTAATTGTCTCCGGTACATTTAGTTCTTCATTAAGTGGTTAAAGTTTTTTTCTATCAACTAAGTAGTCTTTTAGGTATTAAAGATCGGGCAATATCAAAATACCACGTTTATTTTCATCCATCATTTCCAGCATATTATTTACAACACATCAGATGGCTGTCTCCATAGAGTATAGTTTTTCTGTAAGCAGATTGGTTGACAGGCAAAGCTTCTATTACTTCTAAATGGCTGACTAGTTGTTCAAGAATTACATATTCATGAACTTTCGATATAAAGGATATATTTTAAATAGGTCTATGTGAGCTTAATTCTTGGTAGTCCAGTGCATGTTTCAGAACTGGTGTGACTATAGCCATTTTCCCTCCGATTTAGGAAACTTAAATTCATCAATGTTTGCATTTACTATTCTCATTATTATTTCGGCTAGAGTAGGAAAGTCTCTCTCTCCAATAATTCAGATATTGGCATAGGATCGATCGTGCAGTTTGTTTTCTTTGCTCTCTTGATTATTCTGGTGAGGTCATCTTATGTTATGTTGTTAAAATCGTATTAATTTGGTCTGTGTGCCTGGTGTATCATTAATTTGATGTTGAGCATTTACGAATGACCTGGTTATATTTTCAATTTTGTTTCTAAAGAATACTAGAAAAATATTCGCTAGTTCCTGGTCCCTGTATCCATCAGGTGCTTCTTTTCTTTTACATTTCCCATTATACAGTTCGGGAGACAATATAACTTATTTATATCTGTTGCTTCTTCGAGAATCTTTCTCTTATAGAATTCACTTTTTTTTTTTCTTCTTAGTAGATAGTTGTATTGACACGCAGCAGTTTTGTGTTCTAACCAAGTACTTCCAGTTTTTTAACCAATTTCCGCTTTCTTTCTCTACGTCTTTTTTTCCCTCTTTTTTCCAAAATCTCTCCATCAAACCAAGGAGATTGGTCTTTTAACGGAAATAGTCTTTTCCATTGGTGGGCACATGGTATCATATTCACTTTTACTCAGTTTACCATAAACGGTCATAGTACAGTTAGCACACGTTGGTCATCATGATCACTGGGAATGTTAATAGCCTTATTTATTTTCTTTGTAACTTCAATAAATACAGTAGGAGAAAAAATTTGATTTATGTATATAGTTTATTTTTCTTTACTAATGCATTTTTCTGTAGAGCCAGACTAAACGTGATAAGTTTGTGTATTGGGGAGATAGTATATTTCTCTTTGACTTTTATATCTGATACAATATTATTCATGTCATCACTTCAAGCCGAGTCAGGCGTATTCCCAGTTAAAGTAGTTGTACAGTCGACATTATGCAATAGTTGATATGTTTCTAGTAACTCACTGAATACCAAAGCGTCGGAATTTAATCGGTCATCCATCCAAAAACTGAAGTCTCCACAGATATCTAATTCGTTTTTCTCTATGGTAATCATCTCAATGACAGCACCGAATTCTTAAAAAAAGATACAAGTGTTTGTTTTAGGAGGTTTGTAGATTGTTACAAAGGATATTCTTCTATTTTTTTTGGCGTAAATTTTATTTCTATATATTCAAAGATTGTTACACTAATTCTTTTTAAAGTTTTGAGGTTTGAGTAACTTTTATGAATAAAGAGTCCTACATCCCCCACCAGACCTACCTTCTCTCGGTATGTGAAAGAAGGCATGTGTGGAGGGCGTCATTTCAGTAATTTTTTGCCTTGTCCAAGTTATTTAGCCCTGTTTTAGATAATGCTAGTATATCAAAATATTTATCGTTTATCATTTCTCAAATTTGAACTGCCTTATTACCTACAAATTGTATATTTAAAATAGCCACAGTTTATGACATCCCTGGTAACCATGATCAGTATTTTCCCGCTTTTTTTTTTTTTCAATTCCAAGTTGAAAAACATTGCAGACTCTAGAATTTACTGTGTGGTTACTTGGTTTGTTTAGCTTTGTGCAGTTTATACACTCTGACACTTGCAAATTACACTCCCTGGTGGAGTGTCCTCCCTGAACATTTCCCGCAGACCTCTATCTTCATTCTTTGACTAGCAATCTTTTTCAAAATGTCCATACCTCTGACAGGGGTAGCAGGTGATCACTTGGTACCTATCATGTATGTTATAAATACCCCCAAAGTAACGAAACTTTGTCCCCATTATTATGAATAGCCCTTCCGAACTTCAGGATCATATTTCCCGCACATGATGGATGCTTCTCCCCCCCCCCCCAGGCATTTTTCCTTCAGGACTACACCTATCAAAAAAATGCAAAACAAATAAAAAGGGGCACTCGTGGAAAAAATGGCTTGGAAAAAATGGCTAACATTCTAATATACGGCATTTCAGAAGAAAAAAAATTCAGCCACGTGCTAGGCAAACCATCAAGGCACATTTTCCGACAAATAAACATCTAAATGAATCATTACTCTGTGATAGTTCCTTAGTACGTAGTAATTTTGAAAGAAATGGGAAAAAAAACGAAAAAAATGGCAATCACAGGAAAATCGAACACATACCTATATATACGCCATATCTGGCTAAAAAAAAAGAGATAGGCATGGGTAGCCAGATCATCTAGAAAACACTTTCCAACACTATAAAAATATAAGTTTTTGCGACACTTCTTGCCAATTTCCTTACGGTAACATGACTAAGTAAAAAAAAATTAAAAACAAATAAAAAGGGGCACTCGCGGAAAAATGGCCAACCTTTTATTATACGCATTTCAGAAAAAAAAAATTTCAGCCACGTGCTAGGCAAACCATCAAGGCACATTTTTCCGACAAATAAACATCTAAATGAATCATTACTCTGTGATAGTTCCTTAGTACGTAGTAATTTTGAAAGAAAATGGGAAAAAAACGAAAAAAATGGCAATCACATGAAAATCGAACACATACCTATATATACGCTATATCTGGCTAAAAAAAAAATAGGCATGGGTAGCCAGATCATCTAGAAACACTTTCCAACGCTATAAAAAATATAAGTTTTTGCGACAACTACTTGCCAATTCCTTACGGTAACATGACTAAACAAAAAAAATGCAAAACAAATAAAAGGGGGCACCTCCGCGGGAAAAAATGCCCAACATTCTAATATACGGCATCTCAGATAAAAAAAAAAAACATGCACGTGTTAGCCCAACCATCAAGGCACACTTTCTAACACATAAACATGAAAAAAAAAATCAATAATATACGGCAATTCCTTACTACGTAGTAAATTTTTTACAAATAATGAAAAAAAAAAACAGAATTTGGCAACCGCAGTTAAATACCCAATATACCAACAACTACGTCGTATCTGACAAAAACAAAGTCACGCATTGGTAGCCAGATCATCTAGACACACTTTCCAACACTAAAAAAGCAGAAGTTTTTACGACACTATTTGGCAATATCTTACGGAAAAATGACTTGGCAAAAAAATTAAAAAAAAATGAAAAAGGGGTACTCGCGGGTAAAAAGGCCAAACATTCTAATATACGGCATCTCAGATAAAAAAAAAAGACATACACGGTGTTAGCCCCAACCATCAAGGCACACTTTTCTAACATATAAACATGAAAAAAAAATCAATAATATACGGCAATTCCTTACTACGTAGTAAATTTTTACAAATATTGAAAAAAAACAGAAATTGGCAACCGCAGTTAAATACCCAATAAACCAATAACTACGTCGTATCTGACAAAAACAAAGTCACGCATGGGTAGCCAGATCATCTAGACACACTTTCCAACACTAAAAAAAGCCAAAGTTTTACGACACTATTTGGCAATATCTTACGGAAAAATGACTTGGCAAAAAAAATGAAAAAAAATGAAAAAGGGGCAATCGCGGGTAAAATGGTCCCTCGTGGTGATGAACGACATTTTAACTAAAAAAAAATCATGCACATGGTAGCCAAACAATCCACCAAGACTTTCCACAACTGATAACCTATACAAGTTGCACCCATTCTACGACAATTTCATAATACGTAATAACTTTGATAATTATGCAAATTACCTTAGAAGGGTTAACTCGGTCGCGCTCGACCCCCGATGCGTCTCAGAAATCGGAGAAGGAGTACAGCTACAGCAATGCACATCTGGACACTACTAGAGCGTGTAGGGGAGACACCTACTGCAGGTCGATCACCCCACAAATTCAGTCACGGGGGTGAGTCACGTGAGAAAAAACCTCTTTTTTTTTTTTGACGCTCAGGGTCGCGGACGACCCCACCGTACCGTTCCAGGGTTTAAAACAGTTTAGTGAGATCGGTGTTATTGTATGAACATAT
This sequence comes from Palaemon carinicauda, assembly GCF_036898095.1. Taxonomy (NCBI): domain Eukaryota; kingdom Metazoa; phylum Arthropoda; class Malacostraca; order Decapoda; family Palaemonidae; genus Palaemon; species Palaemon carinicauda. The sequence continues at coordinate 69,153,162 of NC_090758.1, read as the reverse complement.
GTCGAGGTATGAAAATGAAACATTATCCAACAGATGTTGTAGATTTGGAAACAAAGCCATCAGAAGAATAGTAAGAGTTAAATGATAGGATAGGATTAGAAATGAAACTATAAGAGAGATTACTCAAGTGCCATATACAGTACGTATATATATATATATATATATATTTATATATATATATATATATATATATATACAGTATATATATATATATATATATATATGTATATGTATATATATATATGTATATATATATATGTATATATATATATATATATATATACTGTATATGGCAATTGAGTAATCTCTCTTATAGTTTCATTTCTAATCCTATCCGATCATTTAACTCTTACTATTCTTCTGACGGCTTTGTTTCCAAATCTACAATATCTGTTGGATAATCTTTCCTTTTCATTTTCAAGGCACCGAACTCCGCATTGAGATTCTACTGTTAGAGAGTAATTGGGTACTTCGGACCCCTCCTTGTTAACTACTTATTTTTTCCTTTGCTTACATATAAACTGAATATGCAATGGATAGTCTCGCTTATTCTTTTCCACGTTTCCCTTCTTTCCTCATACACCTTCAAACAATAGGAAAACTTTAAAATTCTTTCCCAAGTAGTTGACTGCTGTACTGTAACTGCTCAGTGGCTACTTTCTTTTCAAGGGCGAAGGTAGAAGAGACTTATAGTAATTTGAGAAACCACAGTGTTTATTTTGGCTCGATCTATGAAACTATTATTGAATATTCTATACAATTGCAAATCTTTATAAAGATATCATCTTTTTACTGGTTTCTTAAAAAACTTTTTTTTTCCACCTCTCCTTATCCAATCCAAACAGTTACCTCATTCAGCTCCCCTCTTCCTGCTTTCCAAAATTATTTAGCTGCAATTTTCACCAATTATTATTATTATTATTATTATTATTATTATTATTATTATTATTATTATTTTTATTATATTATTATTATTATCATTATTATTATCATTATTATTATTATTATTATTATTATTATTATTATTGATGTTTCGGCTCCTGTAAGCAAAGCTACCTTTATACCCTTGAGAGAGAGAGAGAGAGAGGAGAGAGAGAGAGAGAGAGAGAGAGAGAGAGAGAGAGAGTGTGTGTAATAACTTGAATACGGACCTGAAAATCTTTATGCTACCTGGGGGCTGCATATATTTTTTTTTCAGTTCCTTCTCAATGATGAAATAATCTGATGATTCAAGAAAGTGTAGGCCACTTAGCCTATGGCTGGGAATCAAGGCCTCTTTTACATCGCGTGATTTGACACCAAGCCAACCAAATGCATGTAATTGACTATTAACTGTGATGCAAATGACCATCATCTGTGATGGGACTGACTATTATCTTCAGCACAATGAACTATCTTCTCTGATGCAACCACTCCATAGAAACATTGATTTACTGTCATAATCAGCACATATGATGGATAAGAAGGGGAAGTTGTTGGGCTTTTTCAAATTCTATTTGAAAAAAATATATGGTGCAAAATATATTAGATGCTTCCACTAAATGCACAAACATGAATCATAGATCTACTTAAGCACTTACCAATTTGAAAATTTGCATTCAAAGAGCTACACGTTTCTCCCAATGCTGATATAACATAACTGTCACAAATATTCACATGTTCATAATGTGGGTCAGTAGCAGGCTAGTGCTAAATATCAGTCCTACTATGCACTGCTGTCAAAAAATAGTGTGTTTTTCTTTAATATCTCCAATTCTAACTACATGAACAGAATGGTACTTTGACACAACACTCTGCAGACCTTCCCCTAATTTTTGATGCTATAAAGCATTCCCAAATCCTGTTAATCATGGTGTATACTCCAGCCGTAATGAAGCTTAAGCAAAGTAACTTTGGTAAGTAGGTAAAGCAATTCGAATACCTGCACTCCCACTCCCTGCTCTCTCCTTCCCCCTCTGTCTGGACCCCCCTCCTATCCCTCCAGTTACCCCAATTCCTAGTTTCCCTAATGTCTATCACTCTACCTTTTCTGTAACTTGTTAATAATTGGTAGAATTGATATGTTGGACTGTTGTTATAATTCTTATTAACATGTTATGATATTATTATATTTTGGCCATTTGTAAAAGGAGTTTATAGCCTTACCCTCTTTATCCAACTTGATGAACCTGCACTTAAAAGAGAACAAAGCTGGCATTAAATTTCTGAATCTCTTGTAATTGTATGATGGGTGTTAAGCTGTATCATGAGATTAAATTTTGGTTATCTTTCCATGTTGTAGCCGTAACACAAAATTTTAAGAATTAAAGGGGACTCTCCGATGGGGTGTTTCACATAACAACTTTGAAAAATATAAATTTTTTTTTATTGTTACTGTGTGGTGAAGCGTGTTTTACATGCTCTCCAGAAGTTTCAGCTAATTATTTTTACAAATAAGGAAGTTAACCTAGTATCTAAATGATGACGTCATCCTTACTGCGTCATCTGCATGACTGTGTTTGATGACATCATCTTTGCGTTTATATTTTTGCATATAGATAGTGATTTTTTCTCTTATATTTCAGAATCTCGTACGTGTGGCCGAGATGGATAGACGATAGGCGAATTTAAACTATGATCTAGAACACCAGCCGGAGTGTCCAAAGGAATATAGAAGTTGTAATCAAAGTGTGTTTGTTGACTTTCAGTTTATAAGTACATTGTCTTTCCACAGTGTCCTCGTGAACTTTATAGCAAGGCCAATGTTTCCTAAGGTTCAAAAGAGAACAAAAAGTGAACAAAGAGCAACACAAAAAAAAAGAAACAAGAAGAGAAGGGAAAATGAAAAAGAGTACATAGCTGGAATATTCTACCTAAAACTCTGGCAACAATGAGAGGCCCATAGCAACTCATGCGACCTTTACACCAAGTGTATTAGTAAACTTTTGGTTTAAATACCTTGTTAAGTGAGCGTTCACGTAGAAATAAACAGTAAAAGTACACAGGAAAGGTTATTGCAATAATTTTTTTTTTGAGAAAAAACAAGAGAAAATTTATTGCAAATCTTTGTGTGGTCGTAACTCAAAAACATATTTATTCACATGTCGGTACATATTTTTCACTTTATTATGGTTCAATTTTAGAGAGATACTTATTATTTGAAAGAAGAATAAAAAACCCTTAATTTTTGGTGACAGAATTCTGATCTTCCTTTTTCTCTTTTTTCATGGTTATATTGCTTCTAGACAGAAAATAAGTAGGAAAAAAAAACTTTAAACTTAAAAAAAGGAAATACGAAAATCTGTCAGAGAATTATTTGATTTTTAAAGAAGATTTGATGTATTGATTTTCAAAACAATTGTTGTCATATTAATGGAGAAAAATGTACCAATTTTTTTTAAATCATGATTTTTGCTAATAAATCAATGTGTTTTTTTTATCAAATAACATATAGTCTTTATATGATGAAGGTATTATATATGTATAAAACATACAAAAAAATAGTGTATTTTGAATAATTAGTGGACGATGCCCTTAAGAAGACCTCAAGGTAGGCTCATGGAGTGGGATGAATAGTATAAAGACTCTAAAATCCTTGTACACTTGGCTGAAATACAATAACATCAAGAAATGTTAATTGGAATCAGAACATGAATCCAACATACAAATTCTATCAGTTATATATATATATATATATATATATATATATATATATATATATATATATATATATATATATATATATATATATATATATATATATATATGTATATATATATATATATATATATATATATATATATATATATATATATATATATATATATATATATATATATATATATATATATATATACATATATATATATATATATATATATATATATATATATATATATATATATATATATATATATATATATATATATATATATATACATATTTATTATGTATTTATGTGTATATATATATATATATATATATATATATATATATATATATATATATATATATATATATATATATATATATATATATATATATATATATATATATATATATATATATATATATACTTAATATGTATATATGTATATACATACATATAATGATAAATTTTGCATATTTTTACGTGTTTTTCATATTCAAATAAGCCATATATATTTTTGATACATTAATGTCTGGATTCTCTTAACGACCTCGGGATCAGAGCCCCAGGCGAAATCACACAAAGACAAGAGCTTGGCTCCGGCCGGGAATCGAACCCTGGTCAACAAGCTTGTACAGACAGTGACTAACCCACTTGGCCACGAAGAAAGATAAAAGTCAATGACAATTCTTCTGTACTTATACCTGTCGAATTCAGGTATTTTGTACTTAGAATTGAAATCAACCCATCTTCACCATCGTAGCTAATTGGTAGTTTGTTACTTGGCATTCAATTAATGATAAATTTTGCACATTTTTACGTGTTTTTCATATTCAAATAAGCCATATATATTTTTGATACATTAATGTCTGGATTCTCTTAACGACCTCGGGATCAGAGCCCCAGGCGAAATCACACAAAGACAAGAGCTTGGCTCCGGCCGGGAATCGAACCCTGGTCAACAAGCTTGTACAGACAGTGACTAACCCACTTGGCCACGAAGAAAGATAAAAGTCAATGACAATTCTTCTGTACTTATACCTGTCGAATTCAGGTATTTTGTACTTAGAATTGAAATCAACCCATCTTCACCATCGTAGCTTATTGGTAGTTTGTTACTTGGCATTCAATTAATGATAAATTTTGCACATTTTTACGTGTTTTTCATATTCAAATAAGCCATATATATTTTTGATACATTAATGTCTGGATTCTCTTAACGACCTCGGGATCAGAGCCCCAGGCGAAATCACACAAAGACAAGAGCTTGGCTCCGGCCGGGAATCGAACCCTGGTCAACAAGCTTGTACAGACAGTGACTAACCCACTTGGCCACGAAGAAAGATAAAAGTCAATGACAATTCTTCTGTACTTATACCTGTCGAATTCAGGTATTTTGTACTTAGAATTGAAATCAACCCATCTTCACCATCGTAGCTAATTGGTAGTTTGTTACTTGGCATTCAATTAATGATAAATTTTGCACATTTTTACGTGTTTTTCATATTCAAATAAGCCATATATATTTTTGATACATTAATGTCTGGATTCTCTTAACGACCTCGGGATCAGAGCCCCAGGCGAAATCACACAAAGACAAGAGCTTGGGTAAGATGGCCATGTCGTCCTGATGGACCCGCCCTTCCCTTTCAATGAAAGGGCCGTAGGATCCCTCCCTACATACAGTATCTGTAGCACCTCGTGTTTCGCTACAAGGAATGCAGATGGCGCCAGAATCGGCGCAGGGCACGCTTACGAAACGGGAGAAGAGAGGGCCTTACGAACGGCTCTCCCCTTTTCTTTCTCGTTTTCGTTTTCTTGCCATTTGACCCCTACGAAGTGTTAACTCTATTCGGGGTATAGATTGCTATGAGGCGTGTCAAGAATACGTCCACTGATATTTACGATATCCCTAAGGTCTTTTTTAGGGATACTCGCTCCAGGAGTTAGAATTCTGGGTACCTTAAGGTAAATTCTCTGGGAATATCGCCGTAGTTGTAATATACCCTAGGAAGCTGCCTTTAAGGAACTTCCATCAGGACGACATGGCTTGAGCCCAAAAATCCCACAATTACTTGTACCAGAATTTTTATTTCCGTTTTTCTTTTTTTTCATGAATATTTAAAGTGTAGACAAAGAATATTAAGAAAAAATTCATTGAAAAAAAGAAAAGGAAAATAAAAAAATCCGTCCCGCAGAATTCCTCAATCCAGGGAGAAGTTTTGATAGTATGATTTTCAAAACAATTGGTGTTATATTAGTGGAGAAAAATGTACGGAATTGTTTTTTTTTTTTAAATAAACATTATTGCTAAAATATAAAAAAGTTTTTGATCAAATGACTTGAATTTTTTCTATGATAAAGGTAACATATATGTTTAAAACATATATTGAAATTGTGTATTTTGAATAATAAAAAAAAAAAAATCTTGGCATGGTGGACAGTCCCCATGATATCGTCTCTCACCTTTCTCCCTCTCATACACAACTCATAGTATTGTTTGAATAGTGTTCAGTACCTATAGTGTGTCGTCTTTTAAGTGACTCTGTGCCCCAAAGCAAATTGTGCGTTGAAAAGATAAGTAAGACAGAACGGTGTTTTTTAAATCATTGTATTAGGGTGAATGTTGACATTGTGTAGAGTTTAGTAACTGGCCCTAGGGGAACCTTAAGTATTTGTGTGGGGATCTGGTTGTCTATTTTCATTAAGTGTCAACGTTAGATATTGTATTCAGATTTAATTTTAGGCGAAACAAGTGATTGAATAATTTCCATAAGTGTTAATTCTTTTTTTAGTCTAGAATTTATTCAGATATAATATTTTTGTCCTAATCTAAGATTTGTTCATTCTTAATTTTTAGGGTAATTTAATTTTGTCAATATGTGAATTCTTTTCAAAGTGTTGTAATTCTTATAAAATATGCATATTCTTTCAACGAGTGTATTATTCAAATTACCATTGATCAGAATCATATTCCCTCTTATTCTGTTAGAAACAAAAGTAAGTTATAAAACAGCGCGTAAAATCTATTTTTGGGTGAGGTAGCCATGTCGTCCTGATGGAAGTTCCTAAAGGGTAGCTTCCTAGGGTATGTTTGACTACAGTGATATTCCCAGATAATTTTACCTTAAGGTATCCAAAATTCTAACTCCAAGAGCGAATATCCCTAATTAAATCTAACAGGGATATCGCATAATATCAGAGGACATATTCTTGACACGTCACATAGCTATCTTCACCCCGAATAGTATTAACACTTCTAGGGGTTATAGTGACAAGAATCTGAAACGGGAATGAAAAGAGAGCCGTTCCCAAGAAATCTCTCTTATTCCGTTTCCAGTGTGTATCTGACGAAGGTGGCAGCGCCATCTCCATTCCTTGTAGCGATATACAAGGTGCTAGAGATACTGTAATATAGGGAGGGGTCAATATGCCCTTTTACAATAAAAGGAAGGGCGGGTCCATCAGGACGACATGGCTACCTCACCCAAAAATAGATTTTTTGCTTCGCTCAAAATCCGTTTTTTGGGTTCAGGCCATGTTGTTCTGATGGAAGTTTACCAGAGCATTACCATATCTGTGGATTCTCAACCCTTGCCGTACCCTCAAGAAAGTATTTTCCTGGTCCGTCTAGACCTAGAGACCTATGATGCTACCGTCATACATCATTTCATCTAAGCATGAACTATGTTAGTGCTTCCTGCCCCCTACATAGAAGAGTCGTACTAGACTCTGGAAAAGTCTCGAGGAGTACATAATAACTATGGATGACAAAATGAGAAGCTTGTATAGTGGTCTCATCCTATACATCATAAAGCAAAGTTTGTATAAGAGTGACCAATGTCAGTATGAATTCCTGACATATCTCCAAGGTATCTACTCTTATTAAACTATTGGACAACAGTTGTATCCCTATATGAGCAAATTTTGCATCTCTAACACCATCCCCTTAGGGTACAACGTTATCCCTTCCTAAGGAAGGGTTAAAGCAAGTGGATTTTTGCTTGAAGAAAGGAACAATCTTAAAAGAGGTTCCATGTTCAAATTATCCATATTTTAATTTCAATGCTCAGTATATTTCTAATAAAATTAGTGTGGGCAAATAAGACGCAGGGTTCACTATGAACCAGTTTATTGAAAATTTAATAAATACACATCAGATCAACATTTATAAAATTTATAAAATATGGACGATAGCCGTTAAAGCATAAAGAAAACCGTCAACAGAAAATATTGTTTCGTCTAACAGGAAACAGATTTTCCACTTCAATCGAATCATTAATAATAATGATACAGTCTGTATTACTGTTTATTTACACTAGCGTATGAAACGCTTGGCACAAGTGTCCGTCTTATGCTATAGTTCACCAAAGTCCATGGAACACTTCGTAAGGACACGTTAGTGGCTTATCGCTCAGTGTGTAGTAACAGACTGTGACTACACACCCATCCTCTTAATTAACCGTCCCAAATTAATTACATTGTTCTTCGCAGATTTAAACAGGTGGTTTAAGAATTCTACCTGCTCTTACCACAAACCTCTTAAGTTGCTCCACTTGCTTCGCATAGTGCATAAAGAACACCTCGGAAGACTACCAGCCGGTGTACGAACAAAGATGTTCAAAGTCCATATAATTAAAGAAATTTTATGGAAGAGGCAACTTTGCTCAGATCATTACTTGCGGGTGTACTGTCTGGATCCGCTCTGCGAATAACATAGGTGCGTTTCGCCCTTAGTTGTTTCAGAGATAAATTTGAACCCGAGGTTTCTCCTTTGAACAGCTGTCCTCCCTTAAAGTCTAAGGTTCTATGAAGATAGACCTTTAGGCACTCTACTGGACATAGAGATGCATCTTCCTTCAGAGGGCAGATTCTCTAGGGATCCCACCTGTTGGTGGGTAGCTTGTTCCGGGCAAGAAACGTTGGGTCTGGAAACAGATTCAGTTCTCCTTTCAAGAACTGAACGTGGCCTTCCTCTCTCAAGAGAGCCACTATTACATTAACTCTAGCCCCCGAAGCGAGTGCAAAGAGAAACATAACTTTTGAGTTAAATCCTTCAAAGCGCACTCCTCATTATTCAAAATTAATGCAAATGAGGAACATTATCTAGTGCCCATGAAATGGGTCTTAGAGGCGCTGAAGGTCTAAGCTTAGCACCGACCTTCGGAATCTTATCAAAATTGTCCTTAGAAAGGTCGACCTGCAAGGTATATAGTTTCGGTCAATCAAGAATTCTTTTTAGTCTCTTCGCCTTGACAAACGACACCCACTCGCTGAGTCAGGGTTGGATCCGGTAGCGGTACAAACTTCAGTCGCAGTTCCAATGCCAGAGGGAACTAAGCTCTGATTGGCCACCTGTTGGCCACTATTGCCGCCTTCCTTTTGAAGGATCTCATATTGAGGACCTTCAAAGGAGGTTGTGCAGAGGGAACAGGTAAATCCTGGACTATATGTTCCAGTCTAGGGACATGGTGTCCAGTGCTTCCGCTAGCGGATCCTCGTACGGGGCACATTCTACTTGTTGTCTCTCGTCACAAAGAGGTCTAACTGCAGTTCCGGGACTTGACTCAAGATGAGGGAGAACGATCTTGCGTCTAGGGACCATTCTGACTCTATCGGTGTGAACCTGGATAGAGCGTCTGCTGTCACGTTGCGGACCGATTTAATGTGAACTGCTGACTGGTGCCATTTCTTTCTTTCCACCAAACGGAGTATGCCCAGTATCATTTGGTTGATTCGAGGTGATCCCGACCCTTGTTGATTCAAGCATCTCACTATCACCTCGTTGTCTAGAACCAATATTACATGGTTTGAGTGGTGAGGAGGACTTTCATTAGTGTCAGAAGTACTGCCATGGCTTCTGGAAAGTTAATGTGAAATGACTTGAAAAGATCGGACCAAGCTTCCTGGACTCTCTTCTTGTGAGAGTGGCCTCCCCAGTCTTCATTTGAAGCATCTGTATGGATAGTAACTGACGGGGGAGGAAGTTAAAGAGGTATTGATATCTTCATCTGCTTGGCTTTGGACCACGACTTGAGAAGCGTTCAGTCGAGTCGGTAGTGGTGTCATAGGATCTCTTCGCGCGTTTGATGCGTATTATCTCCAGACTCCTGTTGCATCCTTTAGCTATGCTCTTAGCACTGAATATGTTATCGAAGCAAACTGTAGAGAGCCCAGCACTCTCTCCTGTTCGCTTCTTGATATACGATTGGATTTCAATAGTCTCCTGACAGATCCTGTTATTTCTTTCCTCTTCTTCCCAGGAATAGAAAATTGATGTGATTCCAAATTTCAATGGATTCCCAACCATTGAAATTTTTTGAGCTGGAGATAGTCGAGACTTTTTGATGTTGATCTTGAATCCCAGATGTTCCAGGAACTGGATCACTATCTTAGAGGCTTGCATGCATTCTGTCCTGGATGCTGCCCACACCAGCCAGTTGTCCAAATACGCCACTACTAGGATTCTCTTTAGGCGTAATTGATGGACGGCTGCATTCGCAAGCTCCATGAAAATGCTTGGGGCTATGTTTAGCCCGAATGGTATGGTTCCGAAGGCGTAAAGTCTTCTTTGTAACTTGAACCCTAGGTAGGAGGAGATGTGACGATTAATTGGAAAGCGCCGATAAGAGTCTGACAAGTCTATGGACACGGTATATGCCATTTTTTGGGCAATAGGGTCCTTTTGTGTTGAAGTGTGAGCATCCTGAACTTGTAGTTCACTATGAACTTGTTTAGTGGCGACAAGTCCGGAATGACTCAGAGTTTCTGAGTCCTTCTTTGGAACACAAAAAAGCCTGCCTTGGAACTTGATGGACTTTACTTTTCGAATTCCTCTTTTCACTAAGAGGTTTCGGACATATTCTTCTAGAACGGGGGTAGATTGTTGGAAGAACTGAGGTAATTGAGGTGGAGGACTGTTCCAGCACCAACCTAGTCCATTCTTTATTAGGCTGTGGGCCCAGGGATCGAAGGTCCAACGATCACTAAATATATTTAGTCTCCCTCCTACTGGAAGCATCTCACTTCTGCTGTTGTGGACCTGAGGCCTTGCCTCCTTGACCGCATTCTCCGCTGAATCCCCTTCCCTTGAAGGGCATCTAGAAGAACCTCTCGCTGTTCCTCTAGCTTTTGATTGAAAGGAAGAAGTCTGCCTTTCAAAGGCTGGGTTAAAAACTGGCGACTGTGTCGCCACTTGTTGAAGTACCAACTGGTACGTGGTTGGAGGTTGTGCCACTATCTTAGGCACCGCGGTCACGAGAAGTTGCTGTTGTTGCCGTCGGTAGGGATTAGCCAGCCGAAAGGATAGCCTAGGCCTTTTTGTCTTCTTCTTGGGTTGGGGACCCTTATCCGGAGAAGACTTTTCTTAAGGTTTAAGCCCCACTTTTGGAGAAGGTTCCTATTCTCCGTGGCGGATTTGATTACTACTTCTTTAACTAGTTCGTTTGGAAAGGTTTTTACCTCATATGCAAGAAGAAATCAGTCTCCTCGGTTTGTGCTTCACCGCAGCCGAGGCGAACACGAACTCTGTACAGGCTCTCCTAGCTTTAATAAAGCTATAGAGATCCTTCGTAATATTGGCCAGATGGGTTTTGGCCACTACCATGAACGTGTCCTGTTTCTTGGGGTCACTTGCCATCGTTTTTTAAAAATCGTTTGCACCGACCTCGATGCCGCAAGACTTTCTTTCGTCTCTTGCTCTCTGCGCTAAAGAAACTCCAACAGCTTTGGAAGTTCCTCACCAAACTGACGTTCGGCAATATCGGCTTCCAACTTCCCACTGAGAAGGTAAGGTTTACGTCCTTCCAGTCTTTTTGGTCCAATGGTAAGGTCAGGGATAACGGCTTGCATTCCTCCAGGGAGGGGCATGGTTTCCTTGCCTTCGCCGCCTTCAAGGCTGCCTTATATCCCTTTTCCGTGAAGGGAAAAGCTCTGGTTAGAGAGGCCACAAAGGAGGGAACCTTCTTACTGAAGGCTGGCACCTTTGAGTTCGTGAAGCCCCTCTCTTTTATCGAGCTCGTTAGTAATGCCTGCGCTTTACTATGGTCAAGGACTACGACCTCCTTTGGCTCCGTTTCCTCCTTTGAGGCTGGCTCATTCCTAAGACGGACATAGCAGTCTGGGTAAGAGTCTTTGTTGGGCCTAAATCCCACATCTTCCAGGGGAATTGAGCTCAACTTCTTTGATATAACAAACTTCCAGGTTACCATTGACATGTGTTCGGCATACCTCCAAGGGTTGGTATCCGAGCACAAAGGATGATCCTTCACGTTGAGTCACTTCTGGGGTCCACGTGATGCTGCGAGTCTGCTAATGTCCAGTTTCATCGCAGCTTCCTTTTCATCATTATTTTTTTGTATTTGTTGAATCATTTCAATAATAGAAGAAAGAGTCCTTCCCAGATCATCTGGGATAGCAGACGATGTAGAGGAAACAGGTTCTGGGGCCGGAACGGATGTAACCGACACCTCGTCGATTTCTTCCTCTTCTATTTCTGGAGCTTGGGTCAGCTCCTCCTCTTGACCTTCTCCCAGAAGGTCCTTCTCTGTATAATCCGACGCCTCTGACATCCTATCGTCCAATGGGATGTCTTGAAGGGCGGCCGAGACTTCAGAATCTACCGAATTCTGGACGGTTGGTATCTCCTCTTGAGGCTGAGGGATGACTGCATCAGTCGATGCCTTAGGGAAAAGGTAGGCAACCATCTTCTCGTTTGGAAGGTAGGGACCCGAAGTGTTTTTTTGAAAACCCCTCACCCAGGTTCGCAACTTTTCTCTAACAGCATCTCTTGACTCCGCTGACTTAGGGGTGTCAAACGCCTCGGTAATCAGGTTAGAATATATGATACATACCTGAGGGTTCTAATACCGGAGATCACCTTTGGAGGCTGTGCATGCTGCGTGCCTCCTGCATAACTCATATCCACAGAAGTTCTTACTGCGGACATTGCAAAACTTACTCCCCGCACTTCGGATGGTCCTCCTGTAAAGAGAAGAAAATCCATGAGTATCAAGTGAAGGCTTTTCACTAATTGTTAATACATGTAGCTTATATAGTAAAGCTAAAAAGGAAAGAAGGAAAGACACATACTTGTATTTCCTGCCCAGCCAATTGCTGTAACCTTCCAAGATATTAAAACTAAGGTTAATTCTTATACTAGAATACCTTATATATTTTCCTAAGCGGAAAGTCAAGGTGTAGCTCACACCTTGAAATAGAATTTTAATATACTGGATAGAATGAATACAGTAAGAACTCACTTTCTATATATTGTACGGTCTCTACAAAAGGTGTACAAGGTAACATTAAGTATGTTGGAAGAACTTTAGTGTTACAACAAACTCTGTACTGTAGTTTTATTAATGCAGTGTGTACTACATCACAAATATAGTAACTACTGTACATCGCATGCTGTCGTTCCGGCAGGCACGCGCCAGCACGTACCAGCATATGCCGGCATGTGCCAGCCGTCATTTACTCCTGTGTAGTTCAAAGGTATGCTACCTTTAACTAATAGGCGGTAGTTCACTGGTTCGCAAAATGTGTGCCGGCCGGAAATCACTGCCGGCCGGCAACTGAAAACACTAGCACCCGACTGCCGGCCGCTAAATGTAGTGGCCAGCAGATCTTGGGATGTGCTTCTACTGCCAGCAGGCAAAGGTAGGGATACCCATGACGGCCAGTAGTGACTACGAACAAGAGAACCTCCACCTACCCGGCTGCCAGCCGTTTAAGCTGGCAGCCGGGCTAGGAGTACAATACACTAGCAAGAGAAACAGTATGGATGTAAGGTTATAAGGCGGCATTGCCATAAAACCTCCATCCATAAAGAGTGAACATATGGAAGGAGAGAATGTAGCATTCAGACTTCCAATATATCCCTAGCCTGCCAGGCTCTACCAGCAGACATGAAAGGGAGACAAAGGTAGGTCTGGGGTTCACTCTGCAGAAGAAAAAAAGCTGAGCCGGTCCCCCATCCTAACCTACACTAGATACAGAAGTAGGACTGCGGCTAAGAGATGTGAGGGCTAGGCCATCACTTAGAAAGAGAGGGGGGAACGTGATAATGGTCCTGTAAACTTCGTTCTAGTATGAGATACACCCAGCAGTTAGGAAAGCTCATCCTAACCTAGAGTTTGTCTATAGGGAGGAAGGTTGGCAATACTTGCTATCCTCCTCCATACCAGAACCAAGTTGGGTGTAGTTATTTCGCCACGCAATGGAGAAAACTCATTCTCCAGCTCGAGAATACCCACACAGGACAGTCTGCTAGACCACTAAAAGAAGGAATTATTCAGATGTGGGCTAGGGAAGCAAAGCCTCCTGTGTCTGCACCTAACCTAGCAAAGGAAACTCATTCTCTATGCTAGGAAGACGCAGACCACAGACTAAAACTCTGATGTTCTGCCCCAACCTCAAAAACCAGATACTCTGGTTAGCGGGTCAGGAAAGACCTATCCTAGTATAGTTATACCTGAATATTATTCATATAGAACCCCTAGGACTAAGCCTAAGGCTTACTAAGAGGGAGAAAGGGATTGAACTTATTCTCCGGAGGAGAAAAGAACAACCGGGGATGTGTGGGTGAGTATACTAAAGCCCCATAGGCTACTAGCCTAGATGCGGTGGGAATCGATAACCTAAATCACTGAAAATCTCTCGTATATAATCTTGGAGACAAAAATTCAACAATATCTTACATGTATAAAATATTTGCCTATAGCTTCAATAACAAAACACTCGGAAAACTTATATCATGTATTAAAGTACTAGGGCCAGACGCCCAGGCTATTAAGCCTCGCGAAAGGCAAGATCGGTTACCTAAATCACCGAACTGAAAACTAACGGCATTATATAAGAATTTCTAGGGGAGCTAAATAGCTATATTTATTAAAGCGTAAAAACCGGGAACGTCGCTCTGGCTAACTAAATGACCCATATATAGCGAGCGACAGCATCCAGGATGCCTCCGGTAGGCAACAGCTCTTGTTTACGTTAAAATCACTTTTAATTTAATTCAAAACGACAAGAGCTTACATTTATACAAAATAAAGTTAATACTCAACTTTCCAGAGGCAGAAGGGATCGGAGAAAGTATCATAACGTTGAATAATATCCAAAAATACGAGAGAACACAAGGGAAAACACCGAGTAGTAGAGTTACACGAAAAGGAATGTAGATGGCGCTACCACCTTCGTCAGATACAAACTGGAAACAGAATAGGAGAGATTCCTTGGGAATGGCTCTCTTTTCGTTCCCGTTTCAGATTCCTGTCACTGTAACCCCTCGAAGCGTTAATACTGTTCGGGGTGAAGATAACTATGTGATGTGTCAAGAATATGTCCTCTGATATTATGCGATATCCCTGTTAGATTTAATTAGGGATATTCGCTCCAGAAGTTAGAATTCTGGATACCTTAAGCTAAAATTCTCTGGGAATATCACTGTAGTCAAATATACCCTAGGAAGCTACCCTTTAGGAACTTCCATCAGGAAAACATGGCCTGAGAACAAAAATAATTCTTATTGTTAATTATCCAGTTTAGTTTTGTGTATACTTGAGAGACCTTTTAGATATTCAGTGTTTTATTAATTGCTGTCTGGAAGTTATATAACTTCGTCAGCATTCATGTAATAATATTTTGAAGCGTGATAGTTTATAAAATATATTTTATCATATTTTTGGTTCCCATTCACAAGCCATATATGATATGCCCAGACTAGGGAGCCATAATCGTATAATATATTTTAGGTGCCCAGTCCTTTGGGATCGAGAGGGTCTGTTTTGAATATAGGGCCGAGTTTTGCTTAATGATTTGAATAGCACAGTCTTGATAGGATTTGATATTGTTTATATGTATTTTTGGAAAGAGAATTTAATATAGCTAAATTACAAAAAGACACTTTTATGTTGGTTGAATATCGTCTGGTGATTTCAGCATATTACTCACCTGTAAATGAGTTAATGATTATTAGTAATTATCCAGGAGTATCCCATCTGTGTCGTCAGTTTTTTATTGATTATATGTTGAATCAAACGCAGGTGTATATGTAACCGTTTAATGTATAATAAGAGGCTACATTACTCTTGGCTCTAGGCTAAGGCAACCAACTCCCAAATAAGCGTCGAGCATCTCGTAAACAATTTCGCAAACCAAAACATTAGAACAACCTTAAGAGCATCGCTTTCAAAAGACTTGAATCCTACTGCAGTACAAAAGTGAAAAGAATCACATCCTATATTTGAGGTAATTAATAATTGCTTGAACCCTAATATCAAAATATATCGTTCCAGTTATGTACAATGTCTAACACGTTTTATGAACGCAATATGATGCAATGTTGCGCTCTATACACATATTATTTACGGTAATACAGTACATTATTACAATAATACATAACAGTGTCGTCCCCATATCTAGACATTGTAAAAATCTTTATAAATCTAATCTCTAAGGGGGCTTTCCTCTATTAATCATATTAGGAAGCACTCTAACCTCATCTTGTACTGGTCCATGAATTGATTTTGTATCTACATTTGATGTTGGAACATCTTGGTTAATATTTGACTCATTTGATCTAACTACTTCTGAAAGTTTTCCATCTCTAACATTCACATGCTCTGCTGTACTTCAGTTTAATGGCTGTAATTGATCAACATGACGTTTTACAATATTTCCACCAACTTTAACTTCATAATGTAAATTTGCTATCTCTCTTACAATCTCTCCTGGTACCCACTTCTCTGGAGTGTTGTACGATCTTACCATGACATCAGATGAAGGTAAAAGATGTCTTACTCTTGGAAGATTTTCTCCTTTTTTATAACCTTTTTCTTTTAAATCGATATGCAAACTTGGATACAATAAATCTAACATACACCTTATCCTCCTCCCCATCAACAAATTTGATGGTGTGACGCCTGTTATGCTGTTCGGTGTTGTTCTAAAAGACAATAAAAACCTTGATACATGTAAAAATATGTTACCCGAATTTGCTTTCCTACACTTCATATTGTGTTTAAATGTTTGAACAAACCTTTCAGCCTCTCCATTGGTAGAGGGATGATATGTTGCTGAAAATGTATGTTTTATACCATTGACGTTACAAAATTCTTTAAACTCTTGCGATGTAAATTGCGGAACATTGCCTGTAACAATTCTTTCGTTAATACCATGTGTAAAAAAAAATGGCATTACCTCTTTTATTGTAGCATAAGACGTTGTTTTCATAGGAATGACTTCTGGCCACTTACTGTAAGCATCTACAACTATAAAAAAAAAAAATAATTCAAAAAAGGACCTGCAAAATCTATATGCACTCTTTTCCATGGATACCCGGGTAACTCCCATGGGTGCATTGTAGCAAAATGATGATTGTTTCTGTTGCATAACACAATTCATACAATTACTTATATAAGATTTAACATCTTTATCTACACCTGACCACCATACAAAAGTTCTTGCAATTGACTTTGATCTTACAATACCTTGGTGATCAGCATGTACTTCAGACGAAACCTTATTCCTCAGTGAATTAGGAATAACTACCCTTGATCCTCTCATCACTATTCCTTGTGTTATAGTCAGTTCATACCATATATCCTTATAGGGTTTACAATTTTCCTCTTTTCCACATAATTCCATACTTGTTATTAAACTCTCTAAAACCTTACTAAGTTCTGGGTCTCTCTTGGTGCGTTGTGCTACATCCTTTGCTGTAATGGGTACATCATATACAGAAATTAACAGAATACTGTCATCATACTTTTTTGGAGCTTTGTCTACTGGTAATCTAGATAAATCATCTGTTTTACCCATCTTTGATGTTGGACTGTATTCTATATCATAGTGGTACGCGTCTAACGTAATTTTCACAACGTTTTAGTCTTGCAGCTACCAACGTAGGTAAATTTGCCTTTGGACCCAATATTGCTAATAAAAGTTTATGATCTGTAACAAGTATGAACTTTTTTCTACCATGAAGATACATATAAAATTTCTTAATTCCATACACTAATGCTAAACCTTTTTCTTTTTGAGAGTAATTCCTTTCTGCCTTGTTCATTACTCTAGAAATGAATACAATTGGTTTTTCTGTTCCATCTGGCATTACATGAGATAATACTGCACCTAAACATATGTTTGATGCATCACATACTAATGTAACTGGTAAATCCATTTGATAATGTACTAGGAAAGTAGGTGATGTTATTTCCTGTTTGATTCTTTCAAAAGATTCCTGAAACTTTTGTCCACTTCCATTCTACACCCTTATTCAACAAATTATACAATGGATGTGCAATTGTAGACAAATTCTGAATGAAATTCCCATAAAATGTTAATAAACCTAAAAATGATTATAATTCCTTAACATTTTCTGGTACTTTTTTTGATTGTACAGCTTTAATCTTCTCTTTAGTTTTGTGAATACAATTGCCCTTAATTACAAAACCTAAATATTCCAATGAATCAACTTCTAAAACACATTTGCTCTTATTTACTCTAATATTATGTTCCTTCAAATTTTTCAGAACTGTTCGCAATCTTTCTCTATGTTTCCTTGTGTTTTTGCTAGCAATTAAAATATCATCAATAAAAATGAATACTCCTTGCATTCATTAAAAAATCTTATCCATAGTTTGTTGCTATATAGCTGGACTACTTGCGACTCTATAAGGTAATCCCTTTGGCCTAAACAAACCGAAGCATGTATTTACTGTACATAATTCTTGAGAACTTTCATCCATTGGAAGCTGTTGAAATGCTTGTCTTAAACCTAACTTAGAAAAAAAATACTGCCTCCGGACATAGTTACAAACATGTCTTTTGGATTTGGTAATGTATGTTGAGGTACTTGCAGTTGTGGATTCAACGTTACTTTGTAATCTCCACATAACCTAACCTGACCATTTTCCTTCACAATAGGTATTTGTGCAGTAGCCCAATCTGAATATGTAACCGTTTCCCATGAAACTTCATTTTTCTAATCTCCTGATTTCTGTTTCAACTGAACTTTTCAATGCATACAGTACGGTTCTGATAGCACGAAATCTAAGATCCCTGTCAGGTTTCAAAACTAAAATTGCCTTTGCGTTCTTTACTGTACCTACTTTATCTTCAGATACGTCTTGAAACTCTGATATGCTATTATCTACAGACATTTCATTTTAGTTTTTCTTGTCAAGCTGTAACCTTCAAAATACTAGGCCAATCTAATTTCAAAAACTGTAGCCAAATCGAACATAGCAAAGTTTGTCCATTACCTTTTATCACTGTTAATGGCATTTTCTCTAATTTCTATTGTTTGTACTGTACTTTTACATTCGAAGCACCTATTACCCTAATATCAAAACCATTATAACCTTTCAAAACTCTATTTGTACCTTCTAATAACAGATTAGGAATACTTTTAGCTGTTTTCTCAGACACAATTGATACATCGGCTGCTGTGTCAACTTGCATCGAAATTGGTTTACCATTTATGATTACTTCTACCATGATATGTTTCTTTGCATTTTTATTAACAAAAATTGGTGCAAATGCAAAATCAGTTTTGGACTTATCCTGATTATTATGGACATTTTCAGCATTATTGTCTTGACCAATAGTATCAACTGTAATATTTATTTTCTTTACGTACTGTTTAGGGAATCTACAAGATGTTGCAAAATGACCCATCTTTCTACAATTCTGGCATGTTTTTCCAGTAGAAGGGCATTTCTTTGCTCCGTATGCAAGATGATCAGTATTACCACACCTATAACACTTGGGTTTTTTCCTGTTGTTTCTGTGTATAAGCCTGGTTCTGATATTTATGAACATCAGTGTTAGGCACTTTTCTATGACTAGGCTTTGATATATTCCTTCTCTGATTTTTATTGTTTCTCCACCTGGAGCTTATTGCACTGATTTTATAATTTTTCATTCTATTGCTCGCAGAACTACCTATTATGTTACTTCTCCTATTTGATGTTTCTAAAGCTCTGCTTATTATCAATACCTTTCCTAATGTTAAATCTCTATCTTGCAGTAATTTCTTTCTTAGCTCTTGTGATGTGCAATGTCCAATAAATTGATTTTTGGGCTCAAGCCATGACGTCCTGATGGAAAGTTCCTTCAGTAGCTTCCTGAGGGTATATATGACTACAGTAGATATTCCCAGAGAATTAAACTAAAGGTTTCACAGAATTCTAACTTCTGGCGTGAGTACCCTAAAGGTTTCCCTTTAGGATATCGTATATCAACAGGGGACGTATGCTTGACACGCCACATGGCTATATGCACCCCACGTAGCGTTTACGTTTCGAGTGGGAAGGTGGCAAGTTATAGGAGGAGCTGTCGCAAAGTTATCCTCCTGCCTTACTGTTACGGTACCTCGCGATGTAAACAAACGGCGGCCAGAGCTGTACGCCATCTTGACTGACGTCACGTCCGCCCACTTCATTCTTAAATCTGTGGCGCTCCTGCGTAGCTTGTTTTTCCCAGTGTTCGCTATTTCGTTGCATCATGTCGCAATCTTCAGCCTCGCGTTCTTCTGAAAAGTTCAGTACTATGTTGTTGTATTGTTTAAATAAGCTCTGACCGTAAAGTAACATTTTTTTATTCCTAAATCTTATGTTTTGTGGAGGAGCTGTGCCTCGACCGGAGGCGTCATGTTACGACGCTGTTGTTTGTCTCGCATGCTTTATTTAGTTAGCCAGAACAACGTTCCCGGTGTAATAACTAATTAAAATATCATTAGTTAATTAGTCTTCATTGCTAGGAATTAGTTATATTATGCCGATAGTATTCTATGGCGATCTGCGTTAGCCGTATCCTATGCTAGCCTACTAGCCTAACCCTAGGCTCGACGCCTAAGTGTTCATGTTTACTTCCTGTATGATATAACAAGTGTTCCTAGTGTTATTTTACGGAATGAAGATTTAGGCATTTAATCATACAAGATTCAGTGACTGCACATGTATTATTTCGCCTTTTAGGGACCATACAAGGGTTTTTGGGCTCAAGCCATGTCGTCCTGATGGAAGTTCCTAAAGGGTAGCTTCCTTGGGTATATATAACTACGGCGATATTCCCAGAGAATTTACCTTAAGGTACCTGGAATTCTAACTCCTGGAGCGAATATCCCTAATAAAAGAACCAGGGATATCGCGAAATATCAGAGGACGTATTCTTGACACGCCACATAGCAATCTGCACCCCGAACAGAGTTAACACTTCGAAAGGGTCAACTGGCAAGAAAACGAAAACGAGAAAGAAAGGAGAGCCGCTCGCAAGGTATCTCTGCTCTCCCGTTTCGTAAGCATGCATTGCGCCGCTCATGGCGCCATCTGTATTCCTTTTTGCGTAGCTCAACAACTCGGTGTTTTTTCCCTGTGTTTCTCGCAATTCTTGGATTATTTCAACTTATAATGCTTTCTCCAACTTCTTCTGCTTCTGATAAGTTGAGTATTATTTCTTTTATGTATAAATGTAAGCTCTTGGTAATTTTAAAAGTGATTTGATAGTGATATCGTTCTTACAAGAGCTGTTGCCTACCGGAGGCGTCCTGGACGCTGTCATCAGCTAGGTATGAGTTATTTAGTTAGACAGAGAGATGTTCCCGTCTGTTTCGCTTTAATAATTTTAGCTGTTTAGCGTTACATAGGATTTCTTTATATGATGCTCTTAGTATTTTTTTTGGCGAAGGATTTGCCGATTCTGGCCTACGCTAGACCTTGTAGCCTAGTCGTTTGGCCCTGGTACTTTCCTGCATGATATTCAGATTTCCGAGTGTTGTAAAATTTTATTGAAGCTTTAGGCAGTTTTATACATTTAAGATTAGGTTGATTTTCTTCCAAGATAGTATACGAGTGAGTTTCAGTGATTTAGGTAATCGATTCTCTTTGCGCCTAGGCTAGTTGTCTATGGGGCCTTAGTATACTTTCTCACACTCCCTGATTGCTCTCTTCTCTGCGGAGAAGGTGTGCAATCCCTTTCCCTCTGTTTAAGCCTTGAGCTTAACCCTAATGGTTTATCTGAATTGACTTTAGATACAACTATATTAGGGTGTTTCTGTTCCTTCCTGTTTCCAGTAAGTCTGGCTTCAGAAAGTTGGCAGGACATCAGAGTTCTTAGTCTGAGTCTGTTTCTGTCTAGCTTGTGGTTGAGATTCCCTTGCTAGACTGACAACAGACATAGGAGGCTTAGCTTCCTTAGTTCACTTTCGAAGGTTTCTGTACGAGATGATTCCTTCTCTTTGTGATCTAGCAGACTAGTCCAGTGTTGTTGTTCTCGATGTGGAGGATGAGATCCTCTTTTCTGTGAATAACATCGCCTTCCTTGCTTTGGTTCCGAGGGAGTTGCCAAGTATTGCTGGCCTCCCTCCTCGGATCTCCCCTAGGCTAAGATGAGTTTTCTTGGCTGCGGGTGATTCATTATTAGAGCAAGGTTGACAGGACCCTCTTCTCCCTTTCCCCCTCTTTCCTTTGTGATGGCATAGCCATTGCATTCCTGTCCGTCATTCTACATCTGTACCTAGCATAGGTTAGGATGTGGGGTTGACTCAGTCCCTTGCCGACCGGCAGTGCGTGCCGGCCGGCAAGGGTCTTCTGCTTTGAGTGCTGCCCGGACCTCCCTTGGTCTCTCATCCATGTTTGTCTCTAGAGCCAGATCCCATTGGTCAGGAAGCCTGAAGTTATATTCTCCCCTTCCTTATGTGCACTCTTTCGGGTTGCCGGGTTATGAGGTAGTACAGTCTCTTATCCCGGCATCCATTCTGTTTTTCTTCTAGTGTTGTACCCTAGCCCAGCTGCCGGCCTGAGTGGCCGGCAGCCGGGCAGTCGGAGTTCTCTGGTTCTTTTGCTGCCAGCTTGCATTGGTTGTATAACTTTGCCGGCCGGCTATATGTCACGCCATTGTCTGCTGGCCGCTACGATTAGTGGCCGGCAGCCGGGTGCTATCTTGTGTAGTTGCCGGCCGTCAGTCATTGCCGGCCGGCACATGCATTTGAACCAGCGTTCTTCCACCTTATAGTTCATAAGTAGTATACTTTGGAACTAGTTAAGGTGTGTGCCGGCCGGCAGATTACCTTCTATACTGTAGCCAGTATTTTTCAGTATAGTA
Source organism: Palaemon carinicauda (assembly GCF_036898095.1). Classification (NCBI taxonomy): domain Eukaryota; kingdom Metazoa; phylum Arthropoda; class Malacostraca; order Decapoda; family Palaemonidae; genus Palaemon; species Palaemon carinicauda. The sequence continues at coordinate 69,130,427 of NC_090758.1, read as the reverse complement.
TATACTGTAGGGAGAAAACTATAGTATAGTATTTGTTACAACACTAAGTTTTTCTAACACTTTTGTGTTGTCTCGCACAACCCTTTGGTGTAACCTTACAGATAAGGAAAGTGAGTTCTTTCTTGTCTACTATCCAGCATTTTAAAATAATTTTTTGGGGTGTGAGCTACACCTGTTTCCTCTGGAAATTATTCATTGGTTGCTCTAGAATAGATTAACCATACGATTTTATTATCTGGAAGGTTGCAGCAATTGACTGTGCGGGAACTACATGTGTGTGTCTTTCCTTTCTAGTTTAGTTGTGCTAGGCTATGTATATCCAGTGATACGTAGTTCACTTGATAATCATGGAATTTTATTCTCTTTACAGGAGGGCCATCCGAAGTGCGGGGAGTATGTTCTACAACGTCCGCAGCAAGAACTTCTGCGGACATGATTTGTGTAGGAGGCACGCAGCATGCGCAGTCTCCAAAGGTGATCTCCGGTATTGGGACCCGCAGGTATGTACCGTGTGCACAAACCTGATCACTGAGGCTTTTGATTCCCCTAAGACGGCGGAGTCAAGGGACGCAGCAAGGGAGAAGCTTCGTACCTGGGTAAGGAGCTTTCAGAAGAACACTTCTGGGCCCTATCTTCCAAGTGAGAAGATGAGAGCTTACCTTTTCCCCAGGGGGTCAGCTGATGCAGTGATTAACCAGCCTCAAGTGGAGATACTAGTGGTTCAGATCCCTGTGAATTCTGAAGTCGCGGACGCCCTGCAGGACATCCAATTGGACGATAGGATGTCGGAGGTGTCAGAGCGTCTGGAAGATGACCTTCTGGCAGAAGACCAGGATGAAGAGCAGGCTCCAGACAATGAAGAGGAAAAGCTCAACGAGGTGTCAGTTACTCCGGTTCAGGCCCCTGAACCTATTCCCTCAACATCGTCCTCTCTCCTAGATGAGCTGGGAAAGACCCTTTCCTCCATCGTTGGAATGATCCAACAGATGCAGAAGGAGAATAATGAGAAGGCGGCTGCAATGGGGCTGGAGATGAGGAGACTTGCAGCATCACTTGGGCTCCAGAAGAAGCTCAGCGTGAAAGACCTTCCCTTGTGCTCAGATGTTAACCCTTGGAAGTATGCTGAGCACATGCCTATGACGACGGGAAAAATCGTCATTTCGGAGAAGTTGGGCTCAGTCCCCCTTGAGGAGGTGGAATTCTGGCCCAGCAAGGAGTCGTATCCGGACTGTTATGTCCGTCTAAGGAAGGAACTAGCCTCAAAGGAAGAAACAGAGCCGAAGGAGGTCATAGTTTTGGACCACGATAAGGCCCAAGCTTTATTGTCAAGCTTGATGAAAGAGAGGGGCTTCTCAAAATGGAAGGTACCTGCTTTGAGTAAGAAGCACCCTTCCTTTCTGTCCTCTCCTTCTAGAGCCTTCCCCTTTATGCAGAAAGGGTTTACGGCTGTGCTGAAAGCAGTCGAGGCAGGTAAGCCATGCCCCTCCTTGGAGGAGTGTAAACCTCTGTCTTTGGCCCTACCCATGGACCACAAGGACTGGAAGGACGTCCATCTTACCTTCTCAGTCGGGAAGTTGGAGGCTGATATTGCCGGACGTCAGTTCGGTGAGAACCTACCCAAGCTGTCTGACTTTCTTTTGCGAAGGGAGCTTGAAACAAAAGAAAGACTTGCTGCCTCAATGTCTCATCAAACGACTCTGAAGACAATGGCAAGTGACCCCAAGGTCCATGAGATGTTCTTGGTAGTTGCTAAGACACACCTAGTCACAGTGACGAAGGACCTTTATAGCTTCGTCAAAGCTAGGAGGGCTTGTAGGGTGTTCGTGTTCGCCACGGCTGCGGTGAGGCACGAGCCAAGGAAGCTAATCTCCTCCAACATTTGGAGCAAAGACCTCTTCCCTAGTGAAGCGGTCAAGGAGGTTGTAGATAAGGCTGCCACGGAGAATAGAAACCTTCTCCAGAAGTGGGGCCTATCCCTCAAGAGAAAGCCTTCCCCGGATGAGGGTCCCCAACCAAAGAGGAAGACTAAGAAGACTAGGCTACCCTCTCGGCCATCCAAGCCATTCAGACAACAGCAGCCGCAGCAATTTCCTATGCCTACAGTGCCCCAGATGGTGGCACAAACCCCGACCACGTACCAGTGGGTACCCCAAGCCGTGTCGACGCAGTCTCCGGCATTTAACCCAGCGTTCGAAGGGCAGTCAACTACCTTTCGAGCGAAGCCTAGAGGAGCAGCCAGAGGTTCATCTAGACGCCCCTCAAGGGGGAGGGGATTCAGGGGTGGTTGCGGTCAAGGAGGCAAGGCCTCAGGGCAACAGCACTCAAAGTGAGATGATACCGGTAGGAGGGAGAATTCAGAATTTTCGGGATCGGTGGACATTCGATCCCTGGGCCCACAGCCTACTCAAGAATGGACTGGGTTGGAGCTAGTACAGCACTTCACCCCCGTGCCCTCGATTTTTCCAACACTCCACCCCCGTTCTGGAGGAGTACATTCAAGAACTGTTGGAGAAAAGAGTAATCCGAAGGGTAAAGTCCATCAAATTCCAAGGGACGCTGTTTTGTGTTCCCAAGAAGGACTCAGAAAAACTCAGAGTCATTCTGGACTTGTCGCCACTCAACAAGTTCATAGTGAACTGCAAGTTCAAGATGCTAACATTGCAACACATGAGGACCTTACTGCCCAAGAGGGCATTTACCGTCTCCATAGATTTGTCAGACACCTATTGGCACTTTCCAATCAATCGTCAACTCTCCCCCTACCTAGGGTTCAAGCTACATCGAAGACTCTACGCCTTCAGAGCCATGCCATTCGGGCTAAATATAGCCCCGAGGATCTTCACGAAGCTTGCGAGCGTAGCTCTCAAACAATTACGCCTAAAGGGAATCCAGGTGGTAGCCTACCTGGACGACTGGCTGGTGTGGGCAGCATCCAAGACAGAATGTTTGCAAGCTTCCCTACAGGTGATCAAGTTCCTAGAGTATCTAGGCTTCAAGATCAACAGAAAAAAGTCTCGACTTTATCCATCTCAAAAGTTCCAGTGGTTGGGAATCCACTGGGACCTAGTGTCACACCAACTCTCCATCCCGGCGAAGAAGAGGAAGGAGATAGCTGGTTCTGTCAAGAGACTTCTGGATTCCGAAAGGATATCAAGACACGAACAGGAGACAGTGCTGGGTTCTCTCCAGTTTGCTTCAGTAACAGACCCGGTGCTACGAGCACAGCTAAAGGATGCAACCGGAGTGTGAAGAAGTTATGCATCAAACGCGCGAAGAGATCTGATAAGACCAGTTCCGCTTCGTCTACGTACGCTTCTCAGGCCTTGGTCCCGAGCCAGGCAACTAAAGAAGCCGGTTCTTCTTCAGCCACCTCCCTCCTCGTTGACTATTCACACAGACGCCTCGAAGGAGGGGTGGGGAGGTCATTCTCATCGGAAGAAGGCCCAAGGAACTTGGTCCAATCTATTCAAGACATTTCACATAAACTTTCTGGAAGCTATGGCAGTACTCCTTAGCTTGAAGAAAGTCTCCCCTTGGCGCTCGATCCACATAAGGTTGGTGCTGGACAGCGAGGTGATTGTGAGATGCTTGAATCGACAAGGATCGAGGTCACCACCACTCAACCAGGTGATGTTGGCCATCTTTCGACTGGCGGAAAAGAAGAAGTGGTACCTGTCGGCAGTTCACCTTCAAGGAGTCCGCAATGTGACAGCGGACGCTCTATCCAGGTTCACACCGAAAGAGTCGTAATGGTCCCTAGACGCAGGATCATTCTCCCTCATCTTGAGTCAAGTCCCAGAACTGCAGATAGACCTCTTTGCGACGAAAGACAACAAGAAGTTACCCCTTTACGTGTCCCCGTATGAGGATCCCTTGGCGGAAGCAGTGGACGCGATGTCCCTCGACTGAAACAGATGGTCCAGGATTTACCTTTTCCCTCCTCACAACCTTCTATTGAGGGTCCTCAACAAACTGAGATCTTTCAAGGGAGTAGCGGCAATAGTTGCCCACAAGTGGCCGAACAGCGTGTGGTTCCCTCTGGCATTGAAACTACGGCTGAAGTGTCTACCGTTACCAGATCCAGTTCTGACCCAGCGAGTGCAGAAGTCGACTGTCTGCGCTTCATCACATAAAACCCGGAACCTGCAGCTCATGATTTTCTCTTCCTAGCGGTGAGAAAACGTTTTGGGATTTCAAAAGACAGTATAGACATCCTAGAGGAATATAAGTGCAAATCTACTATAATGCAATATGATTCATCGTGGAGGTAATGGGTGGCCTTTGTCAAGGCAAAGAATCCGCAAAAGATGTCGACGGACTTCTGCTTATCTTTCTTCATCCACCTCCTTGGTCAAGGGTTAGCAACCAACACAATATCAACGTGTAAATCTGCTTTGACAAGACCCATTTTATATGCCTTCCAGGTCGACCTCTCTAACGATATTTTTAATAAAATTCCGAAAGCCTGTGCTAGGCTCAGACCATCAGCACCTCAAAGGCCATTTCATGGTCTTTAGATAAAGTTCTTCATTTCGTTACGCTGTTGAACAATGAGGAGTGTGCTTTAAAGGATTTGACCCAAAAAGTTATTTTCCTGTTTGCACTCGTGTCGGGGGCCAGGGTTAGTGAAATTGTAGCCCTTTCGAGAGAGAAGGGTCGTGTTCAGTTCATGGATGAGGGAGAACTGAACCTGTTTCCGGGTCCCTGGAGAATCTGACCTCTGAAAGAAGATGCATCTCTATGTCCAGTGGAATGCCTAAAGGTCTATCTTCGTGAAAATTCAGACTTCAGGGGTGGTCAACTTTTCAGGGGAGAAACATCAGGCTCAAATTTATCACTGAAACAACTTAGGGCGAAAATCAACTATTTTATTCGCAGAGCGGATCCAGACAGTACACCCGCACTTCACGATCTGAGGAAAGTTGCCTCATCCTTAAATTTCTTTAATTGTATGGATTTTGAACATCTTCATTCATACACTAGCTGGAAGTCTTCCAGAGTGATCTTTCGTCACTATGCGAAGCAAGTGGAGCAACTAAAGAGGTCTGTGGTAGCAGTGGGTAGTGTCTTTAACCCTGCTGTTTAACTCTGCGCGGAACAGTGGATTTAATTGGGACAATTAATTCCGGGGTGATTGTGTAGTTACGAACTGTTCTACAAACTAAGTGTTAGGGCACTGGGTTGCCCACATTGACTGTTCCACTTTCAAAGGTGAACCTAGCATAAGTGCAGACATGTGTGCCGAGCGTTTCCAACGCTAATGTAACTGATTAGTAATAAAGACTTTTATGATTTTGTTACCTTGGTATGTTAAAAGTGGCGCTAATGTTTTTCTTTCAGATAATCTATTTTCTGTTTACTATCATGCTTATGCTTATTTGTTGGTTATCCTCCGCTTATATATATATATATATATATATATATATATATATATATATATATATATATATATATATATATATATATATATATATATATATATATATATATATATATATATATATATATATATATATATATATATATATATATATATATATATATATATATATTGGTTGTTTAACCTGTTTTATTTATTGTTTGTCAATAAACTAGTTCTTGTGAACATTGCGTCTCCTTCACCTGTGTCAATTTATTTGATATAATTTTGCATTACGTTCTATGTATATTCATCTGGGATAATTCTAATAGATTGTTCCTTTATGCAAGCATTTTTTGCATTGGTTTATGCTTTCCCTTGGCGGGAGGACTCCATGCCCTAAGGGGACTGTCGTTACTTCCAATAACGACATGGGAAATCAATTGTTATTGAATATCTATGTTCATATTGTATATGGGAAATGTTCTTTTATATTACATTGCGTTAAGTGTAAATGTGCAGGTTTCTGTACAAATGAAGGTTTTATATGTATTTAATTGTAATAAGCATTGTTACCAAGGAATATTGTCTTGTGAATAGTTGTATAAGTGGTTAACAATGCGATGTAAGTTGTTTGAATAGTTTCGTTCGGTTTGCGCTGAATAGTTAGTTTCGTTCGTTTGTTGTTTTCCTTTGTCTCGAGCGAACGAAGCGGAAGTCATGACTTTGGGAGAGAGAGCGAACGCATTATTTTTACGATGAAGGCAACAGAGCTAACGGCAGGCAGTTGCTGCCTATCACTTCTCAACGCTTGTAGTGTAGTCTTCAGTGGACTTAATCAGGATGAAGAGAATTTCATTTGATTAACGAAGCCGTTTCTTCCCAGCAAACAATGAAGTTGATGAATTAGTCAACCGAAGTCTGGATGAGTATCTTATAATATTTAATTACCTTGAATAGGATAAATCGCTAGGGATATGCATATCTGTGCGTGGGATTCCGTGACTGGGTAAAATTAAATATATATATGTGGTATCGTGGTAATCCGAACTCGGCAAGAACTTCATATGAAACCAAGTAAGTAATAATTGGGGCAAAAGCTCAATAGAATATAGTATGACCATTTATCTTTGTAACACAACGCAATGAATTCCTAATGTAGAGAAAGGGTCTTGAGTTCTCTTAACGAATATGGTAATTAGTAATTTGTGAATGACTGAAGTCATTATATGTTGTTGCTTGTTTGACCCTAATAAGTAACGATATTTGGTGCCGTGACCAGCATTTGTGAGATTTTTCGATAATTTCTAAAGTTTGAAAGCCGGTCATATAATAATATTTTGGTTTAGTCACATGTACGATTAATACCGTTGGTGATTATATTGGACATTTACGCAGGGTTTTCTTGCTAATAACTATGTTGTGTTGATGTTTTGCTGTTAATGCCTACCCTCCCTAACCTTGTTGAATCCTTTTGTTTTTGCGCGTTTCGTTAAATTGGTATGCGGTACCCTGCTTACATAACCAAACGGGGTTAACCCTTTCTCTTTGCGTGGTGTCGTAAGAAACAGTAAATAGTTTTTTCCTTGCGCTATTTGTAGGTTAGAGGCATTTCAGGCTTGATTAAAACGGTTTCGAATATGAAGTTTGATTAAAATTTCTCCTTTTCATTGTTTAATTTGCGTGAAAATTATTGGGTGAAGAATCACCTTTGGGAAAATTTGCTAATTTAAAACTTTTGAACCTAGTTATTATAGTTGGATGCATATTTATTATTTATTGAAAATTTGAATATATTGTATTTGTATTGTTTGAGTTTGGTCTTGTCACAATGGAGTCGTTGAAGCGTAGACGTGGCGGTTATAAATCCGTTATCACACGTTTTATTGTGAAGATGACCGAAGTGATCGATTCAACAGATATTGATGCTATAGCTTCCTTTAGGGATTCTATTTTAGATAATCTGAACAAAGTTCTTGCTTTGAATGAACAAATTTTGGATTTAGTTAAAGAAGAAGAAATTTCTGATGAAATGATAAATCATGCTGAATATGCAAGAGACGTCCGTACACATATCGGCAAACTCAATAGCTCTATTACTAACAATTTGAAGTTACTAAATCCTCTAACACAACCACTGCCACTACCCACAGCCAATATTAGATTACCCAAACTGGATCTTCCATATTACTCTGGAGATATATTAGAATGGAATTCCTTCTGGGAACTATACGAGGTGTCAGTACACCAGCGGAAAGACTTGGAACCAATTCAGAAGTTTTCATATTTATGAAGTGTACTCACAGGAGAAGCTTCGAAATTAATCTCGGGATTTAAATTTGAGGCCGCCAATTATCCACAAGCTGTAGCTCTTCTCCTATCCACTTATGGAAAAAGAGATGAAATTAAGCATGTTCTGGTGAGAAGATTGCTAGAAATGCAGTCTCCTGCTACCAATTCAGAATCATTGCAAACTTTCAGAGCTAATTTTGAATGCTCAATAAGATCGCTGGAAAGTGAAAGGCTGGAATTAAATGAACTTTATGTTATTTTGCTCTATACCAAATTGCCTCAAAGCGTGAGTGAGACTGTGAAGCGTAGGTGTGGAGACGATTGGTTGGTATTAGACACCTTTAGGAAATACCTAGAAGAGGAGATTCGCAATCTAAGAACTTTTGTTTCAACTGATGTAAATAAAACTGAAACTCTGTCGTCAATATCTACATTCACGGTAAATCAATCCCAAGCTGTTAGACCGAAAACCAAGGGAAATGTGAATAAGTTCAGTCATCAGCAATCCACAAGATGTGCTCTTTGTGATAAAGAACATTGGTGGACTCAGTGCAAAACTTACGCAACCGGAGATGAAAGGTTAAATCGTATCAGAGCTTTGCAGTTATGTTTTGTGTGTGCTTCTAAGAAACATTTTATTGTGGATTGTGACAAATCAAGTTGCAATAATGGTTGTAATTTGAGACATCATCGCATCTTATGTGATAGGGACCAAACAACAAAGCAAAGCAAGAATAAACAAAGTGGTGTACAAGTGGGAACACTATCAGTAAATGAGCAGGAGAAACCAAATAAATCAGGTAAGTAATCCATATTACCAACAGCAACAATTCCTCTGAAAGGGAAGAAAGGTCGAATGGTACGACTTAGAGGGCTGTTGGATACTTGTGCCGAGAGGACATTTATTAAAAGATCGGCTCTAGAGAGACTGCAATATAGGTCCAAAGGAGTTGAAAAGATTGTCGTGACAGGTTATCTAGCTAGTAAACCTGTTCATGAATACGAGTTGATAAGCGTCGCCATACCGCATAAAGGCAAGTTGATAATAATGGACTGCATAGTGGTGGATGAGCTGTCAGAATATGCGAAGAAATTCGACGTTAAGAGAAGCTTAAAGTCGTTATGTAAAACTAAGATCAGCTTGGCTGATAAAGATTTTGATTTGCCTGTTGAGAATCAATCAACTATTGAATTGTTGGTAGGGGTTGATAATGTTTATAATACTTTGCATCCAGGGTTCAAAAGGGTTAGAAATTTAGTATTGTTGCTGACCATATTTGGTTATGTAGTGTCAGGCACATGTAGTGCTCCCCCCACTAGGGAAACTCAGGTGACAATTTTGAAGCTAGCTGTACAAACTGAAGGAATTGAAGCTACTCATAATAAAAATCCCAAGACTGATCTGGACGCATTGTGGAGTTTGGATAGACTGGGAATAGATTGCAGTGAGTTGCGAGAACAAGACCAGAGGGTCTTAAAGGACTTTGAGAGCACTATAACCTATTCTGAAATTGATAAACAGTATGTTGTGGCGTTGCCGGGGAGAACCAATAGATTCAGATTGAAGACAAATTTTGGTTTAGCCATGAGTAGACTTCAACAGCAGAGCATCAAGTTTCAGAAGGATGTGGATTACTTGGATCATTATCAGAAAATCTTGCAAGAGCAAGAAGATAGAGGATTCATTGAAAGGGTAATCTATAATAAATCTGATGTGGATTGTCATTACTTGGCACATCATGGAGTGCTTAAAGACAGTGCCACTACTCCAATAAGAATAGTGTTTGATTGCTCATCAAAACAAGGTAAAAATGGATTAAGCCTGAATGATTGTCTATGGACTGGACCACACGTAACGGCTGATCTACTCAGAGTCCTGCTGCAATTTAGAGCTAACACCTTTGTTTGCATTAGTGATATTGAGAAGGCATTTTTAATGGTACAGTTACGTGAAAAAGATCGCAATTATACGCGTTTTTTATGGTTGGAAAATCCAACAGATCCCAATAGTAAATTAATAGTATACAGATTTAGAGTAGTATTATTTGGAGCTACATGCTTACCTTTTCTTCTAAATGCAACCATCAAGCATCACTTGTCCACTGTGGTCTCGTGGTTACCCCGGTCCAAGACAGTGGATGTAGTGGAAAGACTGAAGAAAGGTTTGTACGTAGATAATTTGCAATTTACGGCTAATGGTGAATCTGAGTTGATGGATTTATATTTTAATGTCAACAAAATATTTGCTCAGGCTCACTTATATTTGAAGGAGTGGCTTAGCAATAGCGAGTCTATACAAACTATTGCTGCTGCTAATCAAATTGAAGCCAAACAAAACCAGATTCATAAAGTATTGGGATTGAATTGGGATATAATTAAAGACGTTTTAACTATCAATCCAACTCATATTAATAGATCGAGTCAAACAAAGAGAGAGATTCTCAGTACTGTTGCCCAAATATACGATCCATTGGGATTGCTTCTCCCTGTTACTATGAAAGCAAGGATATTTTTGCAGAAATTGTGGAAGGAACATCTGGATTGGGACGAACAACTCGCCAACCCGCTACAAGAGGAATGGAGTGAAATACGCAAGGACTTGGAGAAGTGTTTTGAAATATCCTTTCCTAGGAGTGCTAGCCTAGGAACTGGTGATACCTTGCACATATTCTGCGATGCTAGCGAAACTTCATATGGTTGTGTGTCCTATAGAGCAAATGGTGAAAGCTCTAATATAATTTTAGCAGAGGGCCGAGTGGCACCCATTAAGGAATTGACAATTCTGAAATTGGAACTAAAGGCATTGTTGCTAGGAGCAAAAATGACAAAATTTATTATTGACTCCTTTGATGAGAAGGAATTTAAACAATTATATGTCTGGTCAGACAGTAATGTCGCCCTTAGGTGGATTGTGTCCAGTAATGTTCTGCCTGTGTTTGTGAGAAACAGAGTAATTGAGATTAACTCTTTGATTCCGGGGTCAGTCCTGTCTTACGTATCGTCGTCAGAAAACCCCAGTGATTGGTTGACACGGGGAAAGAGTGCTAAGGTGTTAGCAAAGGACTCGTTTTGGTGGTAGGGACCCCCTTGGTTAAAAAATCACACTCTGCCAATTGATAGGTCATGGGTTGGGTGTACACATATACAAGGTGAACAGGACATTGTGGTCAATGTTGTAGGGGACATAGATGCAACACGCCTGCTTGATTGGGAAAGATTCAGCAGAGCTGACAAGGTCTTTAAGACCATAGCTTGGATAATGCGATTTGTAAAGAATTGCAGACTAGCAACCAATGACAGGAAAACTGGTAGTTTGACTCTGGAAGAGTTACAAGAAGGAAAGGTCAAAACAATTGTTCTCGTGCAGAGAGAGTACTTTCCAGAAGAATATAAAGCCATGAAAAGGGAGGTAACAAACCCAAAATTGTCATTAATTCGCCAGTTGAATTTGTTTTTGGATAATAATGTAATGAGATGTAGAGGCAGGTTGGAACATGCAACACTACCTGAAGAAGTCAAATTTCCTACTTTACTGCCAAAAGGTTGTGTTCTGAGTAAGTTGTTAATAAGACGACATCATGTAATGCAAGGGCACATGGAGGTGAACGCTACTGTAGCTAGTGTAAGACAGGAGTTCTGGATACCACAGCTGCGACAACTGGTCAAGAGCGTGTTACATCATTGCGTGATCTGTAAGAAAGTTCAAGGAAAACCATATAAAACTAATATAATGCCCCCATTGCCGGAATTCCGGGTACAACGGAAACAACCTTTTAGCGTTACTGGGGTGGATTACACCGGGGCGTTATGGATAAAGGAAGGGAAGCAAAATCCGGAGAAGGTGTATGTCATACTATTCACATGCCCGATCACTAGGGGTATACATCTGGAAGTAGTCAGAAATCAGTCCGCTGACTCCTTCCTCATGGCCTTCCGGAAGTTTAGCAGCCGTAAAGGCTTTCCTTCACTAATGTTGAGTGACAACGCCACTACCTTTGTAGCAGCATCTGAATATCTGAGAACAATGACAGAGAGCGCCGTTTTTAAAAACCATCTGGAGAAAATAGAGTGTAAGTGGAAATTTATACCAGCAAGAGCACCTTGGTTTGGTGCAATCTGGGAGAGATTGATCGGACTATTGAAAACCTGTATGAAGAAGGTAATTGGTCGAACTCTTCTCAGTTATGATGAATTATCCTACATTTTGGTGGAATTGGAATCCATCATAAATGACAGGCCACTAAGCTACACCTCGGGGGACCTTGATCAGAAGGAGATTCTAACTCCCAATCACCTGATCTTGGGTAGGAAATTAAGATCCTTTCCCAAAGAAACTATTAATTGGGATGAGGTATCTGAAGACCCATTGTATAGTAAAACTGAAAATGTAGAAAGGAGATTCCTTTACATATCCAAATTGTGTGATCAGCTATGGAAAAGATGGGAACATGAATATTTCATTTCGTTAAGAGAGACTCATCGAATTGGAGTCCAACATAATTCTTGGCCCAAAATAGGAGATGTCGTCCTCGTACATGATGAAGGGCCAAGAAACAAATGGAGGTTGGGTCAGGTGATTCAGGTGCATGTGGGGTCTGACAATGTAGTTAGGGTAGCTACCCTCAAAACTTCCCATGGCCAGATCATGCGTCCCATTGTGAAGTTGTACCCGTTAGAGTTATGGCAAGAAGTTGAGACTCCTGATCCTGCCAAAATCCCTGAAGTGAGTACCCGACCATCCAGGAAAGCTGCTCGGGTGGCTGCAGAAACTAGAAAAGATTTGATTCAAAAGGAACTGTTGTAAATACTTGTATATTATAACTTTTGTGGCGGGGAATATGTCGTTACTTACAATAACGACATGGGAAATCAATTGTTATTGAATATCTGTTCATATTGTATATGGGAAATGTTCTTTTATATTACATTGTGTTAAGTGGAAATGTGTAGGTTTCTGTACAAATGAAGGTTTTATATGTATTTAATTGTAATAAGCATTGTTACCAAGGAATATTGTCTTGTGAATAGTTGTATAAGTGGTTAACAATGCGATGTAAGTTGTTTGAATAGTTTCGTTCGGTTTGCGCTGAATAGTTAGTTTCGTTCGTTTGTTGTTTTCCTTTGTCTCGAGCGAACGAAGCGGAAGTCATGACTTTGGGAGAGAGAGCGAACGCATTATTTTTACGATGAAGGCAACAGAGCTAACGGCAGGCAGTTGCTGCCTATCACTTCTCAACGCTTGTAGTGTAGTCTTCAGTGGACTTAATCAGGATGAAGAGAATTTCATTTGATTAACGAAGCCGTTCCTTCCCAGCAAACAATGAAGTGGATGAGTTAGTCAACCGAAGTTTGGATGAGTATCTTATAATATTTAATTACCTTGAATGGGGTAAATCGCTAGGGATATGCATATTTCTGCGTGGGATTCCGTGACTGGGTAAAATTAAATATATATATGTGGTATCGTGGTAATCCGAACTCGGCAAGAACTTCATATGAAACCAAATAAGTAATAATTGGGGCAAAAGCTCAATAGAATATATTATGACCATTTATCTTTGTAACACAACGCAATGAATTCCTAATGTAGAGAAAGGGTCTTGAGTTTTCTTAACGACTCTGGTAATTAGTAATTTGTGAATAACTGAAGTCATTATATGTTGTTGCTTGTTTGACCCTAATAAGTAACGATAGGGACGGTGGCGGATATGCAAGTTTTCCTCCTACTCGGATATAAACCTTTGTCCAATCCAGTATTGAACGGGGAACAAACAATGCTTTACATGATATAGTGTGAGACCACTATATTGGCTTGTCTGTTATTCATACATAGGTATATGTACTCTTCGAGACTTTTCCAGAGTCTAGTAGGACTCTTCCCTGTAGGGGGCCTGAAGCACTAACATGGTCTATGGTTAGTTGAAAAGATGTATGACGGTAACATCTTAGGTCTCTAGGTCTAGTTGGCCGGGAAATACCTTCGGGGAGTACGGCACGTTTTGAGAATCCACAGATACAGTAATGCTTTGGTATACTTCCATCAGGACGACATGGCTTGAGCCCAAAAAAGGGATTTTGAGCGAAGCAAAAAATCTATTTTTGGGTGAGATGGCCATGTCTTCCTGATGGACCCGCCCTTCCCTTTCTTCTAAAGGGCTGTAGGTCCCCCCCCTACATACGGTATCTGTAGCACCTCGTGAATCGCTACAAGGAATACAGATGGCGCCGTGAGCGGCGCAATGCACGCTTACGAAACGGGAGGGCAGAGATACCTTGCAAGCGGCTCTCCTTTCTTTCTTGTTTTCGTTTTCTTGCCAATTGACCCCTTCGAAGTGTTAACTCTGTTCAGGGTGCAGATTGCTATGTGGCGTGTCAAGAATACGTCCTCTGATATTTCGCGATATTCCTGGTTCTTTTATTAGGGATATTCGCTCCAGGAGTTAGAATTCTGGGTACCTTAAGGTAAATTCTCTGGGAATATCGCCGTAGTTATATATACCCGAGGAAGCTACCCTTTAGGAACTTCCATCAGGACGACATGGCCATCTCACCCAAATATAGATTTTTCCCTTCGCTCAAAATCCGTTTTTTGGTGGTCTTACCATCGACTCACTTGCCCCTAACCTAACGTTGGGGCCCTTGTATGCTTCCTTGCCTCCCCAGTTACCTTATTTAAGGTAATTCCCTCCCTCTGTGGTAGCCTAGGCTACATCCTAGCCCTCTTTACCTCGAATAGCATTCGGGTAGGATAGGCTAGGATTGTTTTTTCCTTCTCCTCACCATTGTTCATGGCTTGAGTTGGGACAGAACCCCAGAGTACTAGTCGTTCACCCCAACTCACCTTAGGAGAACGTTTTTCTCCTTCGAGTCCTTGCTGGAGGCTGAAAGTGGAAGGGTTCTGCCCTTCCCCCTCGTCTACACTTGGTTGGGTCACGACCCTTCCTCCCAGTAGCCTAGCGATTTGTCCTACCCCTGTCTTGCCTAGTCTGGGAGAATGGTTCTCCTAGCCTAGGTTAGGCAGTCAGTGGGATTCTGTTTCTTTATAGCTTAGGACAGGACACTAATGCTGTACCTAAGCTGAGCTAACCTACCCTAGGTTGTAGAGTGTTCTCTCCTCCCTAGATAGGCTAGCCCTAAAACAGATTCCCTTCTCTCAGGACCCTTTCCCCTTCCCCCTTTATCCCTTTTTGTTGGCTTGCCATCACACCCCTGTCCGCCATCCTACAACTCCACCGCTTTCCGGCGGGTTGTGGGATCGGTTGGGTCCTTCTGCTAGGTAGTCCGTACTGCTACACTTCCCACACATAGTTTAGCTATGGGATAGTTTCGGGGGTCGGCTTGCCAGCGGAAGATCTAACTTCTTTGAGTGTTCTCCGTCCCTCCCTTGGGCTGCCACAGGCAAAATAGCCGTCTGCCGCCTCTCTGCCGCTGGAGGAAAGGTGTATCATCCCCTTTGATCTGAACACTCCTTCAGGAGGAAGACTAGATTGGGTACCGGGTATTACCCTTCCTTCTCTTCCCTCCTTGACTATCTCTCTCTCTAACTCGGTGTCGGTCCATTGCCGCCTCTGTCCTGCCGACGCTAGCCGCCGGCATCTTCTGTAACCTTCCTGTCTCATTGAATGATGTCAGTGATGGTCTACCATTGCCGGTTGCCTGTCGGCTGCCGGGGGCTGCCGACATGCCGGTGAACTGCCATTTCCTGTAGTGTCATCCCTTCTCTCTGCCACTTAGAATGTAGGCGGCGATGGGTTCATCTTCGGTGGAGTTCTGCCGGCGCTAGATGGGCCTCTGGCACGCCGTCAGACTGCCAGCGCTACTAGTCTTCGCTTTAGAGTGGACAGTCACCCCTCTCGCCTGCCGGTCCTGTGCCGGCAGCCATTATTATGCAGCTATGTATAATAGCTGGTACTCCTCTGGTATATCAATACCATAGAACGAAGACTGTTGTGTATAGTTGTACAGTAAAACAGTTCCAGCATATTCTGTGCATCCTTGTGCAGTCTCTTGCCGGGACCTAAATACACAAGGGACTTAACTTATCCCCTTTTTCTATTATAAACTGAATGATTTCTGCTTTCCCCCTCTCCGTAATTAATTCCCCAGAGGAAGCCTAAGCTTGGATCATCTGAACCGGATGTTCTTCCTCTTCTGGGACCCTTATCGGTTCTATGGAATTAATCATGGTGTGAGGTCGCGGCAATTGGCTGGGCAGGAACCACAAATATGTGTCTTTCGTACCTCTTTTCTAGCTTACCTATCCTAAGCTTATGCACAAATAGAATCATATATATATATATATATATATATATATATATATATATATATATATATATATATATATATATATATATATATATATATATATATATATATATATATATATATATATATATATAATAAGTTGCTAACATAATCCTAATCTAAGATTACTGTAAGTCATGTGGTATTGACTTCCATGTACTCATAGTCTCTTTCTTTTACAGGAGGAGTACGTGAAGTGTGAGAGCGCCTTCTGAGGTGTTCGTTGGCCTGACTTTTATGGTCATCCCGAGTGGTAGACCCACGCCGGATGCTCATCCAATAAGGGGAACCTTTGGTATTGGGATCCGCAGACCTTTTCTGTCTGCAAAGGCCTTCTCGATGAGGCGTTTGAGAACCCTCCATCCGCGGAGGCTCCAGACAACGCCCGAGAGAAACTGCGCAAGTGGGTGCGCGGTTTTCAGAAAAAATGCCACAGAGACTTATCTCCCTAGCGAGAAGATGAGGGCCTTACTCTTCCCTAAGGCATCTGCTGATGCCGTGATCCCCAAGGATGAGATCCCTGTTATTCAACTTCAACTAACGGTCAAACCGGACGTTGCGGCCGCTCTCCAAAGCTGTCATATTGACGAGGTGGAGAGAATGTCGGATGTGTCCGAAAATACTGAAAGGACCCTCATGGCCGAGGGTCAAAAAGAAGAAGAGGATCAGGAGGAGTTCCCTGATTCCGAGGACGAGACTGACCGTGCACCTTCTGTGGCTTCTGTCGTGGTTGAGGAGCCAGTTCCCTCTACTTCTGCTGCTGCTGCTGCTTCAATACCCGTGGTACCGGGTACCCAGGATACCATACGGGCTCTGGTGGCATTCCTGAATGAGAAGTCCCGCGAAGGTCATGAGAACCTTAAGAGGGAGCTCATAGGCATTAAGAAACCGCCGAAGGAGATCTATGTCAAGGATCTTCCTGCCTGTTCAGTGACCAACCCCTGGAGGTATGCCAAACACATGCCAATAACGACTGGACGCATCTTTATTAACGACAAATTGGGTGCCATCCCCCTTGAAGAGGTGGAGTTCTACCCTAATTTCGAAGCCTACCCGGACTGTTACATCAAGCTCAAGTCCGAACCAGTCTCCAAGGAGGAGACTGAGCCTAAGGAAGTGATTGTGTTCGAACAATCCAAGGCTCAAGCTATGCTGGCTAACTCCCTCAAAAGTAAAGGCTTCACCAACTCTAAAATCCCAGCACTGAGCAAAAAACATCCATCTTTTCTTGCTCCTCCCAGCATGATCTTTCCCTTTGCGGAAAAGGCCTTGAATGTTGTCCTGAAGGCGGTGGAAGAAGGAAAGCCCTGCCCTACATCAGAGGAGTATAGGCCTCTCTCCCTTGCCTCACCCCCTGACAATAAAAGCCGGAAGGACATCCAACTTACCTTCACGGTTGGAAAGTTGGAACATGACGTCGCTGGACGTCAGTTTAACAAAATTCTCCCTAAGCTGAATGACCACCTTTTGCGTCCGGAGCAGGACACAAAGGAGAGACTGGCCGCCTCTCTGTCGCTTCAAGTACAACTCGAAGCAATTGCCGGGGACGTTAGGGTCCCGGGCTATTACATGGTTCTCGCCAAAACCCACCTTGCTACCGTGCTGAAGGACCTATATAGCTTCATCAAGGCACGGAGAGCCTGTAGAGAGTTTGTGTTCGCCGATGCTGCCATGAAACACGAACCCTGGAAACTGATCTCCTCTAACATCTGGGGCAAACACCTCTTCCCAACAGATTTAGTGAAAGAGATTGTGGACAAGGCTTCCATTGAGAACCGGAACCTTCTCAACAAGTGGGGCATGTCCTGAAAGAGGAAGTCCTCTCAGGATGAAGGTCCGCAACCTAAGAGGAAATCCAACAAGCCTAGACCTCAACAGCGTTCAGCCAATGCCAGTTTCCGGCTCCTGCTACTCCCCAGATAGTGGTCCAGCGGCAGCAGACC
Source organism: Palaemon carinicauda (assembly GCF_036898095.1). Taxonomy (NCBI): domain Eukaryota; kingdom Metazoa; phylum Arthropoda; class Malacostraca; order Decapoda; family Palaemonidae; genus Palaemon; species Palaemon carinicauda. The sequence continues at coordinate 69,112,529 of NC_090758.1, read as the reverse complement.
TTTCAGCTGATCCCTCAGCCGGTGGTGTCCCAATCACAGTCCCAAAGACAGTCCACTACCTTTCGTGCCAGAGGTATGGGCTCCGGCAGAGTCTCCTCTCGTCGTCCTTCCAGAGGCAGAGGAGGGAGGGGAGCAGGCGGCGGGGTTGGTAAACCCTTGGGAAACCAGAAGCAATGAAGTGCTTCCGGTGGGAGGAAGACTCCGCCACTTTCAGGATCGTTGGACCTTCAATCCTTGGCCACACAGCATCATCAAGAAGGGACTAGGGTTGAGTTGTATACAACCACCTCCAATCTTCTACCAATTCTTCCAACCCTCAACCCCCATCCTAGAAGAATATGTCCTAGAACTCTTGAAAAAGAAGGTGATCAAGAGGGTAAAGTCCACCAGGTTCCAGGGAAGACTGTTTTGTGTTCCCAAGAAAGACTCAGACAAACTCGGAGTCATTCTCGACTTGTCCCCTCTCAACAAGTTCATTAGGAACAACAAATTCAAGATGCTGACTCTTCAACATATAAGAGCCCTATTGCCTCAAAAGGCTTACACGGTCTCAATAAACATGGCAGATGCCTATTGGCAAATTCCAATGAATCACCAAGCTTCCTCCTACCTAGGATTCAGGCTTCAAAGAAGAAAGTACGCCTTCAGAGCCATGCCCTTCGGGCTCAACGTGGCTCCAAGAATCTTCACGAAGCTCGCAGACACGATCATCCACCAGCTACGCCTTCAAGGCGTCCAGGTGATGGCTTACCTAGACTATTGGATGGTGTGGGCGACATCGTCAGAAGAATGCTTGCGTGCCTGTAGAAAGGTGACCTGGTTCCTGGAACAGCTGGGATTCAAAATCAACACCAAGAAGTCTCGCCTGTCTCCAGCTCAGAAGTTTCAGTGGTTGGGAATCCATTGGAATCTTCAGTCACACCGTCTTTCCATCCATCTCAAGAAAAGGAAGGAAATAGCTGGATCTGTCAAAAGACTTCTCAAATCCAAATGGATTTCAGGACGACAGCAGGAGCGGGTACTCGGCTCCCTACAGTTCGCCTCAGTGACAGACCTAGTGCTACGAGCACAGCTAAAGGTTGCTTCGGGAGTCTGGAGACGAAACGCATCCATCGCTCGAAGAGATCTCAAGAGACCTCTACCAAACAGGCTTCACTCACTCCTCAAGCCTTGATCGGAAGCAAGGAACATGAAAAGATCTGTTCCTCTTCAACCACCACCTCCATCAATCAACATCCACATGGATGCCTCGCTTGAAGTATTTGGGGGTCCCTCCCACCAGCGACCAGTTCAAGGAACGTGGTCTCCCCTGTTCAAGACATTTCACATCAACATCTTGGAGGCCATGGCGTTTCTTGTCACTCTGAAGAAACTATCCCCTCGTCCTTCGATCTACATCCGTCTAACTCTGAACAGCTCCGTGGTGGTCAGATGTCTCAACTTTCAGGGCTAAAGATCACCCCAACTCAACCAAGTGCTGTTACCCATTTTCCGCCTTGCGGAGAGGATGAAATGGCACTTGTCCTCAGTTCACCTACAAGGATTTCGCGCCGTGACGGCGGACGCTCTATCGAGGACAAGTCTCATAGAGTCGGAATGGCCCCTAGACACAAGATCATTCTCCTTCATCTCCCGTTAAGTCCCAGAACTGCAGATCGACCTCTTTGCGACTAGCGACAACAATCAACTTCTTCTGTACGTGGCCCCATACGAGGACCCCAAAGCGAAGGCAGTGGACGCCATGTCCCTGGTCTGGAGCAGATGGTCCAATGTTTACCTGTTCTCTCCACCCAATCTTCTGCTGAAAGTCCTCTCCAAAGTGAGAACCTTCAAGGGAACAGCATCCCTAGTGGCTCCCAAGTGGCCCCAGAGCAACTGGTTCCCCCTAGTCCTGGAGCTACAGCCCAAGCTGATCCCTTTGCTGGGCCCACTTCTCTCCCAGCAGGTGCAGAAGTCGACTCTTCTTCGATTCATCAAAGAAAGTCCGAGACCTTCATCTCATGATTTTCTCTCCCTAGCCGTGAAGAAAACGTTTGGAATCTTGAAGAAAAGTCTAGACTTCCTAGAGGAATACAAAACGAAGTCTACCAGAAGGCAATATGAATAATCCTGGAACAAGTGGGTGTCATTTGTCTATGCAAAAAATCCTACGGAAATCTCCATAGATTTTTGTATGTCCTTTATTCACCTTCATGGACAAGGCTTAGCAGCAACATGATTTCCACTTGTAAATCGGCCTTGACAAGACCACTACTGTACGCCTTCCAGACTAGATTTGTCCAACAAAATCTTTAACAAACTTCCGAGCACATGCGCTAGACTCCGTCCTGCACCCCCACCGAGACCGATCTCCTGGTCTCTGGATAATGTGCTCCATTTTTCCTCTAGCCTGGACAACGAATCTTGCCCTCTGAAAGACTTGTCTCAAAATGTGATTTTCCTTTTTGCTCTCGCCTCGGGAGACCGAGTCAGTGAAATAGTGGCATTATCTAGAGAAGAGTGCCACATACAGTTCGCCGATACAGGGGAACTCACCCTCTTCCCTGACCCTACGTTTCTCACTAAAAACGAACTCCCCACTAAGAGATGGGGACCTTGGAGAATCTGCCCTCTGAAGGAAGAGGTCTCTCTATGCCCAGTGGAGAGTCTTAAGGTCTATCTTCGAAGAACTTCAGACTTTGGCGGAGGTCAGCTTTTTAAAGGAGAAACATCGGGCAGTGACCTGTCACTTAAACAATGAAGGGTGAAGATCACCTACTTTATTCGCAGAGTGGATCCTGACAGTACACCCGCAGGTCATGATCCTAGGAAAGTTGCCTTTTCCCTAAATTTCTTCCAAGGTATGGATTTCGAAAGCCTCCGATCTTTCACAGGCTGGAAATCCTCGAGAGTGTTCTTCAAACACTATACGAAGCAGGTGCACAAAGTGAAGCGATTCGTGGTGGCCGTAGGTAGTGTAATGAAACCTGCTGCTTGGTGCTGCGTAGAACAGTGAGTTATTTCGGGACTCTAACTCAACGGCTGCTTGTGTTGACCCTAGTGCGATACATAGTGATTTCAGGTGACACTTAGTGTCACAAAAGACTGTTCTTCCACAAGGTGAAGTGACATAGACTCTAACATGTGTGACACATGTTTATTGGACATGAAGTGTATTGTGACTCTCAAAGACTTTAGTTCACCTGGAACTCATGTGTATAAAGGCAAGTTCTTCCCTTTCAGATTCCACATCATTGTCTTTTTTCAGTTCATAGTCTATGTCTGTTAATCAATAATTTTGTTGTAAATTATTTACCTAATTTTACTTTATTGCAAATTTCCTTGAGTAAAATAGACAATTTAATTATCATATGAGTCTTATTTCGCTCTTCCATATGAAAATAAACTGCGGTTACAGAGTTTTAATGCCCCTCAGTATTCTTTATTATATTCATGTATAATATTACTCATGTCTGAGATATGCTCACCAAGCAAGTGAAATAATGTTCCTACACAAGTATTTACCTTTCTGATCTGTCCACGAGACAGGCACGATCCTCGCATACAGGTGGGTTTATCTTCTTCAGGGTACTTTGAGATGTTCCTCTTGTCAAAACAGGACCTCCCTGCCCGGGGAGCAGGGAGCCATGTCATTGTTTATGCCACTGGTAGTGACATATAACAGAGATGTCACGGTCTCTAAGGTCACCACACCCAAGGAATATTGTTTGAAGTAGAAGACACTTTTGAAATGGGGAAAAACCCCGATACACTAATTCTTTGGTATACTTCCATCAGGACGTCACAGCTTGAGCCCAAAAAACGGATTTTGAGTGAAGTGAAAAATCTATTTTTGGGTGAGATGGCCATGACGTCCTGATGGACCCACCCTATTGTTTCTAGTTTGGCCTGTCAGGCCCCTCCCTCTCCTATTGTATCGTGGAGGTTGGCAGAAACCCTAAATAAGGAATGAGGCGGGCGGACGTGACGTCAGTCAAGATGGCTTACAGCTATGGCTGCCGTTTGTTTATATCGCGAGGTACCATAACAGTAAAGCAGGAGGATAACTTTACAACGGCTCCTCCTATAACTTGCCACCTTCCCCCTCGAAGCGTAAACGCTATGTGGGGTGCAGATAGCCATGTGGCGTGTCAAGCATACGTCCCTTGGTGATATACGATATCCTAAAGGGAAACCTTTAGGGTACTCACGCCAGAAGTTAGAATTCTGTGAAACATTTAGTTTAATTCTCTGGGAATATCAACTCTAGTCATATATACCCTCAGGAAGCTACTGAAGGAACTTTCCATCAGGACGTCATGGCCATCTCACCCAAAAATAGATTTTTCGCTTCGCTCAAATTCCGTTTTATGATAACATTTTACAACTCTATAAATTCACATGAAACAGCTAAATTCTTTAGTCTAGTTACAAATGCATCTAAACTTTCATTTTCTTTCTGACACTCCTGTGCTGTAAATTGGTACCTTTCAAAATATTTATTGACCAGAGGAGCAAAATATATGGTAATATCCTTAATTGCAGCTTCACTTTTGTCATCCGTAGGCTGCAATATCTTAAACACTTCCTAAATTTCTCTACTTTCTGTATGAAGAAATAATGCCTTCTTTTGGGCATCCTTCATATTCCCTAATGTTTCTAAATAAATCTTAAATTCCTCACACCACTGTAGCCATCATGTTGCAACAGAATTTGGTTCAGCAGTGATTCTAAATTGTTCAGGATGTGCAATGTCAAAAGGCATTCTGGATTATGTTAGGCTACTGTTCTAAAGTCACCGTGTAACTTCCTACCTTTTTTTGTATCCTACCCAACTTTAAAATTCACTTTGTTTTCTTGTTTTGTTTGCTTGTGTTTGATGAAAATCTTCTGGTCGGTTGCATGGGAAATCTTCATTGGGATTTTTCTTTTGCTTCTCTTGCAATAATTTTTCTTCTGCTTCTCTATGATCTCTGCGTGTATTCGTCATCAGGTCGTCGCAAATTTTATGTTGGTTGAATATTGTCTGGTAATTTCAGCATATTACTCACCTGTAAATGACTGAATAATTATTAGTAATTACCCAGGGGTATCCCATCTGCGTCGTCAGTTTTTTATTGTTGATATGTTGAATCAAACGCAGGTGTATATGTAACCCTTTGATGTATGATAAGAGGCAACCTTACTCTTGGCTCTGGGCTTCCGACAACCAACTCCCAACTGAGAGTCGAGTGTCTCGTAAACAATGTCACAAACCAAAAAATTAGAACAAACATAAGAGCATCGCTCTCAAAAGACTTAAATCCTACTACAGTACAAAAGTTAAAAGAATCACATCATATCTTTGAGGTAATTAATAAATGCTTGAACCCTAATATCAAAATAAATCAATTCAGTTATGTACATTGTATAACATATTTTATCAACGCAATATGAGGCAATGTTGTGCTTAATACACGTAAAGTTTGAGGTAATACAGTACATTGTTACAATAATACATAAGAGACAGAGTTTAATATCCAAAACTTTTTGAATAACACTGGTGTTCATGAATTATCAGTAGCTTATATAACTAAAGCTGTATTCCTTTTTTTTATAGCATGTGGGGGGCATGCAACGAGTGGGATGATTAAAGTCCCAATCAAGTGTCTAGCCTTGGGAGAGTTGATAATTTCGTGAAAGTTGTTGGAAGATCATATTGTGGATGCTTGTGAGCTGTTGTTAGAAGCAGAAGAAGAAATTTTAACAAAGCAAAGACCAGTTGATCCCCAAACTGGACGCAGGAAAGCAGATAGGGATGTGCAGGCGGAGATTCGATGAATTGCAAAAGAAAATAATTTGATCAAGACGAAGATGATGGCAGAAGAGAAAGGAGAAGCACGACGTTTGAGAAAAATGGAAGCAAGACTGAAAGAAAGAGAGAAAGAAATAAAAGCAAAACGAGAAGATGAGGGAGAAGAAAGCCACTTGCGTAAAGAATGGAAACAAAGCATGAAGAAGAGAGAGAAATGGCAAGATACGCAATGTTAATGGAGGCAAGGCAAAAAGAAAAAGAGAATGAAGAAGTGAGGTATAAACAGGATTAGGAATCTGTCAAATGCCAGTGCCCAATCTGAGGTGGCCCCTGCTAAGCATGATCCAGTGTTTGATGTGTCGGAACCCCAAAGGTTAATTCCAAGATTCACAGAAGAGTCTCCAAATGAGTTCTCCCATCATTTTGAAATGGTCGCAGCAACGATAAAATGGCCAGTAGATGAATGGTCTGTGTTACTGCAGTGTGTGCTCTTTGGGAAGGGCTGCAGTGATTACTTATCCTTATCTCAGGACCAGAGGATGGTGTATCAAGAAGTGAGTAGGAGGGTGCTGCAATTGTATCAGATGACCCCTGAATATTATTACGAAAGGATCTGAAGTTTAACCCTGGATAGGTACGGTGGGTCGTACGCGACCCCGAGCGTAAAAAAAAAGAGGTTTTTCTCACGTGACTCACCCCCGTGACTGAATTTGTGGGTGATCGACCTGCAGGAGGTGTCTCCCCTACACGCTCTAGTAGTGTCCAGATGTGCATTGTTGTAGCTGTACTCCTTCCCCGATTTCTGAGACGCGTCGGGGTCGAGCGCGACCGAGTTTACCCTTCTAAGGTAATTTGCATAATTATCAAAGTTATTACGTATTATGAAATTGTCATAGAATGGTGCAACTTGTATAGGTTATCAGTTATGGAAAGTCTTGGTGGATTGTTTGGCTACCATGTGCATGATTTTTTTTTTTAGTTAAAATGTCGTTCATCACCACGAGGACCATTTTACCGCGAGTGCCTCTTTTTCATTTTTTTTCATTTTTTTGCCAAGTCATTTTTCCGTAAGATATTGCCAAATAGTGTCGTAAAACTTTTGCTAGTTTAGTGTTGGAAAGTGTGTCTAGATGATCTGGCTACCCATGCGTGACTTTGTTTTTGTCAGATACGACGTAGTTATTGGTATATTGGGTATTTAACTGCGGTTGCCAATTTCTGTTTTTTTCAATATTTGTAAAAAATTTTACGTAGTAAGGAATTGCCGTATATCCTTCTTTTTTTTCATGTTTATGTGTTAGAAAGTGTGCCTTGATGGTTGGGCTAACACGTGCATGTCTTTTTTTTTATCTGAGATGCCGTATATTAGAATGTTGGGCATTTTACCGCGAGTGCCCCTTTTTCATTTTTTTTCATTTTTTTGCCAAGTCATTTTTCCGTAAGATATTGCCAAATAGTGTCGTAAAACTTTTGCTTTTTTAGTGTTGGAAAGTGTGTCTAGATGATCTGGCTACCTATGCGTGACTTTGTTTTTGTCAGATACGACGTAGTTATTGGTATATTGGGTATTTAACTGCGGCTGCCAATTTCTGTTTTTTTTTCAATATTTGTAAAAATTTACTACGTAGTAAGGAATTGCCGTATATTATTGATTTTTTTTCATGTTTATGTGTTAGAAAGTGTGCCTTGATGGTTGGGCTAACACGTGCATGTCTTTTTTTTTTATCTGAGATGCCGTATATTAGAATGTTGGCCATTTTTCCGCGAGTGCCCCTTTTTATTTGTTTTGCATTTTTTTGCTTACTCATGTTACCGTAAGGAATTGGCAAGTAGTGTCGCAAAACTTATATTTTTATAGTGTTGGAAAGTGTTTCTAGATGATCTGGCTACCCATGCCTATTTTTTTTTAGCCAGATATGGCGTATATATAAGTATGTGTTCGATTTTCCTGTGATTGCCATTTTTTCGTTTTTTCCCATTTCTTTCAAAATTACTACGTACTAAGGAACTATCACAGAGTAATGATTCATTTAGATGTTTATTTGTTGGAAAATGTGCCTTGATGGTTTGCCTAGCACGTGGCTGAAATTTTTTTTTCTGAAATGCCGTATATTAGAATGGACATTTTTCCGCGAGTGCCCCTTTTTATTTGTTTTGCATTTTTTTGCTTAGTCATGTTACCGTAAGGAATTGGCAAGTAGTGTCGCAAAACTTATATTTTTTTAGTGTTGGAAAGTGTTTCTAGATGATCTGGCTACCCATGCCTATCTTTTTTTTAGCCAGATATGGCGTATATATAGGTATGTGTTCGATTTTCCGGTGATTGCCATTTTTTCGTTTTTTCCCATTTCTTTCAAAATTACTACGTACTAAGGAACTATCACAGAGTAATGATTCCTCTAGATGTTTATTTGTCGGAAAATTTTTTTTACTTCTTTTTTGATTGAATATCATCTAATTTTTTTAGCTAAAATATTATATTGTTTCACATTTTTGTTTTTTTTTTCGATTTTATTTCCCTTCAAAAAAAATTTTTTGGGTCAGAATTTTAATTTTATAGTCGTAAAATAATCGACAATTATCCAGCAACCCACCATACAATTTTTATGCATATCCAATAATAATTAGATTAGTAAATAAAACCTTGAAATTGACATACCCTTCCTACATTTCAAGTGGCAGATTAGGGAGTCTGAGTCAGTGTGGTTGGCGGCCATTTTGTGGACATATCCGAAGCGTAAGTTGCCCTATCTATATATATTCTTGTTCCTTATAGAATTTGTGATATTTTGGTATATTTTTACCTGCATGAATATCATATTATATATTAAATATATGTATTTTTTTACGAAATTTCTAAGTACTCAAAAAATTACCTTTAGATATGGCCCATGATATAAATGTAATTTACAAAATAATGAAGATTTTTTTACATATTTCTATTTTAGGATAACATATGTTTATTCCCTAAAAAAATTAGCCACTTCCTATTTCATTTGTGTACCCAAAAAAATTCATGAAATTTGGACAAATTCTTTTGGCCAAAAAAAGTTACCCTTTTTTTCTCATTTCAGATCTTCACCTCCATGGGTCTGACTTCATCCAAAATACATCAAGATGTGTCCTAAACATTCAAGAATCAATTCCTAAAAGGATTTGTGTATATATGTATAAACTTTTTTTTATGAATTTTTATGTCAGGTCTTTTTTTTCTACTTAATTTTTTAAAATATTTATAATAAATAGTTTTTCTGCAGATGAGTAGTATTTATCTTTACAGTTGTTTTAAGCATTCATTGACGTTTTTTTTGGCAAAAGAAAAAAAGAGGTTACTGCAAAAACTGATTTTTCAAGAATTTTTTTTGGCGTCGGGGTCGTTCGCGTCCAAGTATACCCTTAAAGGGGTGTCCGAGGAGCGTACCTATCCAGGGTTAAGAAAGAACGTAAAAATTACTTTACTGTATTACGCTTATAAGATACGACGATGCTTTAAGAGATGGACAGAGGCTGCTAACGTAAAGGATATCGCTAATTTAGAAGAATTGATAATACTAAAGCACTATCTACTAGGAGTTCCTGAACATATTCAAACGTACATAAGAGAGAAAGATGAAGAAACTTGATAAATCTGTTTCACTGAGTGAATATTATAATATTATCAATCGTAAACCCTACTTGAGAATGAAGTTTCAACCGTCGTTCGACCAAGTGTCAAGAGTTCCCCGAACCATGGAAACCAGTTCAGTAATAACTACAGGAACACGTTCAACTGTTACAACGGAAGTAGCACTGGTACTGTCCCTAAGAAGAATGGGATAGTACCACAGCAACAAACGTCGAACTGTCCTCCTACAAGTATCGTGAAAAACGTGGATGTTATGTATTATTGTAATAACGTACTGTATCACCTCAAATGTTACGTGTATTGAGTGCAACATTGCATCATACTGCACTGATAAAACATGTCATACATTGTATATAACTGAAATAATGTATTTTGATAGTAGGGTTCAAGCATTTATCAATTACCTCAAAGATAGGATGTGATTCTTTTTACTTTTGTACTGCAGTAGGATTTTAGTATTTTGAGAGCGATGCTCTTATGTTTGTTTTAGTTTTTTGGTTTGTGAGATTATTTACGAGATGCTTGACGCTCAGTTGGAGTTGGTTGTTGGAAGCCCAGAGCCACAGAGTTATGTAGCCTATCATTATACATCAAAGGGTTACGTATACATCTGGTTTGATTCAGCATATCAACAATAAAAAACTGACGACGCAGATAGGATACCCCTGGATAATTACTAATAATTATTCACTTATTTACAGGTGAGTAATATGCTGAAATCACCAGATGATATTCAAGCAACAAAATTGGTGATGACCTGATGACGAATACCTGCAAAGATCATAGAGAAGCAGAATAAAAATTATTGCAAGAGAAACAGAAGAAAAAGCCCAATGAAGATTTCCCATGCAGCTGACCAGAAGAATTTCATCAAATACAAGCAAACAAAACAAGAAAAGAAAGTGAATTTTAATGTTGGGTAGGATACAAAAAAGGTAGGAAGTTACAAAGTGACTTTAGAACAGTAACCTAACCTAATCCAGGTAAAATTCACTATGCCTTTTGACATTGAGCATCCTGAATGATTTAGCATCACAGCTGAACCCAATTCTGTTGCAACACGATGGCATCAGTGGTGTGAGGAATTTAAGATTTTTTTTAGAAGCATTAGGGAATAAGAAGGATGCCCAAAAGAAGGCATTTTTGTACTCAGCTATGTCGTCTTGATGGAAGGTTCCTTTAGGCAGCTTTCTAAGGGATATTTGGTTATAGTGATACTCCCAGAGAATTAATCACAGGTTTCCAGAATTCTAACTCCTGGCGCGAGTATCTTTAATATAACTTTTATGGATATCGCATAATATCAAGGAACGTATTTCTTGATAAGACACAGGCCAATCTTCCCTCCAAATAGATTTTACCCTTTGAGGGGGAAGAGTGGCGAGTTTGAAGGGGAGCCGTTATCAAGGTTACCTGTTGGATCCCCTACTCATACTACTACGGCAAACTATTCCTTTAAACGTAGCCATTTAAGCATGGTGTTCTCTCATGTTGCTCTCGGTGTAGTTACTGTTTTTTCAAGGAATATTACCATGCAATTTCCAGCATCTTCATCGTCGGGAAAGTTGAGTATTTAATCTTCCCTGTGTATAATTTTTTGCTCCCTTCTCACAGTTAAATTAACATAAATTAGGTGTGTTAAGCGGAGCAATGCCATCACCGGAGGCGGCCATTTTAGGACAGCTGTCGTACGCCATAAATGCTTTATTTAGTTAGTAGTTCGACATCCCCTGTATTTAGCTATAAAGAAATTCTAGCTATTTAGTCAAAATTATACTAGTGAAGAAAAGATCTACACATGTAATATTTCCTCTTCGGAATAAAACGTTCCGATCGTATATCATAGGGCCTCGGTGGTACTAGCGTAGGCGAAATCCCGACTCGAGTTAGGCTAGCATAACGCGTTTTAGTATACTTTAGTAATGTTATCCCAAGTATAACCTCTAGTATCGTTTTATTAATTCGGTCGGAGATATAGATATCTCCTAGAATTACCACCATAATTCGATACTCTTCTCTTTTAGAGAAAAGGGGGATAAACCCTTCCTTCCCCCTGAGTGCAGCCAACCCAGGTGACAACCCTATCTTCTGTCATGGCCATTGAGTAGTGTACTCCGGCTTGACTGGGATAGTGTTTTCTGTCGATCTCCTTTGCAGGTGAGTATCCCGGCTTTGAAATGCAACCTTAACTCATGGTATTCTTTATTGTTCCCGACAACGCTACCTATGGGGGAATAGTCATTCCCCTGCCGGTTACACCGTTGCCGACATAGGAAGCTCAGCTTCCCTAGTCCACAACCGAAAGTAGGTAGTATAATTGCCGCCACCTTTATTCCTTGTGGACTAGAAGACATGTCTCAGGCTAGGGAATCGTTATTCTTCTGCCGCCCAAGACGGCGCCGGTATAGGAAACTATATTTCCTTGATTTCCAGCCGAAATTAGGAGGCATACCTGTCGCCACCTTTCTACGTAAAATATAAGACCCTTTCCCTTCCCCTTCTGTCCTTTAGTGAGGGCTTAGCCGTCACGATTCCTCTAGCCGGTATTCTACAATCACCCCCTCTTGTCGGGCTGACTGGTTTACCGGCCGGGCTCCTTTAAAGGTGGTTACGTTGCTGCTTCGACCACCTCCCTAATGGAAGCAAAGCTCAAGGAAAGGTTGAGCCGGCCCTGACGGTTGCCTGTTGAAAACCCATTACAACTTTGAGTATTCTTCCGTCCTCCCTTGGACTGCCATCCACAAATCCTGTAACCGGCAGCACAGCCGGCAACAGAAATTGAGGCTGGGTGGAAGTTAGAATCAATGCATTCTCTCCCCTTTCCTTTGAATCCTCATTCTGGAAAGAAGGCAGTAGAGAGAGTAGTCCCTACAACCCTAATTATTGTACTAAACTATAATGTTATGGTAGTCCTTCTTTACATTCTATCACTGTCTCTGTCGGCTAGTGCCATCAGATACTAGCCTAACCCGGTAGCATACCGGCAAAACTACATTATAAGACAATACAGTAGCCAGTATTCCCGCAGTATAGCAATATAACAGTTAGAAAACTACAGTATATAATGATACAGTAGTATGTATTTGCAACATACTCTGTGTACACTTTCACGGTCCATTGTTGAGACCGTTTAGAAACTGTTGAGGTGAAGTATTGCTTCAACATTCTGATGTATCCTAGATCATCGGAACACCAATAATTGCCCTTTAGTATAAATATTCTACAACTGCTGGAGTTAATGTTAGTATACACTGACTCCGGCTCTACGTACGAGAGTTATTCCACTCTGTACTTTCCTTAATAAGGAAATTAAAAATATCAATATGGTGGGAGGTCACACCAATTGCCTGGAAGGGAAACACAGATATGTGTCTTTCCTATTTCCTTTTTAGCATACTATCCTAAGCTATAATAATAATAGTAATGAATAGTATTTCAATGCATGTGAAAATTTATCAGTAAGATAAATTACCCCATACTCATTTCACTCTTTCTTTCCTTACAGGAGGAGGCTAAGGTGAAGTGTGCAGTCCTTTGTTGCAACCACAAAAGTAGGGACTTTTGTGGCCACAAGATGTGGAGGTCTCAGGACACCTGCTCCATCACAACTGAAACCCTGAGGTATTGTGATCTTGGGATCCGAAGGGGTTGCACTGTCTGCTCGGCCTTGATGACCGATGGTTTAGGTGATCCTGAGACGAAGGAGTCGAGGTATACTGTGAGGGAAACGCTTCCTAAGTGGTTAAGAGGGTTCCAGAACTCTCCGGGACCTTACCTGCCAAACGAAGCTATGAGAAGCCTTCTGTTCCCTAAGGCCCAATCCGACGCGGTTGTGCCTCAGGCACAGGTCAAGCCTCCCTTCATCCACCTGACGATAGAGGCTGACATTAACAAGGCTCTTGAAGGCATGGACATCCATCAAGATCGGATGTTGGAGGTATCCTCAGACACCAAAAAGGATCTTTTATAAGAAAATCCTGAAGAAGAGGTGGCCCGTCCACCCGAGGAGGAAGAAGGATCCGTATCAACAATAACGGAAGACCCTCAATTTTCTGTGACGCCATATCAACCTGTTTCGTCAACCTCTTCGGCACCAACTCCTCATTCGTACCTGTTGTTAACCAAGGGCGAGGAGCTCATGGAACAGCTGCAACTGATGATGGAATCGTTCCGCAAGGAACAACAAGAGATGAGGAGGGCAGTCAGAGAAGCGAAACGCATGGGGTTTAAAGAGGCTTTCACAAGCTTATCAAAGTCTCCGACTTACCTCAGTGCTCCGAAACCAACCGCTGGAGGTAGGCGGAGTATAAGCCCATGATGAATTAGCTGTTATACATCTCTGAGAAGATGGGGGCCAAACCCATTGAAGATCTCCAATTCTGGCCTAACATTTTGGCTTACCCAGAATGTTACATGAGATTGCGGGATGAACCAGCATCTCGAGAGGAGACGGAGCCTTCCTCCAGAGCTTTTCCCTTTTCGGCCAAAGCTCTCAACTGCGTGCTAAAAGCAGTTGACGCAGGAAAACCATGCCCTATGCTAGAGGAATGCAGATCAATGTCTCTAGCCCTGCCTACCTGCTAAAAGGAATGGAACGAAGTTCATCTAACCTTCTCAATCTCGAAACTGGATCCAGAGATAGCAGGACAACAGTTCAACGAGAACCTTCTGTTGGAAATAATTCCGGGAAAAGCCTCCCCATTTCTGATTTCCAGACCCGAGTCTGAAGGATAGAGCGCCAACACTCTCACACTTGACAAACTAGAAAACCGCAACGAAGATGGTTTGCTTTCCCTACACACGTTTAAGTCCAAAGATTATTCTATACCGGAACTGTCAGCACCGATATCACCTTGATGTTCACACGCTACTCCAGGGCGCAGAATAGTTAATCCCAATCAAGTGTGGTTGGACTGAATCAGTTACGTTAACGACAGTTTCACAAAGAGTTAGGGGGAGCAGTACTGTAAAAGTCAAAACGTCCTAAGGACCACCGGGAGGTAATATCGTAGAACATTACAATAAAGGATTGACCCCGATAGCTTTAGATTCACATAAATATAAACTTACCCTAAAGTCATATCTCACCTCATGAGATAACTCATTTAGTCATTTAAAAATGTAAAGGTCAAGTTAAAAACAGTTAATAATTTCAACCTAAAAATGGCGATTATTTCCATAAAGTACAACAGGAATTTTCACCTAACTGACACAGGAAAAAACAGGAAAACTACCTAATTGAAATTTTAATAAAGACCGCATGGCATATGAAAAATGAAAAAATGCCAAGAAAATGGTCTAATCAATCAAATCGTAAATCAATAATCAAATGACTAATCAACCAATGAAAGTAAAAATGGTGACTGAAATAATACCAAAAGTTCTACTCACTACTTTGAACACATTCCTCTCGGGCAAAAATTTTCAAACTTCATAGAGGGGAACGGGAACATAACTTATGTTAATGAACACGCCATGGATGATTAAACCGGACAGTTTGAACAAAACTTCATTGCTAAATGTGCATATCGTCAAATAAAGGCTAAAAAAAAGAGGGGGGACAGTTCCTTGGCCAAGGTTGAGCACCATTAATTAGTACTCACCCTCTTGAGGGTTGATTTTAGAATGTAGTGGAAGCATCTTGTGAACTGTTAAGAACACGGTGCATCTTCAGTTCTGCACAGTCGTGTTTTGTCTTCGTCAGCCTATCTTCTATAATGGTTCAAAGCAAGGTATACTGTTGGTTAGTAACTGGTTGACCAACAGGTAGTTGAACCGACGACTAAGTTAAAACGGCGCCCAAGTTGAGGGTGCTATGCATACGGCCGCCTGCCATGCTTCCCGTTTTTCATGTGGGGCGCTCGCACGCTCCTGCCATCCGCCGCTGAGCTAGTTCAAGCCAATCGAGTGCTTCTTCTTCAAATTTCCATGAGTACGTGGTTCGCTGAAGGGTGCTTTTTATAAATACAAGGATCATTCTTGAAACTCCAGGGAAAGTGATTATAAAGAAATCCTATTGTCTGGCTTATAAAAATTAATATACATACAAAAATATTAAGTGGCGTTTAGTGATGTTCAATAACACAGAAAACAATCCTAGCTAAACAGACTTATAAATAGGTACCGAGATGTAAATAGCAATAAGCTAAGATCAATGAGTTACGTAAATTGAAGAGTTACTTAAATACAAACCAATTGTGGTTAAACATCCAAAGCTTCAAGAGCGTTTGGAACAGAAAGCAACCAAGCGCTGTCTTTGAAAATTGTCGACGGTCGGTTGCATTGTCAGAGCAATGTACTGTGAGCTCACGAAATGAGAGAAAATCATCTACAGAGGAATGAGATGATGAAAGGTAAAGCATTATAGGGGAATGATGGACATGTTAGCATCAATGAATATTTAAGTGTATAATAATGAAGGTTACCAAGGAAACAAAAGAAAAACGAGATGCGTGAAACCCAGAAAATAACAATCAAAAAATAAAAAATGGAATAACAGGGGTGACTAAAATAGAGCATGGAAAGAATTTCCACACCTGCCAAAGTTGTCTGAACATCTTCTGAGAAGGGAACAAGAGAAAAAAGAGAGACTAGCCGCCTCTTTGTCTCTCCAGAACTGTATGGAGATTTGTGCAGGCCTCTCAAACACCCCAGATATGTACATGGTCCTAGCCAAGATGCACATGACTACCATCGGGAAGGACATGTACACTTTCGTAAAGGCCAGGAGGTCCTGTAGAGAGCATGTGTGTGCCAATGCAATGGTCAAACACTAGCCCAGGAAGTTGATCACTTCATGCATCTGGAGCAAGGACCTCTTCCCCCAAAAAAGTAGACCAGGATGTAACCGCTAAAGCTGCTACGGAGGAACCTTCTCCAGAAGTGGGGCATGTCTTCCAAAAGAAAATCCACCTCTGACGTTGGTCCCCAACCCAAGAACAGGCAGACAAAGAAGCCATGTGTGCCTCACAGACCTGCACAAAATCCTACTGTTACCATGACCACAGTGCCCGAAATGGTTGCCCAGCCACAAACCACCTTCCAAATGGTGCCCTAGCAGCTTGTAGCTAAGTCGCCAGTCTTTAATCCAGGCTTTGAGAGGCACACCACTACCTTTTGCCTTAAAGACAGAGGCTCAAGAAGAGGCTCCTCAAGAAACCCTTCAAGGGGTAGAGGAGGATGTGGTCAGGGGAACAAACCCTCTGGGTCATCTCAACAATGAGATGCTTCAGGTAGGAGGAAGACTCTTCCACTTTCGTGATCGTTGGACCTTCGATCCTTGGGCCCACAGCCTAATCAAAAAAGGACTCGGGTGGAAATGGAACAAAACTTCATCCCCTTTTCCTAAATTCTTCCAACATTCCACCCCCATATTGGAAGAATATACCTTATAACTCTTAACTCTTAACTCAGAGTCATTCTAGACTTGTCTCCATTTAACAAGTTCATTGAGAACAACAAGTTCCGGATGCTGACCCTGCAACACTTAAGGACCCTGTTACCAAAAGGGGCGTACACGGTCTCAATAGACCTGGCAGATGATTAGTGGCACCTACCAGTCCGCCGCCCCCTCTCCTCCTACCTAGGATTCAAGCTGCAAAAGACAAATTATGTCTTCACAGCCATGCCCTTTGGACTAAACATAGCCCCAAGGGTATTCACAAAACCTGTGGATACAGTCGTCCAACAGCTATGCTTAGAAGTCATTCAGGTAGCAGCATATCTGGATGACTAGCCAGTGTGGGCAGCATCCAACACAGCTTGTCTGCAGGCAGCCACGAAGGTGATCCAGTTCCTGGATCATCTGGCCTTCAAGATCAACTACAAAAAGTCTCACCGCTCTCCAGCTCAGAAATTTCTATGATTAGGAATCCATTGGAACTTGCAGTCACACCGCCTCTCAATTCCACCGATGAAGAGGAGAGAGGTTGCTGGTTCTGTTAGGAGACTACTGAAAACCAACAAGATTTCAAGACGCCAACAGGAAAGAGTACTGGGCTCTTTCCAGTTCGCAGCAGTGACAGACCCAGTGCTAAAAGCACAGCTAAAGGATGCGTCCGGAGTCTGGAGAATATCTGCATCAAACGCTCAAATAGATCAACAGAGATTGACACCAACCTTACTGCTATCTCTTTTAAAGCCGTAGTCAAAGGTGAAGAGCCTGACAAGGACAATTCCCTTACAACCACCTCAACCCTCAGTGGTCATCCACACAGATGCCTCACTGGAAGGATGGGGAGGCCATTCCCCTCAAAGGAAAGTACCAGTGAGCTGGTCGCACCAGTTCAAGACCTTTCACATCAACATTCTGGAAGCCATGGCAGTCTTCCTAACGTTGAAGAAACTATCCCCTCACAGATGAGCCCAAATCAGGCTGGTCTTGGACAGTGAAGTAATAGTGAAATGTCTGAACCGACAAGGCTCGAGATCGCCTTACATCAAACACGTGATGTTAGCCTTCTTTTGCTTGGCAAGTAAGAAAAGATTGCACTTATCAGCAGTTCACCTGCAAGGGTTTCGCAATGTGGCAGCGGACGCTCTATCCAGGCGAAAACCGATAGAGACAGAATGGTCCCTAGATGCACACTCATTCTCTTTCATCTTGGAAAAAGTCCCGGAACTGCAGATCGACCTCTTCGTAATGGCCGACAACAAGAAACTACCTCGATATGTGGTCCATTACAAGGACCCTCGGGCAGAAGCGACGGACACTATGTCCCTCAATTGGAACAAATGGAATCATATCTATCTGTACCCACTAACAAATCTCCTGCTGAAGGTCCTCAACAAGCTGAGATCCTTCAGGGGAACAGCAGCTGTATTGGCACCCAAATGACCCAAAAGCAATTGGTTCCCTCTAGTTATAGAACTGAAGCTGAAGCTGTTTCCTTTACCGAGTCCAGTTCTATCCCAACTTGTTCAGAAGTCGACTGTCTACGCTTTATCATTAAGAACCCAAAACCTACATCTCATGATTTTTTCGCCTTAGCAGCCAAGAAAAGTTCCGGGATCTCAATAGACAACATCGACTTTATAGAAGAATACAAGTCAAAGTCAACCAGAAGACAATATGAGTCGTCTTAGAAGAAGTGGGTCTCCTTTGTCAAAGCAAACAGACCGGCAAGAATATCGATAGACTTTTGCCTTTCCTTCTTCATCTACCTTCATGAACAAGGCCTGGGTTTCACACAATAACTATGTGCAAGTCAGATCTGACTAAACCTCTTCTTTACGCCTTTTCAGGTGGATTTGTCAAATGAAGTCTTCAATAAAATTCCGAAAGCATGCACTAGACTCAAACCATCAACCCCTCTAAAGTCCATATCATGGTCCTTGGACAAAGTCGTATACCATGCTTCAAACTTGAACAACGAAAATTTTACTGCAAAAGATCTAACTCGCCAAAAATGAGCTGCCCAAGAAAAGGTGGGGTCCTTGAAGAATCTGCCCCCTGAAGAAGATGTCTCTCTATGTCCAGTAGAGTGTCTTAAGGTCTATCTTCGAAGAACTTCAGACTACAAGGAGGGACAGCTCTTCCTAGGTGGAACCTCAGGATCAAACTTATCCCTAAAACAACTGAGGGCGAAACTCACCTACTTTAATTTGCAGAGCGGATCCTGACAATACACCCGCAGGTCACGATCCTAGAAAAGTTGCTTCCTCGTTGAACTTTTTCTAACATATGGACTTTGATAGACTACGCTCATATACGGGGTGGAAATCTTCTAGAGTTTTTTATAAACATTGCGCGAAGCAAGTGCATGAAATAAAACACTTTGTGGTGGCGGCTGGTAGTATTATTAAACCTATCGTCTAGTGCTGCAATGAACAGTGGACTTGGTGAACAGGTAATGGCATCTTCGAGTGTAATACCTTTTAATGAAAATCACTATGGTGAATTTCGGACTGTTTTATATGGGTGTAGAATCTAACCAATAAATCTAGTGCCGTGTGAACATTTGTACATAGTGTTGAGACATATCCAACATCTAAGTGAAATCAGTCAAGTAATTTCACAATATTGAGTGGCACATATGGATGTTCTATAATATATGTATTTCTTCCCTTACAGGTTAAAAATATATATACCCAAAGATGTGAATATGTCACAATGATTCTATTTATGATACATTTTGCTTTTGTATTTATATATTTTTCTTTAGAAATAAAATACATATAAAATGTATCTGCACCTTTTTCGCTCTTCATGAATAAGAATAATCGATCCAGGGCAAAAGAGGCCATATCAGAAAGGAATGTTGGTCAAACTAATCGAAATTAGTTGCCCCAGGGATTAAGGAAAACTCAACTTCTCAAAATTCTAAGAAAAAAAAGCAATCAGGAAAGGATGGAGAGGAGAATACACAAGCTATCATTTACACTATGAACAGGAAGAACCCAAACAGCAGGGATGTCTTTAACCCATATATTTATGAAGGTATGTTTGCAGCAATAGACTGGAGTGAGCAAACCATGGTAAGGATATTGCGCGACGCAGGTTGTAACCATAGCATGGTGGTAAAACTAGTACATTCAGTGGTTGATCGGTCTCTCACAGAAGACTCGGTTATTTTGAAGGGAATAGGAGGTGAAGAGGTCACCCATATTTGTTGTTTGAGATTGTCATGTGAGTAGGTGACGGGTAATTTGACTTTGCTATAAAAGATTCATTGGCTGTCGAAGGAGTAGACCTCCTACTGGGTAATGAGGTTGGTGGAGCGCGGTTCGTGCCAGTCACATGGTAGCAGAGAAACCATTGAAGTATAGTCCTACGACTGAACTCGAGAAAGACTACCCATATTTGTTTCTTAGTTATGTGACGACAATGAGTATGAATAAGAATAAAGCTGCTGAAGAGGGAAAACTAATTGTAGGAGCCGTGAACTTAGAAGATTTGTTTTCCGAAGAAAAGGATTCACTTGATGGGACACAAGAAGAGAAATTCCTAGTAGGGCCGAGTGAAGAGGAACGACAGAAGTATAGACAAGAGGAGAAAGAAAAAAATGGACTTGAAAAAAATGATCTTGTAGGATTTGTTTTCTGAATTAGAGGATTCTTTGATGGTACATAAGAAGAGAACTTCCAAATAAGGCCGGCTCAAAGAGAATTGACAGATGAGCGGTCAAGAGGACAATGAAGAAATTTTCTTGGAAGAAAAATAAAATTCAACGATAGAAGTAGAACAAGTGAGTAGGAAAAGGCTGGTAGGATTGCAACCGAAGGATACAACCTTAACAGTAAAGTTGTACCGTGTGGAAGACAAGGCGGAGGCACAAAATTCTCCAACCTGTTATTATCTTAAGGATGGGTTGCTTATGAGGAAGCATAGACCCTCCAATATCCATGGAAATGTCGAATGGGGAATATATCGGCAGATATTAAATCCGCACTGTTGAGAAGACAGGTGATCGCTATAGTGCACGAGACGGGATATTTGGTGATAAGGAAGACAACAAAAAAGATAATAAAACACTTTAATTGGCCTGTCCTGCATATGGACATGTGCCAGTTTTGCTGTGCATGTTACGTATGTCAAACGACTTAAAATCTTGACGAGTGTATCAAGGAAGCTCCCTTACGCCCGATGGAAGTACAAGGAGAGTCTTTCAGGAGAGGACCAAAGAAAATGTTAGCAGAAAGAATAAAGGATCGACAGGAAACGGAAGGAGAAAATGTCAAGAATTGGAGGAAAAGGATGCAAGAAGACATCGAGTCAAGGACAACAAAGATTAGTTTTGGTAGGAAGAGTACGAACAGTCAGGTTGCAGGACCCTTCAGAAAAAAAAAAAAACAAAGAAAATGTTGGCAGGAAGAGGGAAGGATCGAGAGGGAACATAGGAAGGAAATGGCAAGGATTTAAGGAAAGGAGTCAGCACATTAAGATATTCTCCCTAACATACTTGAAAATAAGTCAAGGACAGACGAAGAAAAGATTTGGTATGAAGAGTATGAGCAGAAAGTTTGAGGTGGGACAGCTAGTGTTGGTAAATTTATTGGAAAGGAGAATCCCCCTTGCCAACGAGTTCCCAGAACCATTCACGGTTTTGGAGGAGAGCAGTGACCAGACCTACGTTGTCATGATAGCAGAAAGAAGGAAAAATCTTAAGATGTCCATAACAACTTCTAAACCGATACTTAAAGTACAGGATTTCACTTGGAAACTCCTTATCCAAGTGGATGCATTATATAGGATGAATGGAGCTGTGTTATTGCGAGAAGATAAGTGAGGAATTCTTCACCCTGCATGGGTTATGTCGTCGAAGCTGAAGAAGCAGCAACGAGTCAACTCGACAGTTGAAAGGGAACCGCTGGTGATGATCACAGTAAAAAAAACAAGCTTTTTATTTATGTAAATCGACCACAGAATGAGATTAAATTATACTTGGATCATAATCCTATAACTTTGGTGAATGAGATGAAAAGTAATAATCAAAGGTCAACTAGGTGATCATGATGTTTGCAACCATATTATATCAATGTAAAGCAAATATCAGGTGAAGATAATGTGGTTGCAGTTTATATATCTCAGTCTGATTTAATGGATTCTGGCCCATGATAAATAAACCTTTTTGGGGAGAGCTATCTTATGAAGCTGGTCTAGTGTAAAGTGAATGTAATAGCTTATTAATAATTTTAAATATATTTCACTTTTGCATTAAAGAGATGAATAAACCACCCTGAAAATGAGCTCCTCTCATGTAGATGTACGTATCTTATTTAAATTATGTAAGACTTTTGTCGATAATTTCATTGTATTCAATATTCAGGTTAGTACTGTATATGTAAATTTACTTTTTTTTTTTGGAGTTAACTTTTTATTTCACGTATGTTTTGTTACAAAGTCTTACATAAACTGTTTGAGAGTATTATTTGATCATACACGATAAGAACTGGTACAAATAAAATGTTCATTTATCATTTATCATGTTTGGGAGAAAATGCGCAGTAACATGTGCTGTGGAAAATTCTTTACCGTGTGCTTTGAAAATTTCACAAATGACCTAGTGATAGGATGTTATCTCTTTTCTATTTCTTGGACCTAAGTTGGGCAGTGCTATGTAACTGAGATAGCCGTCTGGCGTGGCGTGAGTAGCCTTCGGGAGAGCGATACTTGGCAACTCGGATGCTTTTTGCATGAACCCCCAACGCTTCCGAGTTCATTGGGAGGTTTCCGAAAGCAGTTAGGGTTTATATGAAGGGCAACACATGTTTACAAAGATAGAGAGAGAAATCAAGCCTTAAGATCATCTGTTACCTGCCCCCCCTCCCCCCCTCCCCCCCGCTCGCACGCAGCTCAGAGTATTATTTTAAAAGTGTTCAGTACCTATA
Organism: Palaemon carinicauda; assembly: GCF_036898095.1. Lineage (NCBI taxonomy): Eukaryota > Metazoa > Arthropoda > Malacostraca > Decapoda > Palaemonidae > Palaemon > Palaemon carinicauda. Next base: position 69,089,802 of record NC_090758.1, on the reverse strand, counting down.
GTATATCCTCTCCTAAGTGACTCTGTGCCCCAACTAAATCGTGTGTTGAAAAGATACGTAACACGAACGGTGATTTCAAATTCATTGTACTAGAGTGATTGTTAGCATTGTCATAAGTTTTTGTAACTGGCCCTGTAGGAAGGTCACGTATTTGTATTTTGATCCGGTTATCTCTTGTCATATAGTGTTAACCTTAAATGTTGTATTAAAATTTATTTTCAAGTAAAAGAAGTGGTTGTATAATTTTCATGATTATTCAAATATAAAAGTTCAAGTCAAGTTAATATATAATTATCAGATCGTAACATTTTTGTCTTAATCTAAGTTTTGTTTAGTCTTATGTTTTCGAGTGATTTATTTTGTTACCATGTAAATTCTATTCAAAGTGTTGTAATTTATAAAAAATTATATATTTACTCCTGTAAAGAGTACATTATTCCAATCACGATTGTTTAGAATCATATTTGCTCGTAACCTGTTAGGAACAACATTTAGTATTAAATAATTCTTATAAAAATTACCCAGTTTATTTTTGAGGGTACTTAAAAGACCTTTAGATATTCAGCGTGTTACATATTGCTCTCGAAAAGTTATTTAACTATCTAAGTATTCGTGTAATTTTATCTTAAGTAACAGTTTTAATATAAAGCAAACAAGTGACTTTTGGAATTCGAGAGATTGGCTAACTTGCCAGTCGTAGTATATATTATATTATTTCCTGTTCCATGTCACAAGCCATAGCATAATATATGCTGGTGCCCATACCAGGGTACCATAATCATATAATATTACTCTCAAGCCCAATTACTCTACCCAAATACAGGGAAAGACTATGAAACAGAGGCTAGAGCATTTTCCAGACCAGAGAACAATCACTTGATTTTGGTATGTCGTTCTCCTAGAAGAGCTGCTTACCATAGCTAAAGAGTCACTCTTACCATTACCAAGAGGGAAATAGCACCTGAACAATTACATTGCAGTTGTTAACCCTTGAGTGACTAAGAATTGTGTGGTAATCTCGGTGATGCCAGGTGTATGAGGACCAAGGAGCATCTGACTGCGTAAAGCAGAGCAATTTCAAGCACGCTATGCACTAGTTTTGCAATTCTCTTAATTCTCCCAATTGCAAAAAAACTCAATCCAAAAAGCTACATATTTCAGACTAAGATCACGATTTACATCAAGCCCGATTAATGGAAAAAAAAATGAACCCACCATGTACCATAATAGCCTACAGGCCAACTTATTACCTCTAAGTGTGACACCTACAGCACTTACTCAACTTTCTCAGCTACCTATAAGAAAACTTCCTTGCAGTCCGGTGCAACAAGTGTACCTTTGACGTCAATGAAGTATCATTCTCAGTGCACCAAATCACTCCTGAAGAAGTCCACCTACTCCCGTAGAAAGTAGAACCCTTTCAGAAGTTTCCCAAGCTCTCAGCAGTCTAAGCTCTACAAGCGTTTTTGGGCATGATACACTATTATCACCGTTTCTTGACAGCAATCGCCACCACTCTTATCTCCTCTATGCCTCACACAATGCAAGCCAAAACACCTTATAGGGGTGTACTCCAGGAAACGCCCTTGTGTAATGCAAAGAATATCATACCACCTGCAACTGCTATCAGCTCTCTCGTGCAATATACCCCTCTCCTTATCTTCACTGATGCCCCTGCTGTCACAATTGGTGCAATACCAGATTGTGATGGGATTTTGCAAGAACAACCCCCACACCCTTGAATCACTCAAACTGACAATAGCCTCCTCAATACAAACTTTACCCTTAAGTTATCAGCAGTGAGGCTCTTGGACAAAAAGGACATAAAAACAATATATAACCTTAAAACTATATTTCTCCTTACAAACTAAAATGCATAATATAAACCAAAAAAAAATCACACTTATCACTAATCATACACTTAACACAAAATAGACATTAACCATACCACCATTCAAATAAACCAACAAAACCCCTAACAAAACTTAAAATTTACCCACACACCAACACCAAAATATGTATGTTTATATAATATATTTTATTTGCACCAACACTGTCGTCCGCAAAATGTCAAATTTTCTTTCACGTCACAACCACCAATCTGTGGCAAATGGAACTATATTAACTTCCAACTGGACTGAACAGTCACTTGATGGTAGTTATAATCGTCGTCATCATCATTATCCTCATCATCATCATCATCATCATCAATTAAAATACACAGGCCAGGTCATCAACAACAAAAGATCAGCATTCAAACAAAATAATTCTCCAAAGGAGGAATAATGGCCTGCAAAAAATAAAGAAATTAAACCACTCATGAACACTCCTAGCGAACTAAACTATCGCACTATAATCAAAGATAAATAATAACCTGTTCCGATCATTCAGAATCACGACAAGCAAATATAAACAAACTGTAGTTACTCAAAAAATAATTGACCACTTCACACAACTGCCTCAAGTCACTGTCAATCAAAAAAAGCATTCGCTCCGAAACATTTACCATTGTCCTAACCTAGCTAAAAGTAAACAAAGAGTCTCATTTATACCAACAGTCTTTCTCACAACAAACAATCAATACACTAACTACCCCTCTCTCTCTCTCTCTCTCTCTCTCTCTCTCTCTCTCTCTCTCTCTCTCTCTCTCTCTGGATTTGGCAAACAAAAATAAATAAAAATAAAACAAAAATCAATCCTCCACAAGATCAGGTGCTCTGCGTCTCCTTACGTCCATCTTCCATCTTCAATAGAAAAATATTGGAAGCACAATCTAGCTACTCTACCCTCAATTGCAAATTACTGTTTGACACGCAACTTCTTGAAAAGCATGCCGTTTTTCATTCGAACTGACCATATGTCCATGTCACGAGTTGCCATTTTCAATAGAAAATAAAGTGTTCTACTGTATGCTTTTACCATGCACATTCAAATATTCTTTTCGACTTCCCTCTAGTGATTCTGTTTGTTTGTAATCACTGATGCAATAACCACGTTCATAAATCACCTCCTTTTCAAAAGTTTAATATTATAACCCCTCCTTATTTAGTTGTTTCACATTGTGTTCCTTTTTATTACATTTCATATTATTTCTAAACTGATAATGCTTATTTTACACTTAACTTGATGCTTTTGATTAAAGATATATTTCTTCAATCATTCGACCCCACTATATCTAAAAATTTCCCATTTAAGCAAGTTCAAACGGGTTAACTTTCTCTGTTATTATTATTTAACTCTGTTTTGTCACTATTTTAGTAATAAATTTATTTTCATAATACAAATAACTACTTTTGACAATTTCATTTGAAACTTGTCTTTCTGTTTATGTTTGATTTTCCCATTAATCAAACACAGCTTAAATGTGAAAACTCATGATATTCCATCTGGTTAAACCTCTTTTATCTCTGTGTTACCACTGGTAAATACTCTATTTATTTTGGTAAGGGTACCCAAATGTAATTAACAATTTATCAAAATCACATTGTGTTATACCACAAACTTTGCTACTGTGATGGGGTGGGAGAAGGTTGTGACTCAAAGACATGATGGAAGCAACTGAGTTAGTTTATTACAGAACACTCTCCTTTAAACACAAATGCTCAAGGCAGTGAGTGGCCCTAGAAGTCGTTGGTTGGGGTGCGAACGAGCGGTGGATGATGGGTAGCTTTGTTGCCGCTCCGGCTCGTCACGTGGTAGGCGAGTGTGTCCTACGGCATTCATAGGCATGTGTGTCCTAAGGCATTAATAGGCATGTATGTCCTACAGTATTCATAGGCCTACGGCATTCATAGGCGTGTGTGTCCCACGGCATTCATAGGCCTATGTCATTCATAGGCGTGTGTGTCTTATGGCATTCGTAGGGGTGTGTGTCCTACGGAATTCACGTCAGCTTCGGTTGAAGCTGAATAGGTGTCCTCTTCGTTAGGAGTGGAGGCGTTGATGGAGGTTTTGAAGGTCATGAAGTCACTGTGCATAAGGGCACGAAGTAGGTTCACCTCACGAGGAGAGCCGTGTGCGGCAGGTTGCAGGCGAGTGATACTGGTCATTTTCCTGAGGGTGAGCGAAGCCATTTGGTCCCCCAACGGTTGTTGAGAGAGCTGAAAAAGAGTTGCTATACGGGCGGCTGGCAACGACGAGTACTGCTGCAGAAGGTATGCGTTAACGGCGTCATAGTAACAGTGAGAGGCGGGGGTGGGTGGGGGCGGGGGGGGGGGGGGGTGGAGGCGGAAGGAGCGAGTCACTCCGGGGTCACCAAATGTGACGGGCCTTAGGGAATGGTTGTTAACTCAAAGGCAGTATGAACTACGGCATTCATAGGCAGGTGTGTCCTACGGCATTCATAGGCGTGTCCTACGGCATTCATTGGCAAGTGTGTCCTACGGCATTCATAAGCGTGTCCTACGGCATTCAAAGGCGTTCCCTACGGCATTCATAGGCGTGTATGTCCTACGGCATTCATAGGCGTGTCCTACAGCAATCATAGGTGTGTGTGTCCTATGGCATTCGTAGGCGTGTGTGTCCTACGTCATTCGTGTCAGCTTCGGTTGAAGCTGAATAGGTGTCCTCATCGTCACGGGTGGAGGCGCCAGATCAGAAGGCTGGGTATTCATGTCACTCCGGGGTCACCAATGTGACACGGTAGGAGAAGGTTGTGACTCAAAGACAGAATGGAAGCAACTGAAGTTAGTTTATTACAGAACACTCTCCTTTATATACAAATGCTCAAGGCAACAAGAATTTTCATGTTCGAAAAACAGACACTATTACAGAGGAGAAACGCAGACATGTTTATTCTGGTTCTTTTTAGTGCAAGGGAAGAGCAAACATACAAGCACAAAATGAACTATGTATGATCGTGTGACACACGGTTGGTAGACTACACAAATGATTTTGCGCAATACCATATTATATTCTTTACGCACCATTACCCAGAGGATACTTTACATAATCTTTTTTCTTTCTGCCAGTTGTCTTTGCCCTCCACTACATCAAGAATTGGCAGAAGACCCCAATGTTCCCAAACATTCCACATCCAAAACAAACGACGATACCTTTTTTTATGTTTAAGGAAAAACCATGAGAACTTTAAAAAGAATGTATCCCTGCAATAATGTCTCAAAGTGCACAACTCATCATGTGGTACTTACCAATATATAGGAGCATTGGTGTTTTTTGTTCTTTGGGAGCAAAGCGAGCTATGGTGAAGAGAAAACATTAGAAGTTTGAAAACAATATACCCGTAATAATGACCAACTGGGCGGTCAAGGGGCGCTGAGAATGTACTGCTTCCAAGAACATATGATCAGAGATGTTCCATGTTATTTGATAAGGAAGCGAGACACTGTGGAGTAAAACAACATTATGGGACTGTTTTTGCTGAAGTGAATTGTTTGCTACTATAGGATGATTCCTAGCCTATATTCTGTTCCTACCTCAATATGGGGATTCATATCTACTATGTGGTGATTCCTACTCTCATTTTCTGTTCCTACCTCAATATGGGGATTCAAATCTACTCTGGGGTGATTCCTACCCTCATTTTCTGTTCTTTCCTCAATATGGGGATTCAAATCTACTATAGCGTGATTCCTACCCTCATTTTCTGTTCCTATCGCAATATGGGGATTAATATCTACTATAGGGTGATTCCTACCAAGCAAACAACCAAATAACGTAATATTCCCCTTTGAAGGTGTTATTACAAGAGTAACACCTTAATTAATTGTTATCAAACCAACTAAACAAGCAAACTGTGTTAACAAAACCACCATTTTACCTCACGTAACCTAACGTAACATAACCTTACCTAACCTAACCTAAAGTGCGTTTTATGGATTTTTTCAGCATGTTTTACATAATAGAATAGTTTAAAATAGTGTCAAGAAGTATGTTTTATCTATGCTCCTTTGGTAGCAATAACCTCATACAGGGAAATAGAGTCGGAATCAATCTATAGTAGAATCCTGATGGTAAGAATCACACTATAGTAGCAACGAAAAAATATACATGAATTCTAAAAACACTGACTGGTAGTAATCCCAAAAAATAGAGTAATAAAAAATTAATTACTAAACTGTTGACACATAAACCTGAAGCTTACTTCATATTAAATTGTATTAATGTAAAATCAATTAATTATACTTCTTTATTCAGTGCATAGCAACACTTACTGTTCATTGAACAATATGAAGTTTTGGATGAAGAGTATATGCTGGTTCAGGTGCTTGTAGCCTGGCAACCACAGCCTGAATACGAAAACTTATGATATTTCGTCAAGTTTTTCCTATTTCATCTCTTTGTAACCCTCCGCCTTTAATAGAAGAATGACTTCAGCAAACCTGAATGTTCATTTAGAGTTGTTGGCATGTGGAGGTAAGGGTCCGGTTACTAGCCACGTAGAGCAACCCTTACATCAACCCCGGCCGCAATTCAGTATGAATAGCTACTCTGCGGCCTCAGTTTGTTCTGATATGATTAGTAATTACAGCCTAATATACTACAGAGAAACAGAGCCGTGTTACCATAGGTTTTGCCAATAAGAACGTATTCATCCTTGTGTCCCAATAATAGCCTTACGGGATTGAATAACAGATTTTGAGCGAAGCGAAAAATCTATTTTTGGGTGAGATGGCCATGTCGTCCGGATGGAAGTTCCTTAAAGTAGCTTCCTAAGGGATATATGTACTACAGTGATATTCCCAGAGAATTTTACCTTTAGGTATCCAGAATTCTAACTCCTGGCACGAGTATCCTTAAAATTTCTCCAGAGGATATCGCATAATATCAGCGGACACATTCTTGACACGCCTCCATAGCAATCTGCACCCCAAACAGCGTTTTGGCTTCGATGAGGATGTGGCAAAAGGGAGCCGTCCAAAGGCTCTCCCTGCTCTCATAATACTGTTGGGAATACAACAGCGCCATTCCTACGACGGCGGACATTCCTTGTAGCATTGAGCGTGGAATTACAGATACAGTACCACGGGAGGGATACTGTGAAGATCTTTTCTTTTAGAAGACATGGGTGGGTTCATCAGGACGATATGGCCATCTCACCCAAAAATAGATTTTTCGCTTCGTTTAAAATCCGTTTTTTGGGCTCAAGCCATGTCGGCGTGATGGAAGCATACCAGAGCATTAGTGTATCTGTGGATTTTTAATCAGTGCCTTAACCTTATAGCAACCTTTTCTATGGTCATGGCGACCACATGAGACAAGGGACGTTACCGTTATTCGTCACCATCACTAATCATAAGCAATGTTAATGCTTCCTGCCTCCTACAGGGAAGAGTCATTCTAGACAGTAGAAAAGTACATAAGTACACACTGAATATACAAATAGTCTCATAGTTGTATATTTGCTAAAATAACATCAGTGTCTCTTATATCTATTATTTGATGCATACAAATATATGAGGGATACTCACTTTGGTAAGTTGAAGAACTCTGGCATGTATACAGTACATACAATTGTCTGGCGAAGGTGGACGCACTACATTCTAATAGACATTTATTACTAATAAATGACTAAAAGATGTTCAGTTAAACGAATGTAGTATGACAATGGGATTATACCTGTAACAAGTACAGAGACTATATTTCCTTCTTGAAGGAAGAAATGATGAGTGCCACTCTCAGACTGAAGAAAATTATAAAACAAATTCTCTTCATGAATCCTGTACTGGTTACTTTTATCTGCACTGTGTACTTCGTATACCGGCACTAGTGCTATCTGTATAATTCCACACCTGGGATTTTGAACAGAGCCAGTGTTATCATGGTAACACTTAATTAAAAAAAGTCACACCTAAGAAGGGTGACCTCTTCTCCCTTTAATTGACAGTCCCAGTCAATTAGCTGTTCATCGTAGAATTAGACGACAGGTTAAATATTTCACCTGGCATCACCACATATTGCTTCAAAACATGGATTTGTCTAGCATAGTGTATGTAGAACACTCTTGATGATTCTCATCCGTTACATGTGCGAGGACATGTGAGGTCCCAAACCAAAAACTGTTTACTACAGTAATTATGGGGCAGGTTTTAATACACTACCTGCCGCCACTACGAAGTGTTTCAGTTCATGCACTTGTTTTGCATAGTGTTTGTAAAACACTCTGGATGATTTCCATCCAGTGTATGAACGAAGGTGCTCAAAGTCCATATACTGAAAGAAGTTCAGTGATAAAGCAATCATTCTCGGATCATGAACTGCGGGAGTACTGTCCGGATCCGCTCTACGAATAAAGTAGGTAAGCTTCGCCCTTAGTTGTCTTATGGATAAATTTGATCCAGAAGTTTCTCCTTTAAAGAGCTGTCCTCCCCTGAAGTCTGAAGTTCTACGAAGATAGACCTATAGACACTCTACAGGACATAGAGAGACATCTTCCTTCAGTGGGCAGATTTTCCAGGGACCCCACCTCTTAGTGGGTAGCTCGTTTTTAGCGTAAAAGGATGGATCAGGAAATAGATTGAGTTCTCCTACTTCCATGAACTTAATGTGACCCTCATCTCTGGATAGGGCCACTATTTCACTAACTCTAGACCCGGAGCTATAGCGAACAGAAAAATAACCTTTTGGGTTAGATCCAAAAGAGAACAATCTTCATTGTTCACAGATGAGGCATAATGTAAGACCTTGTCCAAAGACCAAGAGATGGGCTTTGGTGGTACTGCAGACCTGAGTCTAGCACATGCCTTCGGAATCTTATTAAAGATTTCATTCGCCAGATCCACTTGAAAGGCATATAGGAGAGGCCTAGTCAAAGCTGACTTGCACATATTTATCGTATTAGCCGCCAGTCCCTGGCTATGAAGGTGGCCAAAGAAAGACAGAAGTTTATTGAAATTTCTTTCGGTCCTTTTGCTTTGACAAACGCAACCCACTTTTTCCAGGAAGACTCATATTGTCTTCTAGTTGACTTAGCCTTGTATTCTTCTAAGAATTCTATATTGCCTTTTGAGATCCCAAACCTTTTTCTAACCGCTAGAGCGAGAAAATCATGAAATGAATGGTTTGGGTTCTCTGTGATAAAACGAAGGCAGTTAATTTCTGAATCTTCAGAAATATACCTAGGGTCAGAGCTAGGACCAGCCTCATCTAGTCTATCAGCTCCACTAGAGGATCCTCGTATGGGGCTATATAGCGAGGTAGTTTCTTGAAGACGCTCGTGATGAAGAGGTCGAATTGCAGTTCGGGGACTTGTTCCCATCTGGGAGGGAATATGTCTGCGCCCATGGACCATTCCAACTCTGTCGGTTTGTATCGAAATAGAGTATCCACCGTCACATCGTGGATCAGTTGTAAATGAACTGCTGGTAGGTGCCGTCCCTTTAAGAGAGGGATGGGTAACTTCACCACGACTGAATGAGATGTTCGAATGAGACGTCTTATTATCACTTCGGTGTCCCAGATCAGTCGTAGGGAGCCTGATCTGTGTGAAGGGGGCTTCCCCACCCATGAAAGGACCAGCAGAGTCTTGGGACTTACGTGCTCTAATTTCTGTTAGAGAAGTGATTAAAGAGGGACCAATCTCAGTCTGTTTTGATCTCTTCAAGCGTTTGATGCGTGTTTTCTCCAAGCTCTTAACGCATCTTTCCGGTGTGCCCTTAGCACCAGGTCTGTCACTATAGCGAACTGGGGAAAGTTTTGCGCTTTTTCCTTTTGGTGTTTTGGTATTCTGACTGAATACCTGAGTCTCTTGACAGACCTCATGAGCTCCATTTATATTTCCAAAGGAGAGGAGAGTTGATGTGACTGAGGCCTTCGATGGTTTTTTAAACATCGAAACCCCTGAGCTGGAGAAAGTCGAGATTTCTAGAAGCCTATCTTGCATTCGTGATGTCCCAGGAACCGGGTCATCTTCGGGTGCTGCCCACTCCAGCCTCTTGATCAGGTATATTAATACCTGAACTATTTCTAGGCTTGGCTTTGACGTGACTAAGTTCGTCAATCCTTTGAAGATACTTAGGACTGTGAGTCTGACACGTATCTTTCCTAGGATGAATGTTACTCTCTATAACATGAATTTTAGATAGGGGGAAGGGAGGGTGGTTGACTGGAAGGTTCCGAAGGACAACTTTCAGGTCTGACAAGACTACGAACACCCCTAATTGGAACAAGGTCCATATGTTCAGAAGGATTAACATTCAGAACTTGCTGTTTTTTTATGAACTTGTTGAGTGGCGACAAGTCCAGAATGACTCATTGATATCTTGAGTCCTTTTTGTGAACACAAAACAACCTTCCCTGGAACTCGATTAGCTATAGTTTTCTTATCACCTGTATGCTTTATAGCTCTCAGGTATACTTCTCCAGGAGGGTTTTGAACTGTAGGAGAAGGTAAGGAAATGATGGTAGGGACATTTCTGTTTCCCATCAATGGCTCATCTTGAATAGGCTTTGGACCGAAGGATTGAAGGTCCTGCGATCCTGAGGGAAAGTTCCACTTCATGCTTCGAGTAGTCAGTAGGCTTAGACTTTTGACCATCTACCTGTAGCACCGTGGCCACTGGAATAGTGGGATGTTGTTGAGCAGCCCAGATGTTTCCAGCCTTTTCGATCTTCTTTTTAGGTTGGGGACCCACAACCACAGAAGATTTTCTCTTTGAAGGAATGCCCCATTTTTGGAGAAGACTTATGTTCTCCATGGTGGCGTTCATAATTACTTCCTTAGTGACCTCGTGTGGGAAGAGATCTTTACCCCAGATGTTGGAAGATATTAGCTTCCTTGTTTCGTGTTTCACTGTTGCATCAGCGAACACAAACTCTCTACATGCTCTCCTGGCCTTCATAAAGGCGTAAAGGTCCTTCACCAAGATAGCTATATGCATTTTGGCTATGACCATGAGCATGCCTTGGGGGCTTTCGTAGGTTGAACACAACTCTATGTAGTTTTGTAGAGAAAGGGATGTCGCAAGTCTCTCCTTTGACTAATGTTCATTACACAAGAGCAACTCAGACAATTTAGGGAGATATACCTTGAATTGTCGACTTGCGATGTCCTTGTCTAGTTTTCCTACTGAAAATGTCAAATGGACTTCCTTCCAAAGCTGGTGACAAAGGCTTGCACTCATCGAGTGTGGGACATGGCTTACCCGCCTCTACCGCTTTGGCAACAGAAATAAATGCCTTCCCAATGAAGGGGAATGAGAGTGAAGTAGGAGCAAGAGAGGAATGGTGTCTGTTATTCAGTGAGAATGCCTTCGACTCTGAATAACCCGCCTTTCTCAGACTGCCTGAAAGGATAGTCTGTGCCATATCATGGCCGAGAATCAAGACCTTTTTTGGTTCCGCTCCTTTTCTTGACTATGGTTTGTACTTCAGTCGAACCCAACAATTAGGGAAAGCATCAAAGATTGGCCAAAATTGAATTTTGTCCAAAGGAACAGCATCTCTTTTCTCTGAGATGTAGAGATTGCCATTTGAAATCGGCATCTGCTCCGCAAACCTCCAGGGATTGGTTATAGAGTATGTTGGTAGGTCTTGATTCATGGGTCGTTTGACTGACCCCTGGGAAGCGACAAGAGAAGCTTTGCGAGGCTCTATCTTGTGTTTTACTTCCTGCTTCTTGTTTTGTTTATGAAAGCTCTCTATTTTATTCTTCAGCTGGATACATAATTGTACCACATTATCCAATAGAGGGGTAGACGACGAAGACGTCGACATCGATGGATCTATAGCCAGCATAGGCGGAGGAAATTCCGACACAACATTTTCCTCTTCTACCCTGGGGCACTTCTTGCCCTTAATCCCAAAGGTTTTCTGGCCGTCAAGGAATGTAGTTGGCTCCTGAGGCACTACTGTTTCCTCACTTACTTCCGGAAATAGTAGCTTACGCATCCTATCATTAGGTAGGAAAGGTCCCGGAGAGATCTTTTGAAAGCCTCTCACCCAGTTGCGTAATTTATATTGAGCTGTATCCCTAATCTCCGTAGACTTAGGATTTTCAAAACCTTCGGACATTAATGTCTGACATATATTGCAAACCTGTGGGTTCCAATAATGTAGGGATCCGGATATAATATTGCAGGGGGCATGAAACCTGCAAGTATTATGACTGTAAAAATACTTACTATTGGCCTTGCCGAGGACTTCAGCACAAGGTATCTGGTGTTCTTCCTGTAAAGAAAGGAAAACCAAATGAGTATACAATGGATTATCTCTTTGACAATCAACATGCAAATGTCCTTTAAAATAGAGTAGCTTAGGATAGTAAGCTATAAAGGGATAGTAGGAGATACATACTTGTGTACCCCTGTGAGCAAATGCTGTTGCCTCCCCTCATTATTAACTACTTGGAGATTTCTGTATTGAGTAACTCCAAGTAAAAGAACTCTTACCCCTAGGGGTAGAAAAGTATCAAATTACTGTCCCAAAATAATGTTAATACTGTGGGGTCAGGATGACAGATTCTCGATCAGAATATTGAAGAAAACTTATTCATTCAATATAAGAACGGTACCAGCAGAATGCTCGTACAAGGGTACCCAAGGTATGTCGGAAAATACTACTGTATCATGGTACGTTAGTTTTCTAATTGCAGTAAGTCTATATTGTAATTTACTGGCTACTGTACATCATGTATTGTAGTCTAGTCATTATGCTGCCTTCATAGTACCATATGACAGTATGGTCCATCTAGCATGAAGCCAGCTGGACTAGGAAAATAAAGACATATATTTGTATATCCTACTCAGCCTATTTGATGTAGTCTTCCTACTATATTAAAATATAGAGTTTCCCGATCAGGGAGACTCAAGGAAAAAGGCTGCACCCTTTAAGGGTTAGGAGTGTATTACTCCTGCCTTGAAGTGTTTAATATTGTACGGTAATTCTAATACTGATTTCTAATCAGGATATTGAAGAAATCATATTCATTCAATATAGGATTGGGCTCATCAAATGCCTGTGTTGGATATCCTAAATATTTTGGAAATAATTACTAGTATAAACTATATAGTAGTTTTCTATCTGCAGTATATTCTATAATGCAGATATACTGGCTACCTGTATAAAATATACAGTAGTTCAGCCGGCATGTAGCCGGCATAGCTAGGTCTTGCAGGCATACCCAGCATGCTAGCTAGAGAGAGAGAGAGATAGCATGGAAAAAAAGGCTACTCCTTACTGTGAATGTATACAGTAATTAAGGATGTAAAAGTCTAATTTGACTGCCTTTTCCCAGACAGAAGGTTCTACTAGAAGGGGAGAATGTACCATACAGGCTTCGATGCAGCTACAGTACTATTGCCGACAAGGTACCGCCGACACACTGCCGGCTGGCAAGTCCAGCAGTACCAGTACAGTCGGCGTGCTGCCAACTGAGTCAGCACTATCTGTGCCGGCCTGGCCGGCAGTACCCCAGCACCAGGACCTGTAGCAGCAGTCCTAGGGAGGACTGAAGAACCTTGGGAACAGAAGGGACTTCCCTCTCATGGCCATCATGGTCGCCGGCAGCCATCGTGGCTGCCAGCCGCCGGCTAGGCCGGCAATTGGCGACAGATGATGTGGTTGGCGGCAGTATGCTCTGCCGTCAGCCAAAGACATGGCTCGAGAGGGAGTCTGGCTGGCTACGGCAACCTACCAGTAAAGGAAGGTTGCAGGATGCCAGCCTAAAGAAAGACAATGTCTAAGCCATTAAAAGAGGACAGTGGGGTAGGGAACAGGGTCCTGTAACGAGTGTGAAAGGAACTGGCTAAGATTGTCAAGCCTACCACCTGTAAAAGAAACTCTATTTCGGTATCGGCAGAATCCCAGGGAACAGGAGAGACACAGTTCTCCAACCCAGAGATTGCCGACCCAGTTAAGGGGATGGCGGCACTGCCACCTCCTCTTAACAAAGAAGAAACAGAGTTCCAGTGCCACGTATCCTAGGCTAAAGAAAATTACTCTTCAGCCCAGAGTACTGTGGCATAGGACTAGTCTTTTAGTCGCAAGGAGAAGATGGTATCCTACCATAAATTCAAGTGCGGCTAATGAGGGCTAACCTCCATTGCCGGCCACCTAGCGGTCAGGGGAATGATGGTATCCTACAACCCATTTGCCCTGCCGGCAGGTCGCCATCATAAGACTAAATAATCTGAGATTCTGACTAAATCCCAAAACCCGATCGTATACCACAACCAACGGTTAAGGGAAGAGGAAGGACAAACCCTAAGTTAGCCATGTCTGAATAAAATTCAAGGCACGGCTATTAGGGTTGTAGCCTGATGCTACACTCAGAGGGAAAGAGATTACCCTTAAGTCTCCGAAGAGACGTGTAATGTTTCATAACATTATAGGAGGTATCAGTCTCCACTGAATGAAAACAAAACACTAGGGTAACCGGGGAAAGTTGAACGTATAGTAAAACGTCTAGGTAAGGTTACCTAGGCCAAACGAGATCTCGGTTACCTAAATCACCGAAACTCTAACTATACGATCGACAGAGAAAGGGGAAACAAAAATTATGCACATTATCAAAACTTTACAAGAGTAATTGCCTAAATAGCTAAATAATTAAAATAATCAAATATAGCTATTAAAAACTGGAAGTCGTTCTGCTATCTAAATAACACATGTCTAAAGAACGACGGCGCCATGCCGCCTCCAGTAACTGGCCTAGCTCTTAAAACAAAATAAAATACTCTAATTCCATTGTGAAACAGGAGCTAAAATATACTCATAGATGATGGAGAAAGCATAATAATAATCCTGTAAAACGATTGAAAAGTTAGATCACCAGGAAATATCACCGAGCGAGATCGCTACAAAAAAAGGAATGTCCGCCTTCGTGGGAATGGCGCTGTTGTATTCCCAATAGTATTACGAGAGCGGGGAGAGCCTTTGGACGGCTCCCTTTTGCCACATCCTCCTCGAAGCCAAAACGCTGTTGGGGGTGCAGATTGCTATGGAGGCGTGTCAAGAATGCGTCTGCTGATATTATGAGATATCCTTTGGAGAAATTTTAAGGATACTCGCGCCAGGAGTTAGAATTCTGTATACCTAAAGGTAAAATTCTCTGGGAATATCACTGTAGTACATATATCCCTTAGGAAGCTACTTTAAGGAACTTCCATCACGACGACATGGCTTGAGCCCAAAAATACCGGTAAACACTGCAGGCCTCTCACCTTCCCCTACCCGTAAAATGTGACATGGATAGTTTTTGGTTTTAGAGAAGTTTGGTCATATTTCTGAAAAAGATCAGCAGATCATTATGAAGCTACTAAAGTAATTGGCTTTTCACATAGAGGGAAATGACCTTACAGTCATCTGGAAGTCTGCTGTTCATGCTGTATATACAATGTTAGGCAGTGAGCCAATGTACAAAAAACAAAGAAAAAAAAATGCATTTCAATGAGGGAGCAGTCTATACTTTTAACTATGTACTTATTAGTATTAGAGTTTTACTCTAGGGAAATTTCTTTACTGTATCAGAAATATCTCCTGACAGTCAGCAGCATTTGAGAGAAACCAGAATGATAATTTTGTGATACGAATTTTTAAATTTCCAAGTATAAGATTTTAATTCAGTGTAATTTCTGTATTGAGCCTAGAAAAGTCATAATACTCTCTCTCTCTCTCTCTCTCTCTCTCTCTCTCTCTCTCTCTCTCTCTCTCTCTCTCTCTCTCTCTCTCTCTCTCAACTGTTTGATCTTTTTTTAACCTTAATTGTGAAAAGTGTACTTTTTTTTTTTTTTTTTTTTTTTTTTTTTTTTTTTTTTTTTTTTTTTTTTTTTGAGTGCTTAAGCAATGTACTATGCCCTAATATCATACCTCCTGGAGCAGTACTCTCCATCGTCAACTGTCAAATAGCGAGAATTTTTCAGCTCTCTCAATTGTGGTTGGGGGCCCAAAAGGCTTTGCTCATCCTCAGAGAAATGTCCAGTGTCTCTCGCCTACAGCCGTCTGCAGACGGCTCTCCTTGTGAAGTGACTGTCCTTCTTGCCCATTGCATTCGGCGCATAACCGAACCTGTATGTGCAGCTATCCCCAATGTCTATATTTTTCCCACAAGGACCTGACGACCAAAGTCAATAACCAGCACCTTTCAGACTTCCATAAACGCCTATTCTCCTGAAGAAGAGGACACCTATTCCACATCGATCGAAGCCAGCATGAATGCAGAAGGTCACACACCCCACCAAGTGAAGGACCGTAGCAGCGACGAAGATGCCCACCCCTCAAATACCACAGCTTGCATATGCCCCATCCTACGACCACTCCAGGCACTTCCAGATGCCCATCAGCTGCAGTTATGCTATTACCACTCCAAATTTGGTGCTATT
This sequence comes from Palaemon carinicauda, assembly GCF_036898095.1. Taxonomy (NCBI): domain Eukaryota; kingdom Metazoa; phylum Arthropoda; class Malacostraca; order Decapoda; family Palaemonidae; genus Palaemon; species Palaemon carinicauda. Next base: position 69,073,525 of record NC_090758.1, on the reverse strand, counting down.
ACGATGAAATCTGCAAATGGTTGTCAGTAGTCAAAAAACCTGTGAGCATGCCATCGTATGTGATGGTGGCCTTCCTGTCAATAATCTTTTCTTTTTACAAGACGCAGGCACGGGAATGCGAATTTTGGTAAAGAAGGTTGCTGGCGGTTCTCTTGTGTCAATGCTAGTCTCCAGGAAAAAAAGTCGTCTGACTAAGTCTGCCAACTACCACCTGGTAGCGGCCAATGAATCTTCGCTACTCACATGGTTAAGAAACCATCACACTATCACTTTGAAGCTAGAAAGATATTGGAAAGTTTCTCGTTGCTGACCTTAATTTCCAATCTTCGGTACAGATTTCCTCTCACATTTCCTTCTCATGGGCGATATAGCTCACTGACTGTTAGTCAACGCAAATTCGTAATCCTAAACAAACATTCATCGAAATAGAAGAAAAGGGCCTTTGTGAAACGTCTTCAAGCCCATGGATGTCACATTTGCAAATTGTCCTGAAGAAACGCTTCCCTCTGCGTCAGTGTGGGGATTACGGGCGCCTTAACATGCAGACAGAACCGGATCACTAACTCCCTCCCAAACATTGGAAAGGGACCTCCTACTTGCACAAAGTGATAGTTTTCTCCATGTAGGAACTCCTGAAAGGGTATTTCAGGTGCCCATCAACCCAAAAGACATCCCCAAGACTGCCATCCCTACCTGCTTTAATGATTACTCCTGTTCGGCCTTTTTTCCCTCCATCTATGCCGCCATCAAGGGCAAGCCAAAAGACCTGAAGTGGGGTCCTTTCTAAAAGTGGCCTTCTGCCAAACATAAAATGCCCTATCAACCGCTGCTGTTCTCACTTTTCCCTTCCCCATACACCTCTCCTTCTTTCCACCAATACTAGCGACATTATGGTTGGGGGAAGTCCTCGAGCAGCTGGTCAATGGCCTGCCCTGTCCATTAGCCTTCTTAAGTAGAAAACTGTCTAAAGAAGAATCCAGCTTCTCTACTTTTGTCTGCAAATTTGTTAGGGGTGCACTTGACTCTCCGTCACTTCGGCCACTTCTTTTAAGGTACACCCTTACTCATTCGTCTGGACCACATGCCTTTGGAGCTTGTCTTCATTTGACAGTCTGATGCCTGGTCCACCTGTTAACGACGACATTTCTCTGCCATGGCTGTATACAACTTTACCTTTCAGCATGTCCATGGGAAAAGGAATCCTGTGCCGATGCCCTGTTAAGAAAGACATTCGCTGCCATTCACCTGGTATTTCATTTCAATGGCTTGGCAGAAGCCCAACGAAAAGATCAAGAGTACTTCGCATGTAAGACATCCTGCATATCCCTCCTTTGAGAGGATATTACTCTTGAAGACTCTAGTGCCTCTCTCCTCTGTTACGTCAGTCCTGGTAGGCCTAGACCACGGATACCTTCTTTAATCCACTGGTAGGTTTTTTATTCCATTCATGACATTTCACATTCCTTGCGCTGTTCTACTGCAGAGCTGCTGAAGACAAAGTTAATTTGGCTTTTCATTACTATGGATGCTCAATATTGTGTCAGTGACTGTATTTCATGCCAAACCTCAAAAGTAAATTGACACAATGATTCAGGAGGGATCACCTTTCCTCTACCTCAGCAGTGCTTTGTCTACATTCCCGTTTATGTTGTAGGTCCCCTACCCTCATCACAAGAACATTGCTACCTGTTTACCGTTATCATCTGCTCGACTGTTTGTCCTGAAGTCATTCTCAATGAAACTCCAACGTTTGGCTAGTGTAAATCTTCTTTACTCAGTAGATGGATAATGTTATTTGGTATCCCTGAGCATATTACTTTAGGCAGGGAGACAACTTTAAATCTCAATTTTGGATATCAATAAAGAGTATCCTGGGTGTCACTCTTCATCAAATATCCACATATAACCCTGCAGACAAGAGTATGATTAAACATTTTCACCGTACCCTCAAAGCAGCTTTGATGTTCCGAGGCAACAAACTGGTTTACAGAGCTTCCCTGAGTCCTTTTAGAACTATGGACTACTCCTTAAGACGACCTGGATGTCTCGGCTGCTGAAATAGTGTATGGTGACTCATTGGTCCTCCCTGCCTATTCTTTTCCATCTGCAACCTCCTCCCACCATCTCAAGTGCCTACATCACATTGTGAGAAAATCTACTTCACGCTGCTAGACTTACAAGCCCCTCAGCTAAGCAAAACATACCGTCAGATCTTCACTCGTCCACGCAAATTTTCCTGCACAACAACACTAGCAACCAACAGTTAATGCTCCCTTATACGGCCCTATCTTTGTGATCCTCCGTACGCAGAAAGAATTCCTCCTGAATATGCGTGGCAAAGAACACTGGGTCTCCGTTGACTGCCTAAAACCTGCATATCTTCTGCCTAACTACCGCCTATACTATTCCTCTTAAGAGTAATGCGCCCTATCTCAAATGTATGTCTTTCTTCAGAGGGGAGCCATGTACCGCACGCATATCACCCACTCATACACTGTAACTGTAATTTTTCTTGTTATATGTTTTCGCTATTGCTCTCCCCTCACACTGAGAATATTCTTCGGCTTGTATGTACTTTCATCAATCTTTTTGAATTTTCAAGACGTTTCACTAAAACTGTTGTTTTAGAAGCTCTCTGTCTGTTGAAATGAATTTAGTTGCAATTTTCAAGACTCTCATTTACCACCCAACTAGGGTATCCACAAATCATTTGCACTTAATATACAGAGAGTTGAATACATATGCCAAATGCCATATTCTCTAAACCTCTTGTCAAACTCCAATCAAACAATCTTAGGGCCCTAATATTTACCCTCACATAGGTAACTTCACTTGACAAATCATTCTTGATGCAGTATAGGTCATTTTATTATTACTAGGTACTGCGTACATTAATAAACTCATATAACCTACCATAAAAAAAAAATTTCTGCATCAATGTGTTCTCGTAATTACAGCCAATGAAACACAATAAAATATAAACATCTCAAAGGGCATTTTTCCATATCATCTCAAGACAGGTTGCCTTGCATATTCTCATTGATATATACTTTTCTAACTTTCTAGACAGATATTCTCTACATCCCTATAAATTTTACTTAACCCAGGCGTAAACAATTTCTCTCTAGCATACACTCCCACAATTATTCTTTACTAATGGCTCATATCTCTCATGTACTAACATATACAATTAGCTTTATCCATAGGAAATTCAGGGACTTATAAATATCAATCCCTTTACTTATGTAAAAAATTAACGAATTTGTTACAAAAATAATATTTTAATAATATAACTAGACACTTCCAAATCCTAAGGCCAATCTTTTACTCCAGTATATTTCAGTATACATATATGTAACTTATTATTTTCCAAATATTCATCTTGTATTTTTTCCACACCTTCTTTAATCATTAAGTCATCTTCATTCTTCATAATGTCATTAATATCCAAGGAATTTGCCACAAATATATTATTACCATTACTTTACAGTTATTCTTCCTTAAGTAAAATATTACAACATGCAATCTTAATGTATGAATTCATATAAAGAAACCACTGGGAATTTCATTTTCACCTATTATAATATCATTATATTCCACTTCATTAATCCAAAATTTCACCTGACTTATTGCATGAATTTTTACACTTATACATTGTCATTTTTTTCCTAACTCTGTCTCTCAAATTCTGCAATAACCGTTGCATTCACTAAAGACCCTCGAGCACTTGAGCACCCTTATCAATCATATTGTAATATTCAATCTTATATATTTCCAAATATTTCGTCATTCTTCCGTTTACAACTTGCATACTGACATTTTTCTCTTTGCGAATTTGTCACACACTTTGTAAGTATTTTTATTTTCATATTCAATCCCTTCCATACTCCTGTAACTAATATTAAAACCACTCACACAATTCTCACTAATAAAGTAGCATCATCCATCATTACATCAAATTCCTGAAATATATTCTCTATCATTCCCCTTATATGCTGTGCCAGTGGGCGGCTACTATTTAATACAGAGATGAGACAAATGAAACAGAACTTTTTTAAACAAAGGACAAGCCTATATAAAAATACTTGTGTGAAATAACCTAAAAAAATTCAATCTAGTTGATGCAATAAAAGGTAAGCTTGAACAGGTTTTATTATCAGTGCAGTGGGTAAGCTAGATATACAAAATCGAAAAAAAAAATACCTTAACAGTGTACGACAGTGTGTGAAACATGTATGTTATATATCTCCCTTCCTAAATATGACATATATGTGAAATAGGCCTCCCTGCTCTTGAGAGATGCACTACCGACAGTTTATCTTACAGTAGATACGGAGGTTGATTAACAAAACCTTCATTGTGCCAAAGATCGAAAGCATATTGCCAATATAAGGGTATGTTAGAGGGTACTTGGTAGGAAACATGCACAGGAAAATGGGCGATGCCTTGTGCAAATCTGTCGATATGTGTTGCTCCACTCTGTGCTCGAAATCTGGCTGAATGGAGAAAACTTTCCAACGACATGATGTAGGCACTAGAGATTTTCGGAGGAGGTTGTTGTCACAAAAAAAAAAAAAAAATGCTGGCAGGGAAAACCAACGGGTCATTATACACCATTTCAGCTACATAGACATCATGGATACCTTTATAAGTTGCTCTTAGTTAAAGGTGGACCCAAGGATGCTGAGTAAAAGAGTTAGAATTATTGCATTGGGACAACAAAGCTGCTTTGAGAGTGCGATGAAAACGGTGAACGATTCAGTTTAATATTGGGTTGTAGGAAAATGTTTGATTTAGAATGAAGCCCGGGTGATTCCCTAATAATGTCCACAATTGAGAGGTAAAAGTGATACCCTTGTCAGAAGTAATATGCTCATTGACATTAAACCTTGAAATCCACACTGAGAGTGAGGGGAATATATATGAGGCTGGCACGGCAGTTTGCATTGGAATTGTTTCAGGCTTATGAGTGGAGCCCTTAAAGACTGTAAACAGGTACCAAGATAGTTGTGATGTAAATAGGGGACCTACTACGCCTAAGTGAAAATGACCTGATGTTGAGGAAATGGGACGACTTCTGTATCAGTGTCTCGATATATTTTTCACGTTTTTCATGAAGTTTAGCTTTAAGTAACATCTTTATTAATGCCGTGCTGAATAAGCTTTGTCGTTAGTAGCTGTGTAGTAGATAGGCATGATAAATGTGAAAGGACATGAATGATATCAAACACCTGAGGATGCATGAAAGCAGGTATCAATGTTAATGTCTACCAGTACTGACATCACAGAGGAGGGGGCGTTGGGGTCGTGAAGGCAATGTCATCCTAATGAAGGGATGGGCAGGATGTCCTAAATGTCTGATACACTTGATCTTATCTTTGGGTTTATACCAAGGAATTTTAATCCAATCTCAGATAAATGGCTGACAATGCATTTCTCGACAAGGTATCTACAAGAGGATTAAATTTCACAGGGATGCACTTAAGGATTTAATTTAGCTCATAACGGCAGAGATGTGTCGACGTTGTTGAGCGGCCAAGTCGTCAGACTTTCGAGTGAAGATATACACAAGAGTAATATAGTCAGTGCGAATGACAAAGGGCACACTTTCTAAGAAGTGGCAGAACTGATGTACTTCCATCTATGCTTGGTCAAATATAGAGTATCCAGATTCTACCTTAGACAGTTTCCTACTACAAAAGGCCAATGGGTGGGGTGAACTGTTGACCAAATGCTTGAGTACTGCACTAATCACAATGTCGCAGTGATTGATGGAGATAATTAGAGGGGCATGTAGCAAAGGTAAACTGTAAGCAGCCATATTTGATAGGGCATTCTTTGCATTGCAAAAGGCTGCATCTCAAACGGAATCTCACTTCGGGTCTTTTGACTTATCTTTGAGGGAAGCGTAGAAGGGGGGTAAGAAGAGAAACAAAGGCTGTCAGGAACCAGTTATAATAGTTGATCATGAACAGAATTCTTGCAGTTCTCTTGGTGTATACCGGTGTGTGTGTGGGGGGAGGGGGAGGATCGGCTGGACTTTTTCAGAAGTGATGCGGAACCCTTAGAACAATACTTTCTTGGTGCCAGAGGTACACTTGTCTTACCTGACTGCAAGGCCATACTGTTGTAGGCGATAAAGAATGGTTCACAGGTGATGGAGGGGTTCCTCTTTGGAGGAAGAAAACAGAAGTATGTCATCCATGCAACACACTCTAAAGGGCTAAGTCCCATAAAATGTTATTCATGAGGAGCTGAAAAGTAGCCCCAGCATTACAAAGGCTAAAAAGGGATAATTGCAGCTGCATATAATGGAGGGGATGGTGATTGAGGTCAAGAGGGTGATTTATGGGTTCACAGGCATCTGATAACACCTCTTCAGGAGGTCAATATGGAGAAAAACTTTTTTTTTTTTTCGTGCACGTAAAATATAACTGAGGTAAGGTGTTGTAATGGGTTTTTAATCCCTTCTGTCTGCATGTTCATATACATATAATCCCTACACGGACGAAGGGAGGCGTCTTTCTGCAGGATGATATACAAGGTCAACAACCATGAGCTTCATTGCCTTTTGGTAAAGGCCCAAAACAGTTAGCCTGAAGACGCTTGAATCTGGTGAACACTGACGGCCCCGTTGTCTTAATATGTTGATAAATACAGTGTTTAGTGGGAAATGTGGATGTTTGGTGAAGTTCAGAAAGGAAGACTACTGGATTCGGTTCGATGAGGTGGGTATAGGCATCCGTTAGTGTGCTGACGTGGTGAGTAATTTTGGAGGTGGTGTGTTGAAGAGGTGTTGACGAGTAAGTCGGGGAGCAACCTAAACCAGGTGGAAATGGACGAGGAGATCCACAGCAAGGATTTGCAATGTGATGCCAACATTGAGAAACTTTAAACTATATTTGGCACTCCCAAACTATAAATTTGGACTTTTACAGGCTTAGACAGACTACGTCGTTGACTATTGGATACTGGAATTGGTTGAAGACAACAAAAAGCACTAGTGTGTCCCAAAAAAGGCATGCTGTACCTGCATCTTATAAATAGAAAAGACTTCAGATATGGGAAATCACTGTTTAAAACGCTAGTCTGCTTACAGGTTTTTTGTCCAGTGATAACTATATGCAGATTTCTTCAAATCAGCCGTGAATTTGTAATGGTATTGCCATAACTATAGCTGATAGGTGTCAGTAAGTGGCTGGTGAGGGCATTGATTGGGGATTAAGCTTTTGGTAGATCATATCGATAGTGAACGACTTTGTCGCCATCTCGGAATATGGCGGAGTGCGTCTGTGTCCTACCACATTCCATCATACCACATTCATTTCAACTTCAGTAGATGTTGAAAATTTGTCATTTTCTTCAGGGGTAGGTGCATTGATGTTGGTCCTGAAGCTGGTGAATTGGTTATAGTCAAGTGCGTTAAATTTGGTCATCAGGTCCTTCAAGGGCAAAATATAGACATCAAGGAAGGTAGCGCGTACAGTTACGGGTAGGAGTCGTAACCAAAGAGCCTCCAGTACTCTCACCACCTGAGGAGAGCCATTTGTGGCCGGTTGAAGGCAAATAATACTAGTCATTTTCCAGAGGACAACCACAGACTTTTCTCCCCCCCAAAAGTTGTTGAAAGAGCTGAAAAATTTTTGTTATTCAGGCGAATACCGTTCCAGGATGTATGTTATCAGGGCGACTTACGCTGTTGGGATAAGCTAACCGGAGATATCTCAGAAAGTGTCCTTGGCAACAGCCTGGAGTACATAGTGTGCTTTTGGTACTCTACCTAGTCATACCCTTTATGTGAAACTGAAACTTGCTGCACTGATACCAAGTGAATGTCTCTTTACGGGTGTGTATGTGGCATGGAAAGATGATAATGAGGCGGCATAACCAAACAATATGCCACAGCAGTGAAGGTGAAGGCGAGAGGGACTTGTTCCTCTAGTGAACACCAATTGTGTGATTTGGCTGTTAGTTTATAACAGAGAGGCGAGAAGAATGCAAATAAACTTTTCTAAACAGACCATGAACCTATATACAAGTATTAGTAAGCAATAACCTCACAAAAATTCCAACCAGCTAATGCACGAAAACTCAAGCTTATAGATGTTCTTTGGTCTGTGCGTGAGGAGAGTGAGATATACAAAAAACTAATTACCGATACAGTGTACGAGCGTGTGTGAAACATTTGTGGTACAATGCCTGATATTACAATGGTTGATTCTGTCCAAAATACAAATTCACAGTTACACAACCCTACATACCTAACACTTTCAATATTATAGATAGACATTCACTTTTAAACATATTCTCATTATTTATTTTTTTTTTCGTTACATCATTCATTGCCCTTGTTTCCCGCTCACCTATGGTACCAAGATAATCTTAATAGTATCTCTCTTAACTTTTTAGTTAATCCACTCAAAACTCATTTGCAGAGTGTATCCTCAATTTAAAAACTATGTTCCAAACCTATTTCTTCAGGTTACCTATCAAAATTACAATCAATCTTCTTATACAAGATAAGAATCCTTGACATTGAATAGGCTAAAAGAGTTTTGCATATTTTAACTAAAAATAGAGTCCATCAAAATTCTATATTGTCACAGCAACCCTTACATTCATGCTAACATATGCTATCACTTACAATGGATCTTCTTTATTTACTCTTTGCATTTGAACCAAAGATCGGTTCAAACTGATGCTACATACACCTGTATAAAACTCAAGCTTCTTTCCTTCTCACACCAATCTGGAAATATCAAAGTAACAACTTTATCCTTTTAAATGCTTTTATTTTTTTATCTTCTAATTTCAGTAACCTACTGTTCCTCTTATCTGTCTATTCATTCAAAGATTTCCTAATATCTGAACACTAATAAACTTGTAATCGAAACCAAAAAAAAAAAAAAAAAAAAAAAATACATCGTCAATCACACACAGTATGGAGATGTGGAAATTATCATACCTTATTCACAAACTTATCATTCTTACTTATACCTGATTCACCCATGATATAACCAGGAAATTTCCCCTCCCTTGCCAACAACATAGACTTCGTAAATTTCACCAACGTCTATTGGATATATTGACACCTCCTCAAACAAAGGCAAGTGTTCTCCAACACCTACATTTACAATCAAAATACCATATATAAAAGCAGTCACCCTCTTCCTATCAAACATAGTCTAAACAACTATAATCTCCCTCTGGAAGGCACCATGTGAATTCAAACATTCAAAACTTAAGCTTTCAAATTGAAGATTAAAATGTACAGTTAATAATGTTGTGATGGGCCTGTTCCTTTATGCCAGAGGCTTCTGATATAAGTCACAAACGAGATCTAATTTAGTAAACACTTCAATCCAAGCATCTTATATAAACAATCAAAAACCAGAGTTATCGAAAACCTTCTTTAACAGTTACATCATTAATCTTTCAATTTTATTAAAAAAAAAAAAAAAAAAAAAAAAAAAAAAAAAAAAAAAAAAAACATGTTGAATAAGAATAGTTCTGAATGTATCTTGTTCTCTGTTGGTCAAACATCTAAAGGCCTTTCTGCTGGAATTAAGCAGCATAAGATGGACTTTTCTTGGGAATCTTTTAATATTGCTTTAGCCTCTCACTGGCTACGATTTAGTGATATAATTGGCTGGTCTAAGATATGTAAAGTAATCCATGTTAATGACTACAGCTAAGGAGATATTGCTAAAAAAAAAATTTTATTGCTTGTACTGCAGGTCATAAATTGAATCTTAACCTTATCAAGAAACTGACATCTGTAGTATCCTATTCCATTATATAAATATGTCCTCATTTTATATAAATATTCTAATCGTGAGTCCCTTGATTTCTCTAATAGGAAAAAAAGTACCAATTCCAATCAAGTCTTGCCTAAACTACGTTTCTCATACATCAAATTTCTTAATACTAAAATATTTCTAGAAAACCTGAGCACAACATTGAATGTGTGACAACATCAAATCTGTATATTAGGAGGAGGATCAAAAGTAAGCTTAACAGGATTAATCACAAAGTTAATTAGAACTATGAAAATTCTACCAAAAGTATGCCACATTTCTCCTTCATCTAATGGCATATTATGGTAACATCTTACAATACATAAGAGAAATCAGTACTTGGAGAAAGTGTTCACTATAGAAAAATTATTATGGCGTACAAGTTTTTTTTTGTATTTTTCAAAACTTCATATTAATAAATTGTAAACATAATTATGAATAATATGAATTATTCCAATGTAAGGTATTAATAATTTCTGGAATTCGTTATACCAAAAGGAGCTAATTGTTCACTAATGTGTTCAACCAATGAATATAAATTCAAAATCTGTTTTCAGCCAGTTCAAAATGGTGTTAGATTAGTTCCTAGTCAGATGAAAAGTGGTAAGCGTCCTGAAATATCATATTTGAAAAGGTTTGTATAATGTCTAGTGAAGGTGAAGGAAATTTATGAATGTTACTTGGAAGGGATTGTAATTTATGTAATTTATGAATAATTCTATTTTTTATTGTCTTCTTACCATTAAGTTATAATCATATGTCCAAATGGAGAACCAACCTTACTTGTTAAAATGATAGGCTAGTCAGTGTGTAATATTTTCAAACACTTATCCTGAGTAGCTTCAGTTGTGATTTTCCCACAGCATTATTCATCAGGCAGAAACCAAGAGTCCTTTCTACCATTTCCTTGTATATTGCCTTAATTTCATTAGCAGTGAAGATTGATCAGTATGGCCATGATGTATCATATTCATGTAAGTTTTATATAAGATCTCAAGCAAACAGGAATGGCCTTCTGAGCGATTTTTCAAACTATAGTGGGTCACAATTGTACTAGAGTATTAAGCCTGTTGTTCTTAGGAATTAGAGTCTGGTCAACATTAATGATAAGCAAATTGCTTCTCGTGTGCTAAACTACCGAGTGAAAGACAAAAACCAATTCAGTGATGATTGTGTAAGAGATCAGATTTGACTTGTAATATCTATACCCAGCTAAGAGCTAATGCTCTGTGAGTTTATCCTTTAATTGAAAACGAGTAAACTTTAACCATAAAAGAAACATTTTCTAGTAAAAATAGGGAATATAAGTGGAGGACTTTATTTGGTGAAGATGTAAAATTTCCTCCTTTACTTAAACCAGATGGCTCTGTCATTCACTGTCCGAAGGAAAGAGCACCACTTTTGGGTGCTATGTTTAACATGTAGCAAATTAAGGTGGCACTTGATCTTCTTCAGTTTTCAAAAAGCTAAACAAACTAATATAACATTTCCTCTTTTGAAATTAAAGCTCTCTTGATGTACCTTGTTTCTTATGGAGGTGTAGACCTAAATGGTATTTCAAATTTCTGTTTTTTTATAAAGCCTACACATTTCTTAGTTCTCAAATTATATTTTAATTTTCCCATTTACGTAAAAAGAGATTCTTTTTGTGGCAATGTTACACCATTATGGAAATGTGTTTGTGGTAGCTCATTTCCAGCTGATCACCATCCAATTTCTACAACTCTCATATTATTTAAAGTTTTTGAACATCTTTTCAAAAAACGTTTAAAGAAGTTTGCTGAAGTTTATCATCTGTTCCTTAGGTTGAAATTTGGGTTTTGAAAAGGCCCTGGAGCATAATTTGTGTGCTTCCTCTGACCATGTTAATCACGATACTCTTGTTTTCAAACTTTAAGAGTTGGAAGTGTTGGGTCTTTTCTTATTATGATTATTATTTGTTTAAGTAATAGATCTCAAAGAGTTGTTGATGGGCACCATGGTTAGTCTAGGTGATATCTGGGGTTCCTCAGGGTAGTGTTCTTTGGATCTATTTCATCACCTTGATGTATATTTGGTTTTGTGGAGTCTCTAAAGGGAGTTCTAGTTAAAATCAAGGTAAGATGCAAATTTGTATGACTTGAAATTGAGCCCTAAAATAACCCAAAAAACGAATGTAAACAGGTCAAAGGTATTGCGTGTTCGATATCCAGATCTCAGATTTGGCAAGGTTTCTTCTAAAAGTAAATGTATGATTTTATATAACATATTTACTTTCAAGAGTCATATTTAGTGTGACTTCAATTTAATTGCAAAAAAAAGGCTTATTGAGAAAGTCTTCTAGGATTTTTAGTATTCATTATATTCTCAAGAAGTGTTTTAATTTATTTCTTATACATTGTTTAGAGTATTCTTCTCCTGTCTGGTTTTCAGCTGCTGAATCTATTAAATTTTATATTTCTTTGTGCTGATATTAATATCTAGTCACCTCATTCAGTTATTCTGTTATTCCTGTTGCATAAGATTCATCATATTTATGGACAGGTTGACCCAGGTCACTTCCTATACTTTATATATGAAAAATCTATTTTAATGTCGTTATTGTTCATGAAAAATTTTATGTCAATTGTAGGTGCTTCTCTTGTAGTTCATTTATTTTCTTATTTTCTTCTCCGTTGAAGTCCTTGTGCTTACATCATTCTGCTTTGCCAGAAAGGGTTGCAGCTTAAGTAATAATAATAATTAATAATAATAATAATAATAATAATAATAATAATAATAATAATAATAATAATAATAATAATAATAATAATAATAATAATATAATCTAAATTCATAGCACCATCTTTATCGCTAGCAACATCTTGACTACCAACTGACTGATATATGTTCTTAATATTACACCGTTCCTCATTATTTGTTTGCTCTTCGTTTTTAAGGTCTGTAAGACTAGAAATCAAATCCTACATTCGATTGCTAAGGTTCCTCAGTGCTCTTCTTCTAGAAGCATAGAGTATCACACCTAGGTATTCTATATACCTTTCTTTTGGATGATAAGTTAGGACTGGAATTGGAGAAAAGCTATTAATATGCACAAGCTGCATGTTGTGATACAGGGCATATATGAAGTTTGTGAATATTCAAGATAATTTACCCTGAGCTAAAAGAGTAGGGCTTTTGAATCTCTGTCTTATTCTATTGCTTATGTGACAATTTTTATCAGGTGCAAGCCATGATTTGCAATGAAGACATTTCTTAATCCTACACAAAATGCTATTTTATCTAAATATTATCCTGTGTTGCATTCTTCCTTCTTTTTTTTTAGGAATTGTTTACATGCTATGACTTAACAAAGGCCCTAACATTGAAAAAATTTATATTTATGGAAAACAATAAAATTTAAAGAAACATTCTCAGATGTTACCCGATTTTTTTTAGCAAGCATGATGCCATAGTTTCTTGAACAAAGTAGTGATGCTGACCATCTTTTGCATTTCAAGCAATAACTTTACAATTTAATCCTTGCTTTTGTTTTTTTAATTTATTTATTACAGTGAAATTCTAATTTTTTTCTATTTAAAAAAATAGATAATTACATCTCAGTGCTTTGTTATGTTATTGTTTGCATTCTATATATCTTATACCCGGTAGTAAACAGTGATATATTTAATTTTTTTTTTAATAAGGGAGGAGATTGATTTTTTAAAAACATGAATAAAACAAGAGAAAAGTACAATAAAATTCATAAAAAAAGAATATTTGTTTGATGTTATAAACACAATGAACTACGTGAATCCCAAAACTGTAGCTCAAAAATAATTTCCGAGCCCACCGATACCATTAATACAATCTGTGCAGATGCTCACAAAAAATAATTATCTCTAATGATGAGCCTGATGTATTTGTTCTTTGCAACCACGCTTTCCATCATAATGCGTAAACCAAAGTTTGAAACTTCTGAAAAAAATACTAAAGGAATGTGTCATTTGTTTTTGGCGCATAGCCCTAGTACTGCATATCTTTGAAATTTCATATCTTTGTGCAAAAAATTAGATGTAATACATTACCACTCTCGTTCAAAGAAATCAAAGTTCTTGTCATGAAAAGGTAAATTTAGCTTCATCGATGTACAAAGGTCCTCTAACAGACTGATGCGACAAAGGAAAGCAACGTAAGACCTGGGGAGGTTGGTTTCGATGTGGGAGAAACGTTGCAATAGAACCTTAAGACAATGTGTTTTCCAGATGTAACCTAGAAGATTGACTTTAATACCCTGCCTCCTAATATCAGATATAAGGTAAGAAAGATAGTAGGATAACATTGTCTATGGCAGGTGATAGCTTTTATGGCGTCATGGAATTGCAAAGTACTTGCAGGTTGTCAGCAACAGATAGCCATTACAAATTGATTCAGTGCAACAGGAAAATGGCTTAAAATATAGTAAGATTTTCCTGAAATAGTCAAGGTGTTTAACAAAGCGTGGAATACGTTGCAGGTAATTCAAATTAATAATAAGTGTTAGAATATGAGAAATTTAGATAATTTCTATAAACTGATTTTTTTTACCTAAATAACAGAATTGTCTTTAAATTTTACTCCGGTCACTCTAAAAATATAAAGCATTCAGTTTTTTCCTCCATGTACCTCAGGGCATTGAGAATTTGTAGCCCAGATTACATTGAGGAGGAGTTCACTAAAATAGAAAAAATTGCAACAGATCTATGTTATCCCAAATATTTCTTAGAAAAATGTATGAATAAGGCTAAGAACACATTTTATAGTGTCCAATTAGAGAGAAAGGAAACAATTAATAATATGCTTTGTTTGCCATTTCATGTTTGTTTTTTTAGATGTTATACACCTTTTGAAAAAACTAGACATTGCTGTAGTGTTTAAATATAATTGTACATTAAAAAATATGTTAATTAGGAATAGTTCTAGAAATGATAATAATGTAATATATAGCATTCCTTGTTCAGAGTGTAACTTATTTTATGTTGGCCAAACATAAAAAAGTATACCAGTCAGATTAAAACAGCATCAGGTGGCCGTCTCCAGGGGTTCTCTTAATAATGCCTTAGCCTCCCACTGGTTAGGGTCAAGCCACAGAATTGGTTGGTCAAAGACGGAAAAAGTAATCCATGTAAATGACTATTTCCAAAGGAATATTGTTGAATCATTTTTAATTTTCTATACACAAGGTAGAAATTTGAATCTAAGCCCAGGTCTGTTTTCCGTTAATCCAGTATCATCCTTTTATCTAAAATCTGACTTTTCCGGAATTATTAAGAAACTGACAGCTGTTGGATCCCCTTCTCCAGTATAAATACGATGTCTTTGTATATGTATTCTCATTGCTGAGTTTGATAATGTCCTGAGTGGATGAAAGTACTAACTCCAATCAAGTTTTTTTTCATTTTTCCTTTCGTGGCTATAATACATTTTATATTCATCACGTGTCAGCTTTCGTGATTTTTACACACACACACACACACACACACACACACACACACGCACACACACACACACACAAACATATACATATATATATATATGTATATATATATATATATATATATATATATATATATATATATATATATATATATATATATATATATATATATATATACATATATATATATATATGTATATATACATATAAAACCTCCGTTGCGTCCATATGTTTCCTGCATTAATCTTCACATTTCCAAGTTTTCATCCTGGGTGTTAATGAACGATGTTCATGTCTTTATCAAGTGATTGCAGGCTCACATAAGTTTACAATTCCTTCTATACATTAGCTTCTACTAATATTACGATTAAATATGTTGAGATTACATCCTGAAAAAATTAAAAGTTCCAAAGTTTAAAAAGTGAAAATAGGAAAGAGGAAAATTATCAAAATTCAGAGATCCTTACGTGATTGAAAATACATGTAAACATTGCCTACCTCCCCCACCCCCATTCTACCTTGCCTTATTAGTAAAATGTGACATGGACAGATGTTGGTTTCAGTGAAAACTGGTCATATTTCTCAAAATAGTTGACAGATTATTGTAAAGATATTGAAGTAATTAACTTGATAAACTGAGGGAAATGACCTTACAGTCGTCAATAATTCAGCAGTCAAAGGTAGTTAGTAGTAAGAGTAGTCTTTTAGTAGAAGGAAATCTCTTTAATATATTAGAAATACCTGCCTGCAGCCACCAGCATTTGACAGGAAAAACAACGATAATTTTTTGATAAATTTTATATTTCAATTTTCCAAGTATAAGATTCAAATTCATTGTAATTACTGCATATAAACTAGAAAAGATCCTTTAACTTCTCTCTCTCTCTCTCTCTCTCTCTCTCTCTCTCTCTCTCTCTCTCTCTCTCTCTCTCTCTCTCTCTCTCTCTCTCTCTCTCAACAGTATCCCAAAATAGATAATAGATTATCTCGTCCATTAAAACAGGACCCAAGTTGGACCAGGTTTTATTTCCCTTCGATATAGTAGGAATTAGATTATTTTTGTCTGTAGCTTCAAGTTTTAAGTTTGGCGTAGGAACTTCGTCGTGTGTCAAATGATGATATTATAGATCGTGGTTTCTCCAAAACGTCGATTGATATTTTTTTTTTCTTTGTTTTTTAAGATGCATTGGAGTTTGGTGATTTTTTATTTAAGATTAGAGTTGCTGGTAACATTAAAGTCTGAGACATGCGGTCTTTCCCTCTCTTGATCAGCCTTGGGGAGTTCAACTTAGTGTACTTCACACATAATTCAAATTTCCTTCAACCCTCGGATGTTTTAGAATGATGAATGCCACAGCTAAAGTTTATCCTTGGATTTCAGATTAGTCATTTTTATCAATCATTCCACAGCTTTGGCAGATTTATGAGGCTAAAGTTGTTATAATTAGGAAGTTCATAATTACAAAGTTTGTATATAAAAATTATTATTACTGAATTTATAATTGTTCTTCTAAAACTTTCTGTTATATTTCTGTTTTAGATGAAGTTTAACTCTCACCTTTGAGTCACAATCTACTCTTGGCCTATCACACTAGTCTCTCTTCCTGTTTGCAGAGGTACAGAACATTCACC
>NC_090758.1:69044162-69051662 GCF_036898095.1 Palaemon carinicauda | reverse complement strand
TGATTTGGAAAGGTGGGAAGGATCTTCCATTAAGTCATACAGATAAGTGTTTGATAATTGAATCTATATAAAAAGTTAATTTGTCTCCAACTTACCCTGTATAACTTTATTAAACCGATTACCAGCGTTTATCCTGGATGGAGGGCATAAGCATGAATATTAACAGCTGATTTAATCAAGTAATCTTTAAAGCACACATATACACCTGATATGACCTCATTAATTACCTTGACTGATATAAGACCTTTCCAAGCATTGCAGTGAACTGAAGCATCTTCAGTCAAGTCATGGCTGGGTCAGTCTTGACCCCTAGTTGACTAACTTCTGTATTATGAACTAAGTTTTTAACTTTATATCAATAACTTGCATACGGATGTTAATTCCATTAGTCTATCCATGTGTGTCTGAAGTAAAATAAGTGATGGCTTTAGAGGGGTGTCACTACCTAACTTCCTCTTATGCATTTATACATCCTTCATACGCAAGGTTTTCATTCACACAGAGTGAGTCCTTATGCATAATCCATTTCGTTAATGACATTCATGCTTCCTTACACACACTAAGTATTCAGTGTAAGAGGCCCAGTAGATGTCAACCAATAGTTTCTCCATCTGCGATAACTTTCCCGAGAGATGGTACGTTATCATACAATTCCACGCCCTTGAGGTATGGGGATCAAAAATTGTATTCCCTTTCAATGAAGCAGCGTTCAGGAATGACTTTAATGAGGAGTTTTTCCTAAAAGAAGGGGACGAGGAATAATAGCTTAGACTGGGTACCTCTTCCCTTCTTGAAAGCACTGTCTGATAAAGATTGAGGAGAGGTCTTTGTTATGAGTCTCCTGATAAAGAAAGGAACGGAATTTTTTATCATGGCCTTCGATTGTAGTTAATGCGTGGTCTGTGAGGGATAGCCTTGGCTATTGCTAAATAAAAGTGTAAGGTTTTCACTAGGGAGTACAATCTCTGATTCACATGCCCAACTGTTCCACTTGAAGAAGTAAGAAGAAACTCTCTAGGAGAAGGGTTGGATTCAGTGTCAGTCTTGGCTCTGAATTCTGGCAGGTATGTAAGGACCATGTCCTGAATTCTGGAAGGTATGTAAGGAGCATGTCCTGAATTCTGGAAGGTATGTAAGGAGCATGTCCTGAATTCTGGAAGGTATGTAAGGACCATGTCCCTTCCTCTTGTGCCTACAGTAGAAGAAGTGGCTTTATCTCTCCAAGTCTTAAATACCTCACCAAGAGTCATCCTAAACACTGAGGCTAATGCTGACTTATAAGCTTTACCGGCTGACAATGAAAAGTCTCTCCCTTATCATAGATAAAGGAGGAAATCCGAAATCTTCAGTACTGTTGGTCTAGATGACTAGTCATGGTTCTTCTTACACCAACCTCTATAAATTACCCATTTACATTGGTAGTTCCAATTGGTAGTGTGTCTTTGGCCTTGGTGAGCTGTCCAGCCACTGCTGAAGACACTCACCTCGATCTAGAGAGTTTTTTGACACTCTCTAGGCAGTTAGATGTAGCAAAGATGTACAAAGATGGAACCATTGAAGCTGTGGTTGGCGTAAGATGTCGTATCTTACAGGCAAACTCCTTAGAATGTCTATGGAGGGCTCTAGGAGTCTTGCAAATTATTCCTTCGAAGGCCAGAACGGGGTTATCAGGGTTATTTTGCACCTCTACGATGACTGAAATTAGTGTAGAAACTGGTCCATAATCACTAAAAGGGGAAAGGACTAAGTCTCTAGGTTCCTCAACCCTCGAAGCATAGCGTTGACAACTGAAGATTGAGGATTTTTTTGAGGGTCGAAATATGGCAGAACACAGACATTTAAAGCAGTCACAAACAGGTCATGTTTTCTGGCCAAATGTATATGAGGTGATCTACTATCTAGTGGCATAGGGTCCATTCGAAACCTACCATCTGCTGTCCCGTGTCGGGAGTTTCCACAATGACATTCTTCTTAATGGAATGAACTGGGGTAAGAGAAAAACGTTGTGATCCTCTACTCACTGTGGAATATCCTAAGACAGTTGAGAGGTTGAAACTTGTTCCCCCTTCCTTTTTCATATAGGTGAAGTTATCTCCATACACTGTGAATACTTGGATGAACACAGAGGAGTGAAGTGGAGAAAGGCCTCCCAGATTGCCTTGAGCTCCCTCAAGTTTATGGACATGGAGCTCTGGGAAGGAGTCCATAACCCAGCAATGCTCTTCTGCTCCAAGGAAGTTCCCCGCACTCTGCTTGAAGCGTCTAAATGCAGAACAAGTGTAGGTTCAGGGACAGATTGATGGTCCTGCATTAAATTGTATCTCTTAAGACCACCAAAAAAGATCCTTCTGAGAGTGTGCTGTCCAAAGAATTTGTTTGGTATAGTCCTTGAAGATCCCTCATACAGCGTCTTCCGTTGGGAACTAGTAACGTGAGAGAGGCAAGGTGACCTATAAAACTTGCCAATAGTGAATCTCTTGGTGTTGGATATATCAAGAACTCCTCTATAATTCTCCCGAGGTTGCTTTTCCTCTCTTGAGATGGGAAGACTCTCAGAAGAGGGGAGACTATCCTCATTCCGAAATAAGTCATCTGTTGAGATGGCATAAGAGAAGATTTTGCGGTTTATCTTTATTCTAAGTGTCCTGCAAAGATCTAGGACCAATTCCTTCACACAAAGAACTTCCTGAAGGGATGACGATAGGAAGAACCAGTTATCCAGGTAGTGGCATATCAGAATAACCATCATGTGGAGCTCTGCTGCATCTGGGCCATGATCCTGGTGAAGACCTGAGGAGCCATAGGTAGTCCAAGGCAGAGGTGCTTAAACTGCAAAGCCTCTTCCCCCCAGAGGAAGCACACAAGAGGGTGAGAGTCTTCATGAATTAAACCAAGGAGATAAGCATCCTTAAGGTCGATAATGACGAACCAGTCGCATTTCCTTATAGCTAGAAGAACCATCTTTAGAGTCTCCATCTTGAACATTATAATCTCTACGAGGAAGTTGATGATAGAGAGATCGATGATAGGTCTCCAGTCCCCTGAGGATTTTATTACCTTAAACATGTGGCTGGGAAAACTCCAAAAGTTGAGCAGAGCTGGCTCTATAGCCCCTTGAACTCTAGCTGTATTAGCTCCTCCCTGAGCATTTGTTACTTTACGAACCTGCTAGAGTAACTGATGGAAGGTGGTAATCAACTGGTCCATGATGGTTGAGGCTTGAAAGGTAAACTGTACCTTTTCCTTGGTACATTAGTCACCCAAGGGCCCGAATCTAAGGCCTACCAATCCTGCCAATGATGTTGAAGGCAGCCATCCACTTGTTTATTGAAGGAACTGGTCCATATTTCTGAAAATCCTTTGGGACAGGGTTCTGTGAGAACCTGAAGTCATCTTTCTTGTTCAGCTTCCTAGCCTAGAAGTTCATTGAAAATGCAGCTACGGACTTCTGCTTTCTCCCATACTTATTTCCACCTCCTCACCTCCTTGCAGAAGAATAGGGCATTTACCAGAATCCTTCTGGGTGTAGGACTGTTTCTGTTGGCACTTATTCGAATGGGATTTCTTTAAAAATCATTTAGCATATCTTCCTTCCCTAATTGGAAGACAGTTGGGCACAAGAGAAAATGTCCTCCAGAATTGCAGTTTCAAAAAGATGTTGTCCAAACATCTGTTTTTCCCTCTGTAGCTCTTTATGATGCATGGAGAGAGAATCACGGGCCCTATTGAGAAAAGGGTTCCCTCGTTCACCAATGAGGTAAGCTTTCTGGAAAGTACCCCCCTTTATCTGGTCCTTCTGAAAGGCAGTTAATACATACCACAACCAGGCCATTATGTTCCCAACCTCGTGTACTCTTGTAACAGAGGCTTCCAGTTTCTTTCATACTTGTAGTGTGATACCAAAAATGCCACGTTCCCTTCCCACTCGTGATGGTAATACATTGTCAAAAGAGGGGTAGAGAGGTGCAGGAAGTGAACCATAAATATCTTCTAGCTTCAGGTATCTCTTGGTCTTCCCTACAGCAATAGTGGGTTATGGGATACGTCCCACCTGACATCTTTCCTTTGCTCATTTCCTGACTCCCGGGCGATCTATCTCGAAGGACACTGGTGATGTCCACTAGGTAATATGTCTATTTTCTCCATCTCCAGAGCCTGGAGAAAGCTATTCAGGGAAGGCTTAGAGGAAGATGAAACATACTTCACTTGCCGAACACTCTCTGGGAAAGCATTCTCAGAAAGACTCTTCGTTTCCTTGAAGGAATATGGGATCAAAGTCTCAAGATGAGAACGTTGCAAAATCCTTGGGCTTCTGGTAGATAGAAGAGGTCTACTAATAGAAGGGGAAAAGCCTTGGGTGTTACCTCTCCCACTACTACTGTATAAGGAACTACGAGAATGTTGGGAAAATCTGCAGGATCTCTCAGAAGAGTCGTTAAGTGAAGAGAAAGGATGTCTGAGGAATGATGGGACCAATTCCGGTTGCTTCTCTGTGAAAACTGTCTTTTATACCTTTGATCAGAGGAGACACTAGTTCCTAGAAGACCTGAGGGATGAGAGTCCAGTTTTGTGGCTTGATGAATGGTGCAACAGTCATTTGCAACTGTGTCTCGATGTGGATCCACACTTAGGACCCATGCTTGAGTTGGACAGCTATGCCTGCTAAAACAACATGAACTTCTAGAAGAATATTTTCTTGCAACTTTATCTAGGAGGAGACCACCCTGGGCCTGACGGTTCATGGTCCTACAAGAGCGTAGGTGAGCTTCCTCGTTGACAGTGATGAGAATGAAACCGGAACCCCCTGGAATGGAAGATAAAGAATCCCGGAAGGTGTTGCGGTGCTTCCACGCTGACGATGTGGAGAACGAAGTAGAAGTGGGCTTTCTTTGTCTAAGTTGCTCATAAACTCATCAGGGGTGATGGCCAACTGAACATGTGACCTACCATGCTTTGGGAAGGAGATTATTTCAAGGATATCCATTCACTTCAGCGACTGGTGTTCCAAAGGGAGGTGCAGTGCTGGAAGGAAATACAGGAACATTTAAAGCATTAAAGGAAATCACTAAAGAGGAAATGTCCGCACTCGCCTTTGAGAACTTTTTTTTCCAAATAGCCTGCAGTTTCTCAAAACAACTTAAAGTAGCATAAAAACTATCAGCGGAAACCCTTATAGCGGCAGATTGATTCATTGATTGATCTAAGGTTTTTCCAGCATCCAGAAATCTAAGGTCATTGATGCCGATATCATTTATTGTAAATAAAAAATAAAACAGTATTCAATTAAAACCTTAGAGGCAAAGATGTCATTTTAAAAGTTAAATAGTTTTCAGTAAACATACTACGGAAAAAGATCTAAACATACCACTAGCATGATAGGACATATCATGTTCAAGAATCTTGGCAAGGATGAACCTGTTTTCCTCACCTCGAACCTCAAACAAATATCTATTTCTTTCATTACTATATATGGGATATTCTGTTAACAGATGCTTCACTGTCAATGGTATCAAACATTCGTCGCAATATGGCTGTATTGGCCAGTAATTAGATGTTTATGTGTCAACTGAATGTGACTAATGCGGAGACAACAAAGATTAGTCTCCCACTTTCTCCTCGGTACTGCGTGTGCGGAATCGTGATGGAAACGTTCTTTTGACTCTGTTCAGGACAGTTATTTCTGAAGACTACAAGGGGACTGGATGTTGTTTGAATATCCCAGTTGTTTTGGGTATTGAATTTACTCCTGCTGTATGAATGGTTCCATTCATCATCAATATTCTCACACTGTCCTGCATTCATTCAATTCTCCTTAGCTCATGAAATCTATCCCGGACTACCTTGTCCCGATTCCATCGAGGTGATCTCTGTAAATGTGGACCATTGTTGATGTTTATAATGAGTGGTGCATGATTACTAGTTTGCCGATCATCTAATGTCCTCCAATTGAAATAAAAAAATGGCAATTAGAGTTTGTGATTGATAGGTCAATGTATGACAAGTCACCTGTCTGAACATGGAAGTGCTCTGGCTCTTCTGTATTAATTAGTTCCACATCTTTAGTTTCCACAATGGGGGATATAATGTAGCCCCTATTGCTAGCTAAAACATCGCTACATAAAAGAGGTCTCTTATCAAAATCCATCAACAAGACAAAAGGTTGGGGGAGTTGTTGAATCGCCCCTACTAAATCATTATATGAGATGTCATTTGGAGGCAAATAAAGAGAGCAAATCGTGTATTTTCTCCCTACATCAATATTGTCTTCAGAGGAGTACAAATTGGTGAAGATATTTGGGTAAAATTTCGGCGACCATATATAAAACTTCCCCCCTGGCTCCCTGTTTGTTGATCATATGGTGTACTATAGCTAACATACTCTCGAAGACATGGAGTATTAGCACCAAGCTTGCTTTCTTATAAACACAAATATAGGGGAGTGCAATTGAATAAAGAGATCAAGTTCTCCATATCTTGCTCTTAAACCCTGACATTTCCATGGAAAAATGGAGGAGAAAACTCTGAATTATTATTTTGAAGACATCTTGAATTAAGACCTCACATTATCAATTTTGGATCTAACAATATTTTCTGTACGATTCTTAAGTGTGGGTCTTGATAAGTTATGTTTTACATTTACCTTGTCAATGTTCTTTTTCTCCAATTCTTGAGGGGGATGGTGGACCTCAACTAGAATTTTCCATTCGTTTAAGTAGTTTTCTTGTTATTCTGAAATATCAACAGACAGAAGATCATATCTATTTGATGGCATAACTTCTGTGTTTTTAATAAATAGGGGTGAGAGAGATGGAGGTCTCTCTCTCTCTCTCTCTCTCTCTCTCTCTCTCTCTCTCTCTCTCTCTCTCTCTCTCTCTCTCTCTATTAATAGGTTGGGATTTATCAGGTTTTGGTGTTTTTCCCACGACAGGTGCAAATGATAACTTGGTTTTATTTGAGACCTCCATTAAATCAGGCAAAAATATAGCACGAGAGATGTTGGTATTACTCTTTGTAATAGGGGACAAAGGTTTAATAGAGGTGAGCAAAGCCTTAGCAGGTGATGTTCTTGCCTTATCATGCAGAATTTAATCAGAAGACGGCGAATTTCTTCTTTGGGGAATACTGGCAGTAATAAGTGGGTTGGATGTCTCCTGCTTCTATCTTATTCTTGATTTCAATACCTTTACATAAGTAGTTGATTTACTCAAAGGTCTCATGGCATGCCCCACACGTATGTGTTCGTTATTGAATTTATTTTGGGCAGCCTCTTTTAACTTATATCGTTGGTAGCTCTTGTCAGTAGATTTATGATTCAAATTGCCTTCTAAAAAATGGCCTTTAGGGTACATTCTCCAGGGTGAACATTGGAGCAAGTACGACACATTTTCTTTCCATTTTTTTAAACTTTAGAAGGATGCCCACATCTAAAGTAATTAGAACATTGTAGGGGCATCTGCTTGAAAGTTCCAACTTCAATCCGTTAATTTTCTATGTAAATAT
>NC_090758.1:69021662-69039162 GCF_036898095.1 Palaemon carinicauda | reverse complement strand
CAGCAATAGGGGCCTCCAGAAACTTCCAAAGCACATAGCACCAAAAACAATTGATTATTCTCTCAGAAACATGGCGCAATACCTCATCAAAATATAAAAGAATATTTCATGAGCATGTATCATATGTATGGTCACTTAAGACTCTTAAATATGTTACATAAGACTTTGCATCAGAAATTCTTGAAATAAAAAGTTCATCTTCAAAAAAGACATAAATTTATATATACTCTATTGAATAAACAATACAATGAAATTAATGACAAAGGTCTTACGTAATTCACATAATATGCATAAATCTACACGAGGGGAACTATTCATCGCATCAATGCACAAATAAAATATCAATAAAATCATAAATAAACTACTTGAACAGCTTCGTTAGAATATATATATATATATATATATATATATATATATATATATATATATATATATATATATATATATATATATATATATATATATATATATATATATATATATATATATATATATATATATATATCAATTCATCGTAATTATCTTAGTACTGTAGTGTAATTTTCTTTCTCACTTTCGATACCTATGAAATAGTAAATAGTCTAGATAGTCACACTGGAGGTTTCTGATACTATTGCATAGTTAAAATGATATTAATACTGCTGTCTAATGAAAGTTCGTTTTTCCTTATTCTGCTCCAAAGAATCAATGAAATTTCACAGACAATCACGATCCAAAAGAGTTTGGTTTCTAATTGGTTACTAATGATTAAATAACGTTTACTGTACATTCTTGTATTCCAATAAAATGACCAACAGTGTGTTTGATAAAAGGAATCTCTAGTTTCGCTGTTGTGCTGTCCAGTTTCAAATGACTATCTTTTGAAAGAGCAGAATAAAGTATCATATGCAACATAAATGCCAAAGTAATATTGTCTTCCCGGCCCATGGACTCAGTGTGTATAAGGAAGACCCTCTTGTTCAGAAATACCATAAATTGACATAGCACTTCTACTTTTCTTTTCAAATTCCTCTGCTTTGCGTCATTGCAATGCCATGATCTTCATAGAAAGGAAACAGTATTTTAGTTGACTGAAAGACTACTCGCATCTAAACCAACACAAAATTGCAATCAACGAATTTCCAAGACAAAACAATCACCATACTACCTTGCACATGGCTATAGAGGTGGGATGGTCCTTAACACCACGCAGGACTTTCCCGGAATTAGTGATTTCATTCATCAAAAACTCCTTTTTAGCAATTAAGATGTTAAGTGTGACCAATTGCTTAGAGAGTTTTACATTGAAAAAGAATAACATGAAGTTAAAATATATTATTAGGCTCTTGACAAAGCAGGAGAAATTATAGATACAAATATATAAAGGGCTGTCTTCTAGATCATCTGTTTGATAACAGACAGAACATACCTATGCATATGCTTCAGTTAGTAAGAATAAAAACTAGTTTTACCTCAGGAAGTCTGGCTGATGAATACTGACTACTCTATATTACTTCCCTGAAGGAACTTCAAAATATTAGGTGTCACTGGATTAAAAGTTCTTGGGCAAGATTTTCTTCTTGAGGTCAAAAAGAGTTTTTTTGTTTTGTTTTGTATTTATGCAAATATTTATATCAGCGTTCCGTCTTAGAATGTGTCTTGTCAACATCAGCAAGAACGTTAGTTCTTCAAACATATCAATGTGAAATGTTGAAAACTAAGGGGACCATTTCCTGAACAAATAGGTTTCGTCTAAATGTCCTCCCTATCCTGATCGGGATGTGTTTGTATGAAGTTTAGGGTAATTAAAGGAGGGGCTATTAAAACTAATATGCAAAGAAATATGGTATCCATAACCTCAATGCTCTATTTGAATGACCGTTCACATGAGCCCTATGGTTTCAAAACTCCTTCAAAGCTGCCATTCAACATATCAACTTAATAACTTTCAACCTGTCGTTTATCATTGGATCAACTATTGATGGAGAAAGAAGAAATAATACAATCCTCTCCAGTGTCCACCTGGTAGAAAGAATCTGAACTTCCTTAAAATTCTTTGCATATATTCCTTTGTTAGCCATAGAGCGGGCATCAACATGATCCATTAGATACCTAGCTACTTAGATATTCGTCTTTATAATAATCTATGTGTTCACGTTGACCACTGTACTGCACATGTTTCAGTCACGCTTGTACACTGTAGCATTACTGTTATCTTTTATTTTTATCGCTCAATCATCCTCGCACTCTTAAACCTGTTTAAAGTTGCTATGGAAGTTTTGTTCTACTTGAATTTTATGTCATTCTTGCCCTTAACTATGTGTATATAACCTCATTATCTCGTTCAATGAACTCAGTTTCATTCAGATCACCTCTCTGTTGAAACTAATAGCATATATTGCTAAATTGGTGAGGACCGAAGTGACTTCTCCAAACCACCTTTCTGGTCTGACATTACTCTTCCATTGTTAGAATGCTGCGCACAAAACCAGACTCTTCAATGCATACTGCATGGAGGAAACTGCCAGTGGAAAATCATTCACTTATTTACAGCATTCGAAGTTTACTTTCGCATCAACGTCGTGATTTGTTCAAGCAGTACCACAGACTACATCCTTGCAACGATCCCAGAGGATGCCTTCCCAGCTATCTTAGATTGACTTCGTGACAAATTGGACGCCCCAATAGAGTGTGATGGCCTTAAAAAATACCTCATGGAGCAGTTGTACTCATATTTGCAAGACACCCATATAGCCAAATTTTCCAGCTCTCCCAAAAGATGTTTTGAGATCAAAAGGTTTCGCTTGCTCCCAGGGAAATGACCAGTATTGCTCTATAAAAATCTGCTGAAGAAGGCTCTCCTTTTGAAATGAGCCTACTTCGTACCCATTGGGTACAACTCCTAGCCAAAACTATACGTGCTGACATTCCCAATGATAATATCTTACCCATGAAGGACCTGATCACCAAAGTCGGTGCCTTTATGAACTGGCACTTTACCATCCTCAGCGACTCAACTCATGATGAGGAATAGACCTATTTAACACCAGCAGTAGTTAACTTGAATGTAGTAACACACAGATGCCTGCCTTCAGATATGCCAGACCAGTGTCAGAGCCACCCTCAAGCCACACATGCCTCCCCTTGCTTACTCCAGAACCAATGTCCTCTCCAGTCATTTACAGATGAACATCAACGGCAGTTCTGCTTATACAACTCCGACATCTGGAATACTACGAAGAAATGTGGGAACGGCTGTGTGTGGATAAAAAATGTATAATTAAGCCATTGCTTACAGTGGTGGCTTCTTCTATCACCTGAATCTTCTTTTTCCTTGATGCGGGTATGGTTCTGCGATTTTTGGTAAACACTGGAGATTGCCGTTTACTTCTACAAAAGTCACTCTCCATACCATGACGAGGTCACTCTACACCTGATCATATACGCCTGGTAGCCTCCAACAGATCTGAGATCACCAGCCCGGGAAATAGACACTCACTCTATTGTTAGGTGTCCTAAATACAAATGAAAATTCCTTGTTGCTGACGTAACATTGCTGCTACTTTGCGAGGATTTCCTTGAACATTTGCACTTCCTGGCTGTTGTGGGACATCTACGATTAGTTAACACTGACTTATACTTATTAACACCTGTTCAACCCACACTCTCTAACCCCAAACTCCACATCAGCGCATCCATGGATCCCTACACCCGCCTCCTCACTTTGTACCCGGAAGTCTTCCATACTGAAGTTCGCCAAACGACCAAGGTTTTTGCCAAGCACAATATTTATCATTGAATCAAGAGTATGGGGACCCCAGTCTTTGCCAGATTCATGCGTCTGGCACTGGACCATTTGAATACTGCTAAACAAACATGCACCAAAATAGAAGAAATAGGCTTTGCCTAAAGGACCCAGGCCCATGGTCGTCACCTTTACACATAGTCCTGAAGAAAGAGGGCTCCCTACTCCCTTGTGGGGATTATGGCATCTGAACATGCAGACAGAAAGAGATCACTGTCTTATCCCACACATCGCTGACACTATCCGACTGTCTGAAAGCATTTTTTTTTTTCGCCCAACCTCTTAAAGGCCTTTTATCAGGTGCCCATGAACCCTTAAGACCTCATGAAATCAACCATTACCACCCGCTTCAGAAAGTTCACCATCTAATACTCCTCTTTTGGCTTTATTAATAATGTGGTCACTTTTGAATGCCTCATGAAAGGCAACGTATGTGACCTTACCGTCTGCTTATGATATGTGGTTTACTTACTTCTATTCTCATCCTTCAAAGAGGAACACTTCCAGCACTTATTCATTATTCTCGACCACCTACAACATAACGACCGTGGGGTTTGGTAAGACAAGTGTACTTTTGACATCAATGAGGTATTGTTCTTTGGGCACCAGATCACAATTGAAGAAGTCCACCCCCTCCTTGAGAAGGTAGAAGCCTTTCAGAACTTTTCCAAACCCTAGACAGTCTAAGCACTACAAGTATTCTTGGGCATGATACAATAATAACACCAGTTCATGACAGACATTGCCAACACTATTACACGAAGTTTGGTTTCGCTTCGGAAAGCACAATTCTCTAATGTATAGAATGTATCATATGATGTTGCTCTCAGCTTTCCCATTCCATATAACCTCCTCCTCTCTACTATTACCTGTTGTGTTGCTATTTTGTCACTACTCAAGAAGGAGTTCTTTGTCTTGTCACTTTTATCTGCCTTTATCAATTGAAAAATTTCGAAATTTAAGGTAGAAAATCTTACCTTGACCACAAATTGCTGTCCGACACTTCAGCAACTTCTTAGATTTCAAACCCTCTGTCATTTACACAGAATGTATGCCGATGGAATGAAATACTATTCCTACATGAAAATAAAGTATTCTACTAAACGAGATACGTTTTTCCCATGAATTTTCAAATATTCTACTCGACCTGCCCTTGTTAAATCCGTGAGTATGTAATCACTAATGTATAAATTCCTAATTTTCACTATTTTAAACTTGTTACCCCATCTTTTTTTAGATGTTTCACACTGTTTTCTTTTTTATTACAACATATCATATTATTTCTATACTAATAATACCAATATGCAAAACATACCAATGTTCCATAGTGATTACGATGGTACTTAAAGTGTAATTAACAAGTTTTCAGAATTCCATACTGTTATACCACCAACATTACAATACAAAGGGTTTTAGGCAATACCTCATTATATTCTCCTTCACACAGCAAAACCCAAAGGAGAAGTTGCTGCTTATTATTTTTTCCCCGCATGTCGTCTGTACCCTCCACTACAACTATAATTGACGGAAGACCCCGATTAGCTGGGTCATTTTCATAAGTTATGCGACCACTGAGAGCGGAGGTACTTTTCTCCTTGTACAGCACTCTTTCGTACAGCAATCTAAGTCAAACCAGGAAAAATAACTTTTAAAACTGGCGACGCCGGTCATTTTTCAATTCAGGGCTCTCAAAAGTTATGACCACACTTTTGACAGGGCAGGGTGGCTAAATACTAATTTTTTATCTCTCCAAAAAGTCAAATCTAATCAGAAAAGTACCTCCGCTCTTAGTGGTCACGGAACATATGAAAATGACCAAACTGAATTTTTCCACAACTTTCCAAACATAATGTGAGTGTGTTTTGTGCTTAAGGAAAAATCATTAGAATTTTTAAAATATATCGATAAAATAATGAGCTGCAGGCCGGGCAACCGCAATGCATTATATACTGCTTGACAGCACATAGGAGCAGCAATGCTTTTTGTTCTTTGTGAGTAAAGTGAACCACACCATAGCAGAAAATATTTTAGGATTTTTTTTTTGCTAAAGAGATTTATCTCTTTTCCTTTGAATAGCTCAGAAATATTTGTTTTTTTCTTCAATGTCTTAAACACATGGTTCCCAGCCTGCTCTATAGATAAGGTGGGCACCGAAACAATTGATTCACCTTAGAAATTAATGTTAAATCTCAACAAAATATGTTATTTATTACAAGAAAAAACCTGAATTTTTATTAGAAAAAGGTGCTAGGACTGAGTGTATAATTTTACCCATTTATTCATGGAAAGGACGTTAAATAAAAACATTTTACTTGATGAAAATTCAGAGCAGATATTGCGAATCTGACCACCCAAAGATAACTTTTGAATATAAATGTAAAACTGTTACAAATTAACCCATTGCGGCTGTGGTAGCCTAAATATAGGTGCAAATAGACCACAAAGCTACATAATCTTAGTCGCAACGAATGCGAATGGCAATCTTAAAAGCCCCAATATTCACCTTTTGTCTACTGTTATTGAAATGAACTTTATTGGCTAAGGGGGATAAATTTTCCAAAAAATCCAACATTCTGAATAAATTCTGAACACATAATATAATATTATCACTAGGAAGTAAAGATTTAAGATCCAATCAAATTGTAAACAGTCATGCATAAACTCTAAGAAAACAGACTAAAAAGGTACCAATAACAGGAAAGAAAATTAAGAACCGCACAATTACTCAACTGTTGCCACGTTTAACTAAAGCTTACTTCATACCACATTGTATCAACGATAAAATCAGAAGAAAAAACATCAATTACTTTTAATTCTTCTTTATTTTCTGTACAGCAAAATTCATTGTTCCGTTAACAATAGAAATTATTGCAATGAGATAAAGGCTATTTAAAGTGCATGTAGCCTGGCAAAGAAAATGATATTATGAAAAGTAGAATAACATATTCTCTAAAAGGAAATACATTTAATCAGTTGGTCTAACCAGTATGAACTTCTGCATTAGAAACGAGAAGCCATACTGAAGCCTTAAAACATAATCAAGTTACAGCTTAAACCCCTATAAAAATCATGAAGAGACATCAGTAAGGGATAGGAAAATCGCAACATTGAATGTATACAAAAATAAAGTAGGTAATATTCTTACAACATGTAAGAAAAGAGAAATTGACATCGATCGTACATATATTGAGAATAAAAGTCAATGGATGGCCTTTAAGAATAAAAGAATAGGTTCTTAGAGATTGCAGAAAAAGCAAGGGAAGGAAGATAATACGATGGATTGACGT
This sequence comes from Palaemon carinicauda, assembly GCF_036898095.1. NCBI lineage: Eukaryota > Metazoa > Arthropoda > Malacostraca > Decapoda > Palaemonidae > Palaemon > Palaemon carinicauda. The sequence goes on along the minus strand of NC_090758.1, from coordinate 69,032,091 downwards.
ACTATAAAAGTCTGTGTGTACAGAGTGGCAAAGAAAGATCATAAACAGACGTAAGTGAAAGCACATATCTGAGGCCTTTCTTTTTCAATGGATTATTATTAGCTGAAGATGATATGTACACACAAACACACAAACACACAAACACACACAAATGTACACATATATATATATATATATATATATATATATATATATATATATATATATATATATATATATATATATATATATATATATATATATATATATATATATATTGGCGTGCTACTGTTATAAGCACACATTGAGTAAGTGTTTTTCAGATGTATGAAAATGGATTAACTGAATACATCTTAATAGTTTTTAAGTATTTATTCTATAAAAACAACAGAGTTAAACATCTCCATCACTGGAGGAAGCTGGGTTGGTCCAGATGACCAATTCTGGTGAAGTATAGATATGAACTGACTAAATTATCGATATCACAGATATCGTATGCTTATTTTACTTTAGACACGTCACAAAATCGGAAGACACCTGCATCCGGTGACGTCACAAACTTTCACACGCTGAGACAATGTGTTGACGTTTAAGAAGAATATCAATTTGCCGAGGTTTGCATAGGTTTGCATTGTATGTCCTGTTTACGATTTGAATGACACAGCAAATCCCAGGGTTAGCTCCTCCAACCAACATGACATATTACGTCATTTGTTTTAAACATGTAATATTAACTATTCTAATCATTACATTAGCTCGGCCAGCTATCTCAATTTTTTTTTTACAAAAATTTAACAAGCCAAAACATGGTTATTAGGTGTGACTGGACATACGTATTATTCTTTGTTTAACTTTAGCCATAATCAACCGAGGACGAATGTCCAAATAGGCACATTAAAAAATAATAACAATAATGCATACAAAAAAGATATTACCAAAGCAAAAAGAAAAATGCATGATAAAACCAAGATCATATATATGGTACATTGCTAGCAAATGATTATATGGTACTAAAAAACCAAAAAACTTCTGACTTACATATGATTCGGTAACTTGATAAAGAATAATTTTTACCTTTGTCAGAAACAAAATACTCAATTTTTTAGTGCACAAACACGAATTCCTGGTACGTACACGTACCACGGTTTCGTACACACATATATATATATATATATATATATATATATATATATATATATATATATATATATATATATATATATATATATATATATATATATATATATATCTATATATCTTTTTTATACATTCAGGCTTATATATTTTTATTAGATGCCGGGAGAAAAATGATTCATATCCTTTTTTATTTTATTTTATTTATTTATTTTTTTAATGTTGTTTTAAATGTATTTTTAACATTGCAAATGTAGAAAATTTCTTTAATTACATATTACTAGCGTACTAATCAGCTTTTCATACAAACATCTTCCCGACAAATTACTCCCTTAGCGAATGAGGTGGCCACTCAAACAGCTTTGAACTGGATCAAATAGGGCGTATTGTCGGGGCTAGGCAACTCATTCCTTTTTAGCTGCTTGCTGTGCCGTAACCTACGCCAAACAAGGATGTTCACGGCGATAAATATCACCACCGTGATACACAAACCAGCCAGTAGTATGGGGTGAAGAATTTCTTTATAAGTCGGTGACAGGTGGTCATTTTCGGTAAGTTTCATCAACCGCTTTGCCACATGTCCGTTGTACAGGAGAGGAAGTGCTGGCATTGTAGAGGTCCACGTGAAGTTCGCGAAGTAGGCTCGTTCTCTGATGATTGTCCGTAGACCAGTCACCATGGAATTCGGGGAAGTCCCGACACAACCATCTGCTGCGACGAAGATATGTGTGAAGGACGTGGATCCGTCAGGGCATGATACATTGAAGCCGTCCTTGTCGTATCGTATCCACGAGCCATTATTCAGTCTGAAATTGAACTCATTATTGTCAAAGGGATAAAGCTTATCCAGACAATTTTCACTTGTATGGGAGAGAGCACCGTCTAGCACTATACCTAACTCGCATGAATCCATTAAGTTTTTATGGAATTCAAATGAGTCAGCTGTACATATTTTTCTATCCATTGCGTCTGAACAGTGAGTTAATTGATTTAAGTCTTTAATGACCGTATATGTTTCCTTGTCTGGGGAAATCAATACGTGTCCTGTCAAACTGGATATTACTGGATTTGAGTGATTCGTCATGAAAGTCGGAAATGGTGATATCCTGTAAGATTGCCAGGCATCAGAAGAATCAAAGGGAATTGTAATCCTAATCTTGTTATTATCTACGTTTACTGTAATTAGGCTGTAATAAAATTCTAACCTATGTTCGTCTAACAAAGGAACATAGCCTAGTTTATCCCTTCCGTTCTCCAGAACTAATTTTAAGTAACTTATAGGCAACAAATGGGGCGACAATACACCTTTAGTTGCTAACGTGATAGCTTCTACATAATCCTTGGATTTGTCAATGAAATGTGTAATTCTGTTATGTATGTGATCTATCTTTGAATCATAATACGTTAATGTTGCCAACAAATCCTGTACTTCCATAATTTGAACGATATTATCTGAATGCTCATTTACTAAATCCATAATTTTATTGATTGAAGCTAACTGATTCCTTAGTTCTGACATAATCAATTCATCTTTATGAGTCAAGAACTCAATTTTCTTATTTTGATTACTAATTTTAAGACGATTGGAAATTCCTAAACCTAAACTTGAAACAGACCCAAAGATGCTTAATGCAGCATAAATAAACGGATTCCGTCTTTCTTTATGTTCGTGTCCTACAGTCCACATCAAAAGGTCATAAGCCAAAGATCCTGTCTCGCCAGTCTTATTTTTCAAGTCATCAGATAGCATCTCTGCAACTTTTAATGTTGATCCAAGCAAACTCTTAGTAGTCACATGAAAATGTCTTCTATGCAACTCATCCAATGATGCAGAAAACCTTGAAATGGCGGTTCTTAAGCTAATGACATCATTCTCTTGAAGAAAAATTGCTTGCATATTCACTTCTACAATTACGTTGGTTGATGTAATAAAAATGTCTTCTTGTCTTTCAACTATATTGCCATATTTAAAATATATATTTTTAGTGTTAGAGCTCATCCCATACGAAAAAAATGTCTGAGCGAACAATATCACTCCCAACAACAAAAAATTCATCTTGGAAACCTGTAACGAGAAAAAATATATGTAATTACTCCTGTACTAAAAAGAAAACTTTTAATCACATAAAACAGAATAAAATTTTCCCTCACTTCTTTTCCTCTCTTTTCTTTTTAATTTCTTATGTGAGCCAATGGTACTATTCTCTCATCCGTGGGTTGGGCTACGTTTTGAATTCTAAACCTATTGGCCGTTAATGTTTCCAAAATGTTAAATGGGCCTTCAAACTTAGGTGTTAGTTTATAGTTGAGCCCTTTTCTGACATTGATTTGAATATAGATGTTATCACCCACGGTATATGTTTAGTTGGTTTCGCTATTTTATCATGATTCCTTTTCATTATGATTTGTGATTCTTCTAAATTCTTTCGAAGGATATCATATCGACTTATACTTGCATTTATACATTCTTTTAACCCTGGATAGGTACGATGGGTCGTTCGCGACCCCGAGCGTCAAAAAAAAAACAGGTTTTTCTCACGTGACTCACCCCCGTGACTGAATTTGTGGGTGATCGACCTGCAGGAGGTGTCTCCCCTACACGCTCTAGTAGTGTCCAGATGTGCATTGCTGTAGCTGTACTCCTTCCCCGATTTCTGAGACGCGTCGGGGTCGTTCGCGTCCGAGTTTACCCTTCTAAGGTAGTTTGCATAATTATCAAAGTTATTACGTATTATGAAATTGTCGTAGAATGGTGCAACTTGTATAGGTTATCAGTTGTGGAAAGTCTTGGTGGATTGTTTGGCTACCATGTGCATGATTTTTTTTTTAGTTAAAATATCGTTCATCACCACGAGGACCATTTTACCGCGAGTGCCCCTTTTTCATTTTTTTTCATTTTTTTGCCAAGTCATTTTTCCGTAAGATATTGCCAAATAGTGTCGTAAAACTTTTGCTTGTTTAGTGTTGGAAAGTGTGTCTAGATGATCTGGCTACCCATGCGTGACTTTGTTTTTGTCAGATACGACGTAGTTATTGGTATATTGGGTATTTAACTGCGGTTACCAATTTCTGTTTTTTTTTTCAATATTTGTAAAAATTACTACGTAGTAAGGAATTGCCGTATATTATTCATTTTTTTTTCATGTTTATGTGTTAGAAAGTGTGCCTTGATGGTTGGGCTAACACGTGCATGTCTTTTTTTTTATCTGAGATGCCGTATATTAGAATGTCAGGCATTTTACCGCGAGTGCCCCTTTTTCATTTTTTTTTCATTTTTTTGCCAAGTCATTTTTCTGTATGATATTGCCAAATAGTTTCGTAAAACTTTTGCTTTTTTAGTGTTGGAAAGTGTGTCTAGATGATCTGGCTACCCATGCGTGATTTTGTTTTTGTCAGATACGACGTAGTTATTGGTATATTGGGTATTTAACTGCGATTGCCAATTTCTGTTTTTTTTCAATATTTGTAAAAATTTACTACGTAGTAAGGAATTGCCGTATATTATTGATTTTTTTTTCATGTTTATGTGTTAGAAAGTGTGCCTTGATGGTTGGGCTAACACGTGCATGTCTTTTTTTTATCTGAGATGCAGTATATTAGAATGTTGGGCATTTTTCCGCGAGCGCCCCTTTTTATTTGTTTTGCATTTTTTTGCTTAGTCATGTTACCGTAAGGAATTGGCAAGTAGTGTCGCAAAACTTATATTTTTATAGTGTTGGAAAGTGTTTCTAGATGATCTGGCTACCCATGCCTATTTTTTTTTAGCCAGATATGGCGTATATATAAGTATGTGTTCGATTTTCCTGTGATTGCCATTTTTTCGTTTTTTCCCATTTCTTTCAAAATTACTACGTACTAAGGAACTATCACAGAGTAATGATTCATTTATATGTTTATTTGTCGGAAAATGTGCCTTGATGGTTTGCCTAGCACGTGGCTGAAATTTTTTTTCTGAAATGCCGTATATTAGAATGGCCATTTTTCCACGAGTGCCCCTTTTATTTGTTTTGCATTTTTTTGCTTAGTCATGTTACCGTAAGGAATTGGCAAGTAGTGTCGCAAAACTTATAATTTTATAGTGTTGGAAAGTGTTTCTAGATGATCTGGCTACCCATGCCTATCTTTTTTTTTTAGCCAGATATGGCGTATATATAGGTATGTGTTCGATTTTCCTGTGATTGCCATTTTTTCGTTTTTTCCCAATTCTTTCAAAATTACTACGTACTAAGGAACTATCACAGAGTAATGATTCCTCTAGATGTTTATTTGTCGGAAAATTTTGTTTACTTCTTTTTTGATTGAATATCGTCAAATTTTTTTAGCTAAAATATTATATTGTTTTACATTTTTTTTTTTCGATTTTATTTCCCTTCAAAAAATTTTTTTTGGGTCAGAATTTTAATTTTAAAGTCGTAAAATAATCGACAATTATCCAGCAACCCACCATACAATTTTTATGCATATCCAATAATAATTAGATTAGTAAATAACACCTTGAAATTGACATACCCTTCCTACATTTCAAGTGGCAGATTAGGGAGTCTGAGTCAGTGTGGTTGGCGGCCATTTTGTGGACATATCCGAAGCGTAAGCTGCCCTATCTATATATATTCTTGTTCCCTATAGAATCTGTGATATTTTGATATATTTTTACCTGCATAAATATCATATTATATATTAAATATATGTATTTTTTTACGAAATTTCTAAGTACTCAAAAAATTACCTTTAGATATGGCCCCTGATATAAATGTAATTTACAAAATAATGAAGATTTTTTCACATATTTATATTTTAGGATAACATATGTTTATTCCCTAAAAAAATTAGCCACTTCCTATTTCATTTGGGTACCCAAAAAAATTCATGAAATTTGGACAAATTTTTTTGGCCAAAAAAAGTTACCCTTTTTTTCTCATTTCAGATCTTCACCTCCATGGGTCTGACTTCATCCAAAATACATCAAGATGTGTCCTAAACATTCAAGAATCAATTCCTAAAAGGATTTGTGTATATATGTATAAACTTTTTTTTATGAATTTTTATGTCAGGTCTTTTTTTTTCTACTTAATTTTTTAAAATATTTATAATAAATAGTTTTTCTGCAGATGAGTAGTATTTATCTTTACAGTTGTTTTAAGCATTCATTGAATTTTTTTTTGGCAAAAGAAAAAAGGAGGTTACTGCAAAAACTGATTTTTCAAGAATTTTTTTTGGCGTCGGGGTCGTTCGCGTCCGAGTATACCCTTAAAGGGGTGTCCGAGGAGCGTACCTATCCAGGGTTAAAGGATTTGATAGATTAGTTGTAGGCGTTAATACATGGAAAGGTGTTCTAACTGGGGTACCATACAATGCTTCATGCGGTGACATTTTAATTGATATATGATATGAATGATTCAGAGTACTCAGTGCCGCCGGTATTGCAATATCCCAGTTGGGGTCTGATCCCCCTAGTGTTACCCTCAATATATTTAATATCTTCCTATTTGCTCTTTCCACTAGCCCATTCGACTCTGGGTGATATATCATGGTATTAATCTTCTTTATGTTGAGGAATTCACACAATGAGGTAAGAAAGTGATTATTAAATTCACCACCCGAGTCTGAGATTATCACGTGTGGAATTCCCTGTTTACAAATGTAACACTCGTAAAACTTCCTAGCGCATTCAATCGCAGTTTTAGTTTTAAGCGCTATTAGTTCTGTATATCGAGTTAAAGCATCTATAATTACTAAGAGGTGCTTATTTCCTCTGTCTGACTCGTAAAATCCTGTTAACAAATCTAAATGTATTCTTTCAAAGGGTTGATTGGGCACAGGATAAGCTCCTAGGCTGACAGGTGTTTTCCTATGCCCTTTGTTTTCCTGACATGTGCGACAATTAGCTATGTGTCTTTTTATATCTGTAAGCATTGTATGCCAATAAAACAATGATTTGGCTTTCTGTGACATTAATGAGAACCCAGGGTGTCCATGTAACGGATTTGAATGCAACCAATTCAGGACAGTGGAAATAAGTGAGATTGGTACTACTACTTGGTCGGTAGTTACATGTGGTGTATTGCGGGTTTTCCTTGTCACAGTCCTACACAGAATATTATCTTTGATTATATAATTCTGCTGCTTATACTTTATATATTCCTTTTCTTTATGATTGCCTTTCAAAGCATTTATAATTGTTTCTATTTTCTGATCTTTTCTTTGCTCAGTCTGTAACAATTAAGCACTCCAGCCTAAATCTTCTTGTTCAGATATTGTTTTTACAATAGGCATGGATGTTGATATATCTATTAATTCAGCTAAAGGCTCCGTACAAGATGACACGGGGTTGCGTGATAATGCATCCGCAATGATATTTGCTTTCCCAGGTAAATACCCGATTCTTGCGCCAAAATCTTGAATGATCAAATGCCACCGAGTTCGTTTAGGGCTGTGATTGAAGCCTTTAAAGAACTCTGTTAGTGGTTTATGGTCAGTAAGAACCTTAACGGGATAACCGTAAATTATGAACTTAAAATGCACTAGCGAATTAACAATAGCTAGTCCTTCCTTGTCTATTACTGCATACTTACTTTCGGAAGTTCTCAATTTTCGAGAATAGAAAGCTATCGGGAAAAACTGTTTATCATATGGCTGAAGCAATACCCCTCCTACTCCTAAGTCTGATGCGTCTGTTGCAATGAAGAATTCCTTACCGAAGTCAGGAAATTTTAGGATAGGAGAACTACACAGTTCATCTCTCAAAGTATTAAACGCCTGTTGATGTTGCTCAGACCATATGAAATCTACGCCCTTCTTCGTAAGATCAGTTAAAGGAGCGGCTATTATTGAATAGTTGCGTATAAAACGCCTGTAATATCCACTACAACCCAGAAATTGCTGTATTCCCTTGACATTAGTAGGTATGGGAAAATTACGTATAGCCGATACCTTATCATGGACTACTTTAAGACCTTGGCTTGACACCATGAAACCCAAATATATTAATTCTGTTTTGAAAAATTCACACTTACTAATCTTTACCCTTAAGTTATGTTGTCTTAATCTCTGTAGTACTAGTTCTAACTTACGTAGATGTTCTTCTAAGGTGTTGGAAAAGATTACAAGATCATCCATATAGGCATGCAATATATCCCCTAACAAGTCTCCAAACTTGTTATAGGAGCACAACGTAAACCAAAAGGCATCCGTAAAAATTCATAATGTCTCCTGGCTGTGCTGAAGGCTGTGTATGGGATACTATCTTCTTCTAATGATATCTGGTGAAAGCCTTTAAATAAGTTCAAACTGGTAAAATATTTATTCTGACCTAACAAAGACAAAATATCGTCAGTACATGGCACTGGGAATCGATCAGGGATCGTTTCCTCGTTTAGACGACGAAAGTCGACGCAGATACGCCATGTTCGATCTTTTTTCGGTACAACTATTAAAGGAAAATTATAAGGGCTGTTTGATTTTCTAATGACTCCTTCCTCTAACATTTTACCTACTTCATCATTTATTTCATTCTGGAATTTCATAGGGAGTCTGTATGAGGGTACATATATAATTTTCTGCTTGTCCTTTAACCTTATTTGATGCTCGATCACATCTGTTTTTCCTAAGGATCCATCCGTAGTGGAAAAGACATCTTGATATTTAGTTAAAAGTTCAAAAATTTTCTGCTGAATTTCTTCGTCTTGAATGTCCATACTGATTTTATTTTTAATAGATCGCAAAAGGGATTCATCCGCAACTGATTGAGAGTGATTGATTTCAGCAACGGTAAGAATACGATGTTTATAAACTTCTACATCCAAGATATGTTGATTTTTGTGAATTTCTAAAGTGTTATTTAAATGATTACAGACTTCGATATTACATTGCTGATGTGAGCCTACTGTATAAATAGCTTGTGTGACAGACAATCCGTTAGTTTTCAAAGTATCGGAAAGGATTAATATTTCAGATCCCGGTAGTGTTTTCTTTATTTGCACTATTAAATTCGAAGGTATGTTTGGTTCGATAGATTGCGTGCAAGATGATATTACGGGTAAATGAGAATTCTGCTGGGTCGCGTATATTATTTCTTTATTAGTGAGACAAGTTATTGGTTCTTCAACGTACGTTACGGTTATATTTGTCGTCTCCTTTTTATCCAAAACTGACTTTAAGGTATTAGAAGACTTATAGAATTTCCCTTTGATATACACGCCGTGCTTGGCAGGAGCTAAGATAATGTTTTGATTTCCCATAGATGGGTATCCTATAATTACAGCTGGATACATGTTAATGTTTTTTACAACAACAAATGTATCGGCAAACGTGCGATTACCGACTCTGAACTGAATATGAGTTATGCCTATGACGTTTAATTCATTATTTCTTATACCTGAAAGTCTAATTCCTGATTTTTCAATCGGAAAGTTCGAAAACAACAAATGATGCGTCTTCAAATCCATAATATTACGTGGACTACCAGAGTAAAAAAATAACGTAAAGGATTTGTGTTCTAAATTTACAGCATATAAGGTTGGCCGTAACTCATTTTGGCTTATTATTGTATGAATTCGTTGCAAATCTACGGGAGCATGCACTGTTTTACTTAATTCGGCCGTGTGTTTCATAGGAAAATCTATTGTCTCACTATTATCTGATAAAACATTAAATTGATTATTCAATATTATTGATGTTGACATGAATGACCTTGACCCAACATCACTCTCTTCCCCTCTAGAGTTAACTATGTGGTATTTGCTTTGCTCTGCACATTCTGAAAATTAGTCTGACCTTGCGAGGTCTGGTTTGACGGCCCAGGCTCAGCGATATTTGAAGAAGTGTTTGTTTGTTTCGGACTCTGAACTGCATTGACATTTGGTTGTTTCTTCTTATTGTTAAAATGAGGATTTTTCTTTTTATTTTCATATGGAACTGACTGTGGAATTGACTGTGTATTTCTAGGATATTGTTGTGTCTTACGCGAGTAACATTGACTATAAGAATGCGTTGCAGTGTTGTGAATTGAGCAAAATTTCGTTCTACAGTCTGTGCTTATGTGACCTTGACGTTTGCAGTTGTAACACGTCACTCCCGCTACTGGACTGTTAATTACGTTCACTGTTTGTGGTTTTGTTTCATTCTTTGCAAAAACTTGAGTTAACACGGGATCGAGATCTGGACACTTGGACATATGTTTCTTTATCTGTTTATAGACATCCAATTCCGTACTTGCAGGCGTTAACTTCTTATCAAAACACCGCACTAAAGCTTCAGGCAACATAAGTGTTATGCAAGTCAAATACATTAATCGCAAAAAATCTTTCACGGAGATGTT
>NC_090758.1:68971662-69016662 GCF_036898095.1 Palaemon carinicauda | reverse complement strand
ATTTATAACAATGTTAAAAATGCAAATGCCATCTTTATTCCTTTCTCTGTAGCGCATCAGCTCGGTGGTTTTTCCCAGTGCTCTCTCGTTATTTTGGATTATAATGCAATCTCCAGCCTCTTCTGCCTCTGGAAAGTTGAGTATTTAATTCTTATATTTTATAAATTTAGCTCTGGCCATAAAGTAAAGAATCAACTTGAATAAACTATGTTTTTGGCAGAGCTATTGCCTGGACCAGAGCCGGCTTTGGCGCTGTCGTTCATAACACATATGTTATTTACTTAGCCAGAACAACTTTCCTAGTATAATAGCTTAAATAAATATCTTTATCTATATACTCTTCATTGCTAGGAATTATTTATATTATGCTGATAGTATTCTTTTAGTTTCAGCGAATTAAGTAGCCGATCTTATTGATGCTAGGCTTCGTAGCCTAGGCTTTTCAGATTACACTCTTGCATGATATAATAGGCGTTCCTTGTGTTATTAATTTAAAATGAAGATATTAGGCAATTTATACCTGTAAGAAATATGGATTGCATGAAAATTTTCCTTTTCTTAGATAGTATACTTTCATACAATCTCCCTGGTTGCCTTTATGTATAAGGTAATCCCTTCTTCTCTCTGAGTGTAGCCTATGGCTACAATCCTAGCCAGTCTTGCCTTGAATTGTGATTCTGGTAAGGATAGGCTAGGGTTTTTCTGCCCCTTTACCAAGCCATTGTTGATGAGCTTTGGGTTTGAGTCAGAACCTCAGAGTACTTGTCGTGTGCCCGCAGCTGTCCAATAGGGTGAATGTACTCCCCTGTTGGACTTAGTAGGTTAGTATAGGAGGCCTTGCCCCCTAGACTGCACTTGGAAGGGTCATGGGATCCCCTTCTCCATGTGGTCTAGTGACTAGTCCTGTGCCTGCAGACCCTAGGCTGAAGAATTGTGATTATTCTTCGGCCTAGGAGGGTGCAGGCATGTGAACTCTGTTTCTCTCTAAGTTAGGGGATGGCTTGATGATGCCAGTCCCCTTACTGTATTGGCAGACCCTAGGCTGGAGAATGTACTCTCCATACGCCTAGGATGGAGCCAATAATAAAACAGAGTTTCCTTTAGGTGTGGTAGGGATGGCATGGCGTCTTCTCCTCTAAGACCTTATACAGGACCCTTTTCCCAGTCCCATTCTGTCGTTTGGTGATGGCCTAGCCATCACGTCTCTACGTCCGCTGTCCTACAATCTCACCGATTGCCGGCGGGTTGTAGGGCCGGCTCGGTCTTCTGCCTGTATGGCCTAGTCACTCAGCTTCTCTAGAGGAGATGATGTTCTGGGATAGCTGTTTCGGCAGGTCTAGCTGCCAGCAGGAGACCCATTTCCCTTAGAGTGTTCTCTAGTCCTACCTTGGGCTGCCATCCGCTGCCTTTGACCGACTGATACTGGCATAGCTGCGGATGGGTGGAAGCTTTATCATGATATGTTCTCCCCTTGCATCAGAACCCTCATTTTGGAGGAAGGTAGTGATACAGTGGCTAGTGCCGCCACCCTTACATCAGCTTTCACTCCTTGCTTTCTCTCTCTCGATTGGCTAGTGCCGCCAACTACTAATCTATCTGGCAGCTGCCGGCTACTAACCTTCCCAGCAAGATGCAGGCTATGCTTGTGGTCCAGCAGCTATTGATTCACTGTCACATCTGTCTCTGCCGGCGAGAGCCGGCAGTGTCAGTACTTGGCCACTACCCAGTCACAATAAATGATAGCTGGGATGGTGTGCCTTCAGATGGTGACCCGCCGTCAGCCGGCGAGCCGCCGGAAGTCTGGTGGGTCGCCGGCAAGTCGACGGACTGCCGGCTATACATATAATGAATTTTGTGCCAGTTGAATTAAGTCTAAGTACTAGCCTTGCCGGCAGCATGCCGGCAGTAACTGTTGTATATGAGTATACAGTAGCCAGTACATCTGCAGTATAGAGCATACTGCAGACAGAAAAATGTGGTATAAAATTATACAGTAGTAAAAGTTTTACAACATACTCTGTGCGTCCAGGCGCAGTCTATTATTGAGACCTAATAGAATTGGGAAAGAAATTCCCTTTTTCTTTACACTGATTGTTGATCAGTTACTTTAATCCTCATTATTAACTCTTTTGGAAGTGAGTGGGTGTTGTTTACACTACACTATCTTTATGGGCTAGAATCTTCCATTGGACCTTTTATAGGGGATACCCTAGAATTAATGGTGAAGAAGATCACAGCAATTGGCTGGGTGGGAACCACATGTATGTGTCTTTCCTATTTCATTTCCGGCTTACCTATCCTATGCTATATGCAATAATATAAGATGTAAATTGTTATTATAATAATTATTATAATATTTATTAGTCAAGTGAGATAGACTACAATATACTCATTTTATTTTCCTCTCTTCACAGAAGGACTATGTCAAGTGTGGCAGCGTGTTCCGCAGTGTTTGCCGCAAGAACTTTTATGGCCATCTGGGCTGTAGGACACACTTCTGCTGTTCCATCACCAAGGACAGCACAGGTATGTACAGTGTGCAAGGACCTGTTGAATGAGGCATTTGAAAATCCCAAGACAGCAGAGTCAAGAGGTGCAACTTAGGATAAGTTACGCAAATGGGTTCGTGGTTTTCAAAAGAAATCCATGGGGCCTTACCTCCCTAGCAAGCATATGAGAGCCCTGCTATTCCTCAAAGCATCTACGGATGCTGTTATTCGTCAACCTCACCCTGAGATCCCTTGCATCCAACTATCTGTCGAAACGGATGTCTCGGATGCGATGAAGGACATCCATCTAGATGATGAGAGGATATCAGAGATGTCAGAGGACACCGAAAAGGACCTTCTGGCTGGAGGTCGAGAAGAAGAGTCAACGGTGGCTCCTGAGACGGAAGAGGAGGAAGTCAAAACAATCTCTTTTTCGTTAGTTCCTGCCCCAGAACCTGTACCCTCTATGTCCTCTGCTCCTCAACCTACGAATTCGAACGACACTCCGGCTGCCATCAAAACAATGGTGGAAATATATGAAAAAAAGAGCAAGCAGATGGAAGCTGAATTCAAGAAGGAAATTCTTCCAATTACGCTTTTCCGTGGGTCTCAACGGGGGCTCAATGTTAAGGATCTTCCCTCTTGTTCCGAGGTCAACCCATGGAGGCATGCCGAGTATATGCCCATAACAAATGGTAAGATCTTTGTTACGGAAAAGCTGGGCGCCGTCCCCATTTTGGACATCGAGTTCTGGCCCAGCTTTGAGTCCTTTCCAGACTGCTTCGTTCGTCTTAGGGCGGAACCGGTTTCCAAGGAGGAAACATAGCCTAAAGAGGTCCTAGTGCTATACCACTCGAAGGCTCACACTTTGTTCGCCAGCAGCTTGAAGGACAAGGGCTTCACCAATTCTAAGGTGCCATCCTTGAGCAAGAAGCATCCCTCTTTTCTTGCTCCTACAACTATGGTTTTCCCCTTCGTGGAGAAATTGTTCAGGGCAGTGGTTTAGGCAGTGGAAGCAGGGAAACCTTGCCTACACTAGAAGAGTGTAGACCCCTCTCCCTGGCCTTACCATCCGATGATAAAGACTGGAAGGATATTCAGCTAACCTTCTCAGTCGGGAAGTTGGAGGCTGACATCGCTGGATGCCATTTCAATGAGAACCTCCCCAAGTTGTCTGAGTTTCTCCTACGTAGAGAACAAGATACAAAGGAGAGGCTTGCTGCCTCTCTGTCCCTCCAGGTGCCCATGGAGGCAATGACCAGTGAACAAAGAACTCCAGACATGTTCATGGTCTTGGCCAAGGCACATTTGGCAACCCTAACGAAAGATTTTTACAGCTTCGTTAGGGCAAGAAGGGCTTGTAGAGAGTTTGTGTTTGCTTCGGCTGTGGTCAAACACGAGCCCAGGAAGTTGATATCTTCCAACATCTGGAGGAAAGATCTGTTTCCAAACGATCTAGTCAAGGAAATTGTCAACAAGGCTACCATGGAGAATAGAAATCTTCTCCAGAAGTGGGGCATGTCAGCGAAAAGAAAGTCCTCTCCAGATGAGGGTCCCCAACCGAAGAGAAAGTCAAAAAGGTCATGAGTGCCAACTCGCCCTGCTAGACAACAACTTCCCATTACCGCGGCGCCACAGATGGTGCCACAGCCCCAACCCACCTACCAGTTGGTACCCCAGCAAGCGATGAATAAGTCACCAGCCTTTACTCCCGCTTATGAGAGGCAGAACACTACCTTTAACCCTAGAGGTAGAGGCTCAGGTAGAGATTCCTCTAGACGTCCCTTGAGAGGAAGAGGAGGTAGGGGAGCAAGTGGTCAAGGGGGCAAGCCCTCCGGAAATCAGAGGCAATGAGATGCTTCTGGTAGGAGGAAGACTCCGGATCTTCCGGGATCATTGGACCTTCGATCCCTGGGCCCATAGCATAATCAAGAACGGACTAGATTGGATCTGGAATACAGCTCCACCAGCATTTCCTTAGTTCTTCCAACACTCCACCCCCGTTCGGGAAGAATTCATCCGAGAGCTCTTGAGCGAAAGGGTGATCAAGAGGGAGAAGTCCATCAAATTCCCAGGAAGGCTATTTTGTGTTCCCAAGAAGGACTCAGACAAACTCAGAGTCATTCTGAATTTGTCTCCTCTTAACAAGTTTATCGAGAACAACAAGTTCAAGATGTTAACCCTTCAACACATAAGGGCCCTATTGCCAAAAAAGGGCATACAAAGTCTCCATAGACATGGTAGATGCCTATTGGCATATTCGGATGAATCGCCAGCTCTCCTCCTACCTAGGTTTCAGGCTACAAAATAGAAAGTACGTTTTCAGAGCCATGCCCTTCAGGCTAAACATAGTCCCAAGGATCCTCACGGAGCTTGCAGAAGCAGTCATTCAACAACTACGCCTACAAGGTGTTCAGGCGGTGTCATACCTGGACGATTGGTTGGTGTAGGCAGCATCGGAAGTGGAATGCTTGCAAGCATCCAAGAAGGTGATCCAGTTCCTTGAACGTCTAGGATTCAAGATCAACACCAAAAAGTCTCGATTATCTCCAGCTCAAAATTTCCAATAGCTAGACATGCATTGGGACTTACAGTCACATCGCCTCTCCATTCCATTAAAGAAGAGGAGAGAGATCGTGGGATCTGTCAAGAGACTTCTAAAATCCAGTTGGATTTCAAGATGCCAACAGAAGAGAGTGCTCGGCTCCCTTCAGTTTGCTTCAGTGACAGACCCAGTGCTAAGAGCACAGCTAAAAGATGCATCAGGAGTCTGGAGAAGATACACATCAAGCACTTGAAGAGATCTAAGAAGACCACTATCGATTCGGCTACGATCACCTCTCAAGCCATGGTCGGACGCCGGAAAGTTCAAGAGGACAATACCTCTACAGCGGCCTCCACCCTCAGTTGTTATCCACATGGACGCATCATTCGAAGGAAGGGGGGGGGGGGGGGGGTCACTCCCATCAGCACAGAACTCAAGGAACTAGGTCCTCTCTGTTCAGGACTTTTCACATCAACTTTTTGGAGGCCATGGCAGTCTTTCTCACATTGAAGAAATTATCCCCTCGTCCTTCAGTCCACATAAGACTGATTCTGGACAGCGTAGTGGTTTTGAAATGTCTAAATCGTCAAGGCTCAAGATCGCTTCAACTCAACCAAGTGATGTTGGCCATCTTCTGACTAGCAGAAAAGAAGAGATGTCACTTATCAGCAGGTCACCTTCAAGGGTTCCGCAATGTGACAGCGGACGCTCTATCCAGAATAGCTCCGATAGAGTCAGAATGGTTTCTGACGCAAAATCATTCTCCTTCATCTTGTATCAAGTCCCAGAACTGCAGATCGACCTCTTTCCAACGAGCGATAAGAAATTTCCTTGATACGTGGCCCCGTACGAGGACCCTCTAGCGGAAGCATTGGATACCATGTCCATGGACTGGAACAAATGGACCAGGATTTACCTGTTCCCTCAACCCAACCTGCTGATGAAGGTCCACAACAAGCTGAGATCTTTACAGGGAACAGCAGCCCTAGTGGCTCCCAAGTGGCCCTGGAACAACTGGTTCCCCTCTATTTTGGAATTACAGCCGAGGCTGATTCCTTTGCCGGACCCAGTTCTGTCTCAACAAGTTCAAAATTCGATTGTCTTTTTTTCATTACAGAAAACCTGAGACCTTCATCTCATGATTTTCTCTTCCTAGCAGTAAAGAAAAGGTTCGGGATCTCAAAGGAAAGTATGGACTTCTTGGAAGAATATAAGTCAAAATCTACCAAAAGGCAATACGAGTCATCTTGGAAGAAATGGGTGGCCTTTGTCAAGGCAAAGAATCCAAAGGAAATCTCAATGGATTTCTGTTTGTCTTTCTTTATTCACCTTCATGGACAAGGTTTAGCTGCAAACACGATAACTACGTGTAAATCTGCCTTTACAAGAACTTTACTGTATGCCTTCCAGATAGACTTGTTTAATGAAATTTTTTATAAAATCCCTACGGCCTGTGCCAGACTTAGACCAGCAGCACCTCCAAGGCCCATCTCGTGGTCTCTGGATAAGGTGCTACATTTTGCCTCAGGTTTGGACAATGAGGCTTGTTCTTTGAAAGATTTGACTCAGAAAGTTATTTTCTTGTTTGCTCTAGCCTCAGGGGCTAGAGTTAGTTAGATAGTGGCCTTGTCTAGGGAAGAAGGCCATATCCAGTTTGCTGAAACGGGTGAGCTAAATATCTTTCCCGACCCAACATTTCTCCCTGGAGAATCTGGCCTCTGAAGGAAGATGTTTCGCTGTGTCCAGTGGAGAGTCTAAAGGTCTATCTTCGCAGAACTTCAGACTTCAGGGGAGGACAGCTCTTTAAAGGAGAAACATCGGGTTCTAACTTATCCCTAAAGCAACTAAGGGCGAAGATCACCTACTTTATTCGCAGAGCTGATCCTGACAGTACACCCGCAGGTCATGATCCTAGGAAGATTGCTTCCTCATTAAATTTCTTCCAGCTTATGGACTTCGAGAGTCTTCGCTCGTTTACTGGATGGAAGTCATCCAGGGCGTTCTTTAAACACTATGCGAAGCAAGTGCAGGAATTAAAGTATTTCATGGTAGCGGCAGGTAGTGTGCTAAAACCTGTCGCTTACTGCGGCGAGGAACAGTGAATTATGTGGGACTATAATTCTAAAGGGTGTGCATGTTGGCACTTTATAGTGCAACATGGTAAGTGAAATGTCATCACAGTGACATTATGGACTGTTCCAATATACTAAGGTGATGTAACATTGACTAAATACTAGTGTCATGTGTTTCTTACACAAGTGTAAATAGATAGATTTTCAGAAAGACATTAAAATTTCTAAAAAAAATTTCATGTGAGGTGGCAAAGTTTTATTTTCCAGATAAGACAAGCATTTCTAATTTTTTTTATCTTGTCTATGTTATTGAAATGATTTTTCATTTGCATTTTTTACGTTGTTATAAATGTATGCGGAACTTTATTTATTGCTTGACAATAAATGATTAATGGTTTTGAGCTTCTTATTTCGGCCAAAACATTTCTAATAAAGCCTATGTGAGAGCATTTATTTAAACCCTTTATTCTGCATGAAGTAACTGGAAAAAAGTAATAACTTTGTTCCTATATTTATAAAAACCTTTCTAGCTATATGTAACTTGTTCCAACACTAGATACAAACTTTGGCTTATGACATACAGTGAGACATGCATGTCTCTTTTGAATGCTAGGTGAGTTACATGAAATATGTAACTTTGAGACTTTTTCCGAGTCTAGTTTGACTCTTCCCTGTAGGGGAAAGGAAGCACTAACTTAGTATATGATTAGCAGAAATGACATATAACGGTAATATCATAGGTCTCTTAGGTCTAAATGACCATGGAAAGATTGTCTTGAAGTCTAAAGGCACGACTGGGAAATCAACGATACATTAATGGTCTGGTAAACTTCCATCAGGACGACATGGCCTGAGCCCGAATAACGGATTTTGAGCGAAGCAAAAAATATATTTTTGGGTGAGATAGCCATGTCGTCCTGATGGACCCGCCCTCCTTTCTATGAAAGGCCTTGGCAGGATCCCTCCTGATATTACTGTATATAGAAGTACCAGCTTAACGCTACAAAGGAATAAAGATGGCCGACGATTGTGGCGCCATCTAAGTACTCAAACAGTAACAGAGAGGAGAATTTTGTAATGGCTCCTCTTTTATTTTTTCACTTTCCCCCTCGAAGCATAAACGCTATGCGGGGTGCAGATTGTTAGGTGGCGTGTCAAGAATACGTCCCCTGATATTATGCGATATCCTAATAGGAAACTTTAAGGATATTCGCGCCAGAAGTTAGAATTATGGAGACCTTTAGTTAAATTCTCTGGGAATATCACTGTACTCAAATATACTCTTGGAAGCTACTGAAAGGAAGCTTCCATCAAGACGACATGGCTATCTCACCCAAAAATAGATTTTTCGCTTCGCTGAAAATCTGTTATAACAAGCGTTAAACTAAACGTTTACATTGTACTTCCTTACAATTTCATTAACAAGATGAGAGTCTAACTTAAAAAGACCAGACCTGAGATTTAATGATATTTCTTTTACCAATATTTTTACAAAATAAAATCTCCGAGGAGTTTTCCCAGTCAATACAGTGGCTAAAATCGTTCATATGGACAAAGAAGGCACCAGATATTTGTCTTGTTCTATCTACATATCGATGTTGTTTAACTCGGTTTTTAAGCGGTTTTCCAGTTTGACTCAAATATTTCTTGTCACACCCAGTACATGGAATTGTATAAATAGAGCCATTACTATAATTTGGAGAATTATTTATTAGGACATTCTTTAATGTTCCTGAACTTTTAAAAACTAAATTTACTTTGAATATTTGCAATAAATTTTTGATATGAGCAAAATTTTCATTGTATGGAAGTACCAGCACATTCTCATTTTTAAAAGGTTACCTATTCTTGTCGGAATAAAATATATGTGTAGCTCTCTGTAAAGACTTATTACTTAAAACTTTAGGATATTTCAATTTAATTCCTATGTCATTAATTCTACGAAATTCTGCGTCTATAAATTCGGGGCTGCAAATCCTTAAAAGCCCTTAAAAACATACTGAAAAAAAACTGAAAATTTCCACTGGTTTGATTGTTTGAATAAAAATGAATGTGGGAACAAACATCAGTAGGTCTCCTGTTAATATAAAAAACAAAGCCTCTATCATTTTTATTCACTAAAAAATCTAAAAATGACAATTTACAATGATTCTATTCTTCAATAGTGAATTTCATGGCCTATACTGAACTACTTAACTTTTCCAAAAAAATATTTAAATTCTCATATGTAGGACAAACACAAAAAATATCGCCAACATAACGAAACCAAAGAACCCCCTTAGGCAAAATCGCTGGTAACAGTTTAACTTCGAAAAATTCTATGTAAAGGTTACTGAGTACTGGGTATACAGGTTTACCCATTGCCATTCCATACTTTTGCAAGTAGTACTGTCCATTAAAAACAAATTTACAGTATCTAACACATAACACAATTTGTTTTTAATGGAAAGTACCAACTGCAAAAGTATGGAATGGCAATGGGTAATCCCCTATCCCCAGTACTGAGTAGCCTTTACATTGATTTTTTCGAAGTTAAACTGTTACCAGCGATTTTGCCTAAGGGGGTTCTTTGGTTTCGTTATGTTGGCGATATTTTTTTGTTTTTGGCCTACATATTATAATTTAAATTCTATTCTCGCTTTAATCGGCAGCCAGTGTAAATCGATTAGTAGAGAGGTGATCCTTTCTCTAGGTGGGACAACTTTTATCAGTCTTGCTCCTCTGTTTATTATGTTTTGTAATTTCTTAAGTTGTATTTTTGGTAAATTGTAATAGATAGAGTTGCAGTACTCAATCCTGGTAATAACACAGTTTATCACAAGTTTCTTTACAGAATTTTCGTCCAGGTACTTTTTTATAAACGCAATATCTGATAGATGATAACCAGCAGTTTATATTACATTATTTAATGGGGCATTTAGAGAGAGGGTACAGTCAAGAAATACACCTAGATCTTGAACTTTACTGGATCGTTTGACTGAACAGAGAGTAATACATTGAGTCTCTCTCTCTCTCTCTCTGGTTATGGCTCATTTTTCTTTGCCTATACATGCACCGATTACTCTGGTCTATTCTTTAGAAATTCTTGTCTTTCTGCATACACCTGACAACACTGAAATATAGTGGCTACTTTCCTCTTTACAAGAATAGTTGAGACCGCTAGCTATGGTAAGCACCTTTTTTAGTGGAAGGAAACTCCAAAATCAAACCATTGTTCCCAAGGCTTGGATAGTGCCATAGTTTCTGTACCATAGTCTTCCTCTGTCTTTGGTTGAAGTTCTCTGGCTTCAGGGTACACTCATATCTTTTATTTTATTCATTTATTTTTTCTCCTGTCTCATGGTTATTTCTTTATATGTTGTTTTGGGCAGGCATAATAGAATGGCCTAGGATGCCTGATAGTTTATCCAGACGTTGTCATTTTCTTTCTGCTTTTTTTCATTTCAAAATCAACCTCACTATCCTCTATTCAGTTGAAGTGGCTATCCTTGAGGGTATTTAGCCTTTCATGGTGAATCGGCTCTGCTATGTTGACCAGTTTTTCTGACTTTCTTCCTGTTGTTTATGGGTTGCATTAAACATTTTATTTATATATCCTTAAGCAGATTGTTTTTTTATCATTCTTGTTAACTACTTTTTAAATATGTTTTTTTTTCCTAATAATCCTTATGCTGCCTGGAGACATTGAGAGAAATCCGGGTCTTGAAAATTGTACGATGGAAGGAATAAAACAAGTCCATTTAAAAGGTTCACTTTAATGAAATGTTGAGCTTTCATGTGAAGTTAAATTTAGAACTGGTTGCTGGTGGGCTTGTTGACGTAGAGAAGGATTTTCCTGTGTCAGAAGTAACTACAGGTATGCTGTCTTCCTTCTCCTACCCTCTTCGCTTTTCAAGAAACCCTGAGGACATAAACGAAATACTATTTTCAAAAGGTAAAGGCAAGTTCTGCTAAATCACTCAATTCAATAACTGTAGTAAAATGAAAAAAGATTTTTAAGGTAAAGGCGCAAGCTCTGCTATTTCACTCAAGTCACTAAACTCAGTAGTTAACTTTACAATTAAATTGAATTCTGAGCAATAAAAAATATATAGCCTACATACCCTGCCTCCAATTTAACGTGGCAACCACCTAACCACGAAAGGCCCAATGATCCGAAAACTTCGGCGTAAAGTAAACATAACATAACATTGGCTAATTAAGTAAAACCTGCCTCTAATCCAAAAAACTTTCATATGGTAACACGCAAGTTACAGCAGTGATAAATTATGAATAGTTTAAATACCAAATCCACAGGGTTTATTAATTGGGAATCGAGCAAGGGAATATTTATCAACGATAAACAAATTGACAGGGAATCACTTTAGAAGTCAGCATATCTTTCGTAATGACATACCTTATCAATTCAATTCCTCGGAAATTTGGCGAAGATAGTGTCCTGATGTTAAGACGCTTATGGCTGGTCTCGTCTTGTGCAGGATGGCGGAGAAAAGAGAATATCTGTTACTACTCCATTATATGACTTCGACCAACTCTGGATATAATAACACCTGTAATATCCAGTCGTCCGTCCAGTACGAAAACCTTCTTTCAACTCCCCTTCTCTCTGCTGGCGATGTTTCCTTTAGAATTCGTATTACTGTAAAAAATAAGACCACCAGCAGATAGTTCCGAAAGGGTTGTTTAGTAGTTCACACTTCAAAGGATTTACCGTCAAAACGAAAATATACAATATGCTGGGTTTCCCTTCAAGCGTAAACTACCATTAAATATAATAATAATAATGCATAAGTTATCACTGGGTAACACAGGTTTACCCAGAAAGAAAATTAATAAACAATGGAATATATGATTTGCTAACCAACTAGCAACAACAAAAGGAACAATAACATTAATTCAACAGAATTTCCAACACCGGAACCATTACAACCTAGATATCGTCAATATCCTGTACTGTACTGCAATATTCATGGTCTTCATTCTAATATTCAAGATCTTACAGTTTTGTCCTCACAGTATATTATTCTTTTCTCAGAAACTTTAGTTTCTAATATGAGGCGATCATCTGAGCTACTTATAACTGGTTTTGATAAGGGAATAACTTTTAAACTGGATGCCATTCCTAGGGCCAGGAAAATGTTGGTGTATATCAGGACTTAGTACCTTTTTTCTAATAATTCCTGCTATGAATGTGGATGTCATGATAATGAGGTAATAAAAGTTTGTGGCAGGCAAAGCCACTTCTTTTTGTCTTCGATCAACCGAAATCAAGATATGGGGATTCTATCTATTGTTGTTTTCTTACTATTAGAGCTAAGGTACAAGAAAAAGATGAAAAGGCCTCTTTGGTCTCTGTTATTGAGTTCAATGCTCAACATATCGAGTGGTTAAATTCTGTTTCTCTTACTGATCACCATGACTTAAGAGTTTTAGACTTTGCCTCTTAATCAGGCTCTTAGCAAATCATAAGTGAAACCACTAACAGTTCTGGTAACAGCTTGGACCTCCTATACACCGACTCCCCTGGCGTTATAACAAGTAATGTTGGTTTTCCAGCTGGGACATTTGATCTTGCATTGATTTAAATAACATTGAAGACTGAGCAACCTCTCCCGGATGTATCATACTAATGTGAAATTTATATGAAATCTCAATATGATTGGAATGGGATTTTGATTGACTTTTGGTTTGAATTGGTCACGTTTTTATAGTAGTTTTGATCTTTTTTTCCCTTTGAATAAGAATCTAGTCAACATAATTGATAGGCATATCCCTTCTCTCGTGTTAAGATACTGAGTAAAGGACAAACCCTTGTTCAATGATGATTGTAGACGTGCTTATTTGGAGATGCATGAGTTTTATCATCTTTGGAGGGGTAGCAGATGAGATTTGACTAGGAATATTCATCTAAGAGCTTTTTCTCAGAAAGTTTATGCTTCAGCTTAAAAGTGATATAATCTAATCATAAAAGAAACCCTTTCCAGTAAATCAAGGAACATAAGTGGTGGACTACCCTTAAATCTGCACGATTAAGTGTAGATGCCACAGTTCCTCCTTTACTTGAACCAGATGGACCTATCATTCAATGTCCAATGGAAAAGGCAATCCTTTTGGCTGATGTGTTTGACAGTAAATATGAAATGAAAAACTTAATTTCCCTCATTCTTGTTTTCCTGAGGCTAAACTAAGCAGTTTAGCTTTTTGATCTCATGAAATTAAAACTCCCTTGATGGACCTTGTTGCTTATGAAGGCCTAGACCCAAATAGTATTTTTTCTTGGTTTCTTTTATAAGGACTGCAGATTTCTTAGCTCCAAATTTATCCCTTATTCTGCTTAAATTAGCAGACAGAGGAGCTTTTAGTACTTCTTGGAGAATGGGTATTGTAACTACAATAAATAAATGTGTTTGTGGTAGCTCAATTCCAACTGATTACTGGCCAATTTCGTTAACTTCCAAAGTATAGGAAGTTTTTGAACGTCTTTTGGCAAAATGTCTTAATAGGTTCTCTGGAAGTAATCATCTGTTCCCTAGTTTGCAATTTTGTTTTTGCGAGTCCATGGAGCATGTGATGCCCTTCTTTCAACTCTAATACCATACAGAAATCCCTTGGTTGTGGTCAGGAAGTTCGTATGATTGGCCCTAATTTCAGTGCTGCATTTGGCAGTGTTAATGGGGCCTACTGGAATGCCAATGTATGGGGGTATTGGAAGAAAAACACAAAATCCTGAAAAAAAAATTCAGAGAGCTTCGTATGGTAATGTAGAATGCGTATACAAAATATCTTTTTATTCAAAATTCCTTTTATATTCATAGTTACAGGGCGATCAGTAAAAGTAATTCAATAAATCATAAACATTGTTTCTCTCAAGAAAAGGCAGTATTTCTTCTTTCATCGTAAATTTTTATAATTAATACGTTTTATTGAAAAAGAAATTGTGAACAATGGAATCTCTATAACTTTCAGGAGTCGTAGACAATCTAGTATAACACCCTTCGTCCTTCAACCCTACCACAAACCTCAGAGAGAGTATATGCCCGAGTTTGAGCTTTGATATTCTCTAATTTTTACGTTGGTTTTTCTCGTTTTCGGCAAGAACTTTATCATTTCAAAGAGGAAAAGACAATTTCAACATCTCGCTAACATAACGAAGTATAAAATTCGCTCACTAAGTGCTCAGAAGAGAGTGGAGAGAGAGAGAGAGAGAGAGAGAGAGAGAGAGAGAGAGAGAGAGAGAGAGAGAGAGAGAGAGAGAGAGAGAGAGAGAGTGTGTGTGTGTTTTGTATATAGGAATGGCCGCTTGCCTCACAGGAGCCAAAAGAAGCAAGAGGTTGAGCGAAAGGATCATCATTTAGGACTACATTATGCTGAATAACTTGATTTTCTTTTATTGATACATAAAAAAAATGAAATTCATAATAATCATGATTTATTAAGATTGTCTTTGTAAAAATACAAAGAAAAACTTTGAATGCACTAATCTCCAGACTATACTTAATCTCCCTTAGTTTTATAGATATAGCACTGGAATTTGGTATATAGCTTGAAAAACAGACCTTTTTTTTAGGTGAGATAGCCATGTCGTCCTGATGGAAGTTCCTTTAGGGTAGCTTCCTAGGGTATATTTGACTACGGTGATATTCCCAGAGAATTATACCTTAAGGTATCCAGAATTCTAACTCCTGGAGCGAATATCCCTAAATAAATCTAAAATGGGATATCGCCTAATATCAGAGGATGTATTCTCGACACGCCACATAGCTATCATCACCCCGAACAGAATTAACGCTTTGAGGGGTCAAAGTGGCAAGAAAACGAAAAGCGAGAATGAAAGGAGAGCCGTTAATAAGGTACCTCTCCTATCTCGTTTTGAGTGTGTACATAATGCCGATGATGTCGCCATCTTTATTCCTTGTAGCGATACACGAGGTGCTACAGATACTGCATTATAGGGAGGGGTCCTATAGCCCTTTTTTATTAAAATGGAAGGGCGGGTCCATCAGGACGACATGGCTATCTCACCGAAAAATAGATTTTTCGCTTCGCTCAAAATTTGTTTTTTGGGCTCTGGCCATGTCGTCCTGAGGGAAGTATACCAGAGCATTACTGTATCTGTGGATTCTTAAATCGTGCCATACCCTCAAGAAAGTATTTCTTGGTCATCATAGACCTAGAGACCTATGATGTTACCGTCATACATCATTTCACCTAAGCATAAACTATGTTAGTGCTTCCTGACCCCTACAGGGAAGAGTGATACCAGACTCTGGGAAAAGTCTCGAGGAGTACATATACCTATGGATGACTAACATACAAGCCAGTATAGTAGTCTCACTCTATACATTGTAAAGCAAAGTTTGTATAAGAACCACCAATGACAGTATGAAATACCGACAAATCCCCCAGTGTGCCTGTTCTTATCAATGGATCAGACAAAGTATTACATCCATGTAGGAATAATATTGCGTATCACCACCATCCCTTCTTGAAGAAAGAATACATTAATGAATGTTTGCTTGTAGCAAAGAACAATCTTAAGACTATTCATGTTAAATTATCCATAGTTTTAATTATAATGTTAATATACTTTTTAATAAAAATGATACGGGCGAATAAGACGCAAGGTTCACTAAGAACTAATTTATTGACAATCATTAAAATATATAGGTCAATCGACAATTATAAGAAATATAATATGTGGATGAGGACATAATCAAGCATAAGGATAACAATAGAAGAGAAAGTATTGTTTCATCTGAAAAGGAAACGTATATGCACTACTTTTAATATCAAAATATTAACACTGTATCACAGTGTGTATTACTGTTCAATTACACTAGCGTTACAAACGCTTGTCACATGTGTTCGCACTATGCTTTATTCACCTTTATCTATGGAACAGTTCATAAGGACACCTTAGTGGTGACCCAACAATTAGTCTGTAGAAACAGTCCGTGACTACACGCCCACCCCTGAATTAATCGTCCCAATTAATTTCACAGTTCCTCACAGATATAAACAGCAGGTTTAGAAACACTACCTGCTGCTACCACAGAACTCTTCAGTTCCTCCAACTGCTTGCCCAGTGTTCAGAGAATACTCTGGATGACTTCCTTCCAATGTATAAGCAAAGATTCCAATCCAAATCATAAAGGAAATTTAAGGGAGAGGCAACTTTTCCCGAATCATGACCTGCGGGTGTACTGTCTGAATCCGGTCTGAGAGCAAAATAGGTGATTTTCGCCGTTAGTTCCTTCAGAGATAAATTTGAGGCTGAGGTTTCTCCCCTAAACAGCTGGCCTCCCCTAAAGTCTGAAGTTCTACGAAGATAGACCTTTAGGCACTCCGCTGGACACAGAGATGCACCTTCTTTCAGATGTCAGATTATCCAGGGACCCTGCTTCTTAGTGGGTAGGTCCATTCTTGGAGAGAAATGTTGAAGAATGATAAACAGAAGACTGTCTCTTGATATCCCAAATCTTTTCTTCACCGTCAAGGAGAGCCAATCATGAGATGTAGGCTCTGGGTTTTCTGTGATGAGGCAAAGACAGTCGACTTCTGAACTAGCTGAGACAAAACTGGGTCAGGTAGCAGCACGAACTTCAGTCGCAGTTCTAAAGCCAGAGGGAACCAGACGCTGTTTGGCCATTTGTGAGCCACTATTGCCGCTTTCCCTTTGAAAGATCTCAGTTTATCGAGGACTCTCAGAAGAAGGTTGTGCGGAAGGAACAGGTAAATCCAGGACCATCTATTCCAGTCGAGGGACATAGAGTCCACTGCTTCCGCCAGAGGGTCCTTATACAGGGACACATAACGATGTAACTTCTTATTGTCCTTTGTCGCAAAGAGGTCTATCTGCAGTTCTGGGACTTGACTTAAGATTAAAGAGAATGATCCTGTGTCTAGAGACCAGTCTGACTCTACCGGCATTAACCTGGATAGAGCGTCTGCCGTCACGTTGCGAACCCCTTGAAGGTGAACTGCTGACAAGTGCCATCTCTTCTTTTCCGCTAGCCGGAAGATGGCCAACATCACTTGGTTGATTTGAGGTGACCTCGACCCTTGTTGATTCAGGCATCTCACTATCACCTCGCTGTCTAGGACCAATCTTCTGTGGATCGAGTGGCGAGGGGATATCTTCTTTAGTGTAAGAAGTACTGCCATGGCTTCTAGGAAGTTTATATGAAACTTCTTGAAGAGGTTGGACCAAGCTGCTTGGGCTTTCTTTCGGTGAGAATGACCTCCCCGCCCCTGCTTTGAAACGTCTGTATGAATAGTCATTGAGGAGGGAGGAGGCTGAAGATGTACCGATTTCTTCAGTTGTTTGGCTTTGGACCACTGCTTGAGAAGCGTTCGTAGACGAGTCGGTATTGGTCTTACAAGATCTCTTCGCACGTTTGATGCATATTTTCTCCAAACTCCGGTTGCATCCTTTAGCTGTGCTCTTAGCACAGGGTCTGTTACCGAAGCGAACTGAAGAGAGCCCAGCACTCTCTCTTGTTCGCGTCTTAATATCCTTTTGGATTTTAGCAATCTTTTGACAGACCCCACTATTTCTTTCCTCTTCTTCATAGGAATGGAAAGCTGGTGTGACTGTAAGTTCCAGTGGATTCCCAGCCACTTTTGAGATGGAGAAAGTCAAGACTTTTCGATGTTGATCTTGAATCCCAGATGTTCCAGGAACTGGATCACCTTCTGTTCTGGATGCTGCCCATACTAGCAAGTCGTCCAGGTAGGCTACTAGTTGGATTCCCTTTAGACGTAACTGCTGGACAGCTGTGTTTGCAAGCTTCGTGAAGATTCTTGAGGCTATGTTTAGCCCGAATGGCATGGCTCTGAAAGCATAAAATCTTCCATATAGCTTGAAGCCTAGGTAGGAGGAGAGATGACGACTGATTGGAACATGCCAATAAGCGTCTGACAAGTCTATAGAGACGATGAATGCCCGTTTGGGCAGTAGGATCCTTATGTGTTGAATTGTCATCATCTTGAACTTGTAGTTCACTATGAACTTGTTGGGTGACGACAAGTCCAGAATGACTCTGAGTTTCTCTGAGTCCTTCTTTGGAACACAAAAAAGCCTTCCTTGGAAATTGATGAACTTTACCCTTCGGATTACTCTTTCCTCCAAGAGTTCTCGAACGTATTCTTCCAGAACGGGGGTAGAGTGTTGGAAGAACCGAGGGGAAGGAGGTAGAGGGCTGTACCAACTCCAACCCTGTCTATTCTTGATTAGGCTGTGGGCCCAGGGACCGAAGGTCCAGCGTTCCCGAAAAAGATGAAGTCTCCCTCCTACCGGAAGCATCTCACTTTTGCTGTTGTAGACCAGAGGCCTTGCCTTCTTGACCGTGCCCTCCCATGAATCCCCTCCCTCTTGAAGGGCGTCTAGATGAACCTCTGGCTGTTCCTCTATACCTTAGCCGAAAGGTAGTTGTTTGCCCTTCAAACGCTGGGTTGAACGCCAGTGACTGAGTTGTCACCGCTTGAGGTACCAGTTGATATGTGGTTGGAGGTTGTGCCGCTATCTGGGGCACTGCAGTTGCTGTAAGTTGTTGTTGTTGCTGCCGATAAGGTTTAGCTGGCCGAGAGGATAGCCTAGGCTGCTTTGTCTTCCTTTTAGGTTGGGGACCCTCATCCAGGGAAGACTCTCTTTTAAGAGTTAGGCCCCACTTTTGGAGATGGTTCCTATTCTCTGTGGCGGCCTTATGCACTACTTCTTTAACCACTTCATCAGGGGAGAGGTCTTTACCCCATATACAAGAGGAGATCAGTTTCCTCGGTTTGTGCCTTACTGTAGCTGAGGCGAACACAAACTCTCTACAAGCTCTCCTAACTTTGATGAAACTGTAGAGATCCTTTGTTACTGTAGCCAAATGGGTTTTGGCAACTACCATGAGCATCTCATGGATCTTAGGGTCGCTTGCCATCGTCTCTAAAGTCGTCTGTAAGGACATCGATGCAGCAAGCCTCTCTTTTGTCTATTGCTCCCTGCACAAGAGAAAATCTGACCGCTTTGGGAGGTCCTCACCGAACTGACATCCGGCAATGTCAGCCTCCAACTTCCCGACTGAGAAGGTAAGGTGAACGTCCTTTCAGTCTTTCTGGTCCATGGGTAAGGTCTGGGACAAGGGCTTACATTCCTCCAAGGAGGGGCATGGTTTCCCTGCCTCAACAGCCTTCAAGACAGCCTTGTATCCCTTCTCCATGAAGGGAAAGGCTCTGGTAGGAGAGGCCACAAAGGAAGGATGCTTCTTACTCAGAGCGGGAATCCTTTATCGAGCTCATAAGTAAGGCCTGTGCCTTACTATGGTAAAAAACTATGACCTCCTCCGGCTCCGTCTCTTCCTTTGAGGCTGGTTCCTTCCTAAGATGGACATAGCAGTCCGGGCAAGAGTCCTTGTTGGGCCAGAATACCACTTCTTCCAAGGGAATCAAACCCAACTTCTCAGAAATGACAATCTTCCCTGTTGTCATAGGCATGTGCTCGGCATACCTCCAACGATTGGCACCCGAGCACAAAGGAAGGTCCTTCACGTTGAGCTTCTTCTTGGGCCCACGTGATGCTGCAAGTCTCCTCATCTCCAACTTGATTGCAGCTTCCTTTTCTTCATTCTTCTTCTGCATCTGCTGAATCATTTCAACGATGGAAGAGAGAGGGGCCAGAACCGATGTAACCGACACCTCATTGATTTCGTCTTCCTCAGTATAAGGAGCCTGGGTCAGCTCCTCTTCTTGACCTCATGCCAGAAGGTCCTTTTCTGTATACTCGGACACCTCAGACATCCTATCGTCCAGTTGGATGTCTTGTAGGGCGGCCAAGACTTCAGAATCTACTGGAATCTGAACTAACGGGATCTCCGCATGAGGCCGAGGGATCACTGCATCCGCCGATGCCTTAGGAAAAAGGTAAGCCCTCATCTTCTTGCTTTGAAGATAGGGGCCTGAAGTATTCTTCGGGAAACCCCTCACCCAGGTTCGTAAATTTTCCCTAGCTGCGTCCCTTGACTCCGCTGTCTTAGGGTTGTCAAATGCCTCGGTAATCAGGTTGGTACATGTTGAACATACCTGAGGGTCCCAATACCGAAGATCATCCTTGGAGACTGCGCATGCGGCATGCTTCCAACACCTGTCATGTCCGCAGAAGTTCTTGCTGCGTATCTTGCAGACCATACTCCTGCACTTCGGGTCATCCTCCTGTAAAGAGAAGAAATTCCTTGAGTATCAAGTGATGACATATCACTGGATAGCTAAAGATAATATATAGCTTATAACATTCAAGCTAAAAAGAAAAGAAGGAAAGACACATACTTGTATTTCCTACCCAGCCCATTGCCGTAACCTTCCAGATAATAAAAATAAGGTTACGTCTCATTCTAGAATAACCTTCGTTATATTTTCCAGAGGAAAATTTGGGAGTAGCTCACACCATAATCAATGATTTTGATATACTGGATAATTAAAAAAGAAAAAGCTTACTTTCTTTATTTTGTACGGTCTCAACAAAGGCTGCACAAGGCAACACCAAGTATGTTGGAAGAACTAGTGTTACAACATATTGTATCTTATAGTTTCCTCTATGCAGTATAGACTATACTGTAAGAATACTGGCTACAGTATACAATCTAATATCCTGCCTGCAGGCGTGTGCCAGCCAGCACGTACCTTAATATAGTTCAAAGGCATACTACCCTACTGGGTGGCAGCTCACTGGTTCAGTGTGTGTGCGGCAACTAAAAAATTTACAGGACTCAGCTGCCGGCCGCTAATCGTAGCAACCGGCAGACCTTAGAGACTGCTTCTATTGCCGGTCGGCAATGGTATACTACTCTTGCCGGCCGACAGTAAAACCAGAACCAGGGAGCTTCCCCCCGCCCGTCTGCCGGTTATTCAAGCCGGTAGTCGGGCCAGAGGTACAAAACACTAACAAGAAAACAGAATGAATATAAGGGTATAAGATGACACTATCTTACAGCTTTCCATCTAGAAAGAGTGAACATAAGGAAGGGGAGAATATAAAATTCAGGCTTCCTTCTATCCATTGCCTGCTGGGCTCTACCGACCGACATGGATGTAAGACCAAGGGAGGTCTTGGAATCACTCTATAAAAGATAGGCCTCTGCCAGCCGGCACGATCTTGCCGGCCGGCAGAGGACTGAGCCTGTTCCACATCTTAACCTATTCTAGGCACAAATGTAGAACAGCGGCTAAGAGTTGTCATAGCTAGGCTATTACTAAGGATAGGTGGAAAAGGGAAAGAGGGTCCTACAAACTTTGCTCTAGTATGAGATAAACCCCAGTGGCCAAGAAAACTCATCCTAGCCTAGGGTTTATCTAGGAGAGGGAGGCCAGCAACACTTGCCACCTCCCTGAGTACCACAACAAAGTTTGATGTTGCTTTTCACTGGAAATGAAAAATCTCATCCTACAGACCGAGAACAGCAACACTGGACATGTCTGCTAGATCACTAGAAGAAGGAATCATCTCGTACAGAAACCTTCGGAAGTGGTCTAGGGAGGCTAAACCTCCTAAGTCTGCACCTAACCTAGCAAAGGAATCTCATTCTCTATGCCAGGAAGATACAGACCCCAGACTAATAATCTGATGTTCTGCCCAAACCTGAAACCAGATACTCTGGATACAGGGTTAGAACAGACATATCCTAATATAGTTATACCTGAATATTATTCAGATAAAACCACTAAGATAAAGTCTGAGGCTTAATCAGAGGGAACAAGGGATTGAACTTAATCTCCAGGTGAGAAGAGAACAATCGGGGAGTGTGCGAAAGTATACTAAAGCCCCATAGGCTAGTAGATTTGGTCGGGTGAGAATCAATTACCTAAATCACCGAAACTCTCTCGTATACAATCTTGGAAATAAATATTCAACAAAATCTTATATATATAAAAATGCCTATAGCTTTAATAAGTTTATAACACTTGGAAATTTGTATATCATGCATGAAAGTATAGGGCCAGACGTCTAGGCTACGAAGCCTAGCGTAGGCCAGAATCGGTTACCTCAATCGCCGAAATTGAATTACTAACGGCATCATATAAAGAATTCCTATCTGTAAAGCTAAATAGCTAGATTTATTAAAGCATAAGGACCGGGAACGTCGCTCTGGCTAACTAAATGACTCATGCATAGCGAGCGACAGTGTCCAGGACGCCTCTGGTAGGCAACAGCTCCTGTTTACGTTAATATCGCTTCTGATTTAATTCAAAGCACCAGGCGCTTACATTTACACATAATAAAGATAATACTCAACTTTCCAGAGGCAGAAGAGGCTGTAGAGAGCATCATCACGTTGAATAAATCCAAGATTTACTAGAAAACACAGGGAAAACACCGAGTAGTAGAGCTACGTGATAAGGAATAAAGATGGCGGCCTCGGCGGCATTATGTACACACTCTTAACGAGATAGGAATGGTACCTTATTAACGACACTCCTTTCATTCTCGCTCTCCGTTTTCTCGCTAATTTGACCCCTCGAAGTGTTAATTCTGTTCGGGGTGATAATAGCTATGTGGCGTGTCAAGAATACGTCCTCCGATATTACGCGATATCCCATTTTAGATTTATTTAGGGATATTCGCTTCAGGAGTTAGAATTATGGATACCTTAAGGTAAAATTCTCTGGGAATATCACCGTAGTCAAATATACCCTAGGAAGCTACCCTAAAGGAACTTCCATCAGGACGACATGGCCTGTGCCCAAAAATTCATTATAAAACAAAGAAATGAAGCCCTTTTTTCTCATTTATCCCGTGAATCTTATGATTTATCTTTTTACCATAACGAAAAAATTTAGATATTTGACCATAAATCACTTTTAGCAAAAAACTCGCGATATTATTTGAGGTCCATATCAGATCTATATAGGGTAGTAATCCCAGATTTTAGTAATAATTATCTCGGGAACAGTTAGAATTTGAAAAAAAAAAACACTCAATTTCAGGATAAATCACCCTGGCGTCTCAAAACCGAAGGTCAGAGGCAAAAATTCTATGCAACTTGGCGATGCAATAATACACCTTAATAAGTGGTATGAATATCAAAGTCCTGTCATTAAAAACCGGGAATAGCTGGCCGGCCCCCTTAATCAAGAGGGCCCTGTTCTCAAACTCAAACATTTGGAAGATTGTAGGTTTTTTTTAGCATCATTATTGAATATTTAACCCTGGATAGGTACGCTCCTCGGACACCCCTTTAAGGGTATACTCGGACGCGAACGACCCCGACGCCAAAAAAAAATTCTTGAAAAATCAGTTTTTGCAGTAACCTCCTTTTTTCTTTTGCCAAAAAAAACTTCAATGAATGTTTAAAACAACTGTAAAGATAAATACTACTCATCTGCAAAAAAACTATTTATTATAAATATTTGAAAAAATTAAGTAGAAAAAAAAGACCTGACATAAAAATTCATAAAAAAAAAGTTTATACATATATACACAAATCCTTTTAGGAATTGATTCTTGAATGTTTAGGACACATCTTGATGTATTTTGGATGAAGTCAGACCCATGGAGGTGAAGATCTGAAATGAGAAAAAAAGGGTAACTTTTTTTGGCCAAAAAAATTTGTCCAAATTTCATGAATGTTTTTGGGTACCCAAATGAAATAGGAAGTGGCTAATTTTTTTAGGGAATAAACATATGTTATCCTAAAATAGAAATATGTAAAAAAATCTTCATTATTTTGTAAATTACATTTATATCAGGGGCCATATCTAAAGGTAATTTTTTGAGTACTTAGAAATTTCATAAAAAAATACATATATTTAATATATAATATGATATTTATGCAGGTAAAAATATACCAAAATATCACAGATTCTATAGGGAACAAGAATATATATATAGATAGGGCAGCTTACGCTTCGGATATGTCCACAAAATGGCCGCCAACCACACTGACTCAGACTCCCTAATCTGCCACTTGAAATGTAGGAAGGGTATGTCAATTTCAAGGTGTTATTTACTAATCTAATTATTATTGGATATGCATAAAAATTGTATGGTGGGTTGCTGGATAATTGTCGATTATTTTACGACTATAAAATTAAAATTCTGACCCAAAAAAAAAATTTTTGAAGGAAGGGAAATAAAATCGAAAAAAAAAATGTAAAACAATATTTTAGCTAAAAAAATTTGATGATATTCAATCAAAAAAAAAGTAAATAAAATTTTCCGACAAATAAACATCTAGAGGAATCATTACTCTGTGATAGTTCCTTAGTACGTAGTAATTTTGAAAGAATTGGGAAAAAACGAAAAAATGGCAATCACCGGAAAATTGAACACATACCTATATATACGCCATATCTGGCTAAAAAAAAGATAGGCATGGGTAGCCAGATCATCTAGAAACACTTTCCAACACTATAAAAATATAAGTTTTGCGACACTACTTGCCAATTCCTTACGGTAACATGACTAAGCAAAAAAATGCAAAACAAATAAAAAGGGGCACTCGCGGAAAAATGGCTAACATTCTAATATACGGCATTTCAGAAAAAAAAAAATCAGCCACGTGCTAGGCAAACCATCAAGGCACATTTTCCGACAAATAAACATCTAAATGAATAATTACTCTGTGATAGTTCCTTAGTACGTAGTAATTTTGAAAGAAATGGGAAAAAACGAAAAAATGGCAATCACAGGAAAATCGAACACATACCTATATATACGCCATATCTGGCTAAAAAAAAAAGATAGGCATGGGTAGCCAGATCATCTAGAAACACTTTCCAACACTATAAAATTATAAGTTTTGCGACACTACTTGCCAATTCCTTACGGTAACATGACTAAGCAAAAAAATGCAAAACAAATAAAAAGGGGCACTCGTGGAAAAATGGCCATTCTAATATACGGCATTTCAGAAAAAAAAAATTTCAGCCACGTGCTAGGCAAACCATCAAGGCATATTTTCCGACAAATAAACATATAAATGAAATATTACTCTGTGATAGTTCCTTAGTACGTAGTAATTTTGAAAGAAATGGGAAAAAACGAAAAAATGGCAATCACAGGAAAATCGAACACATACTTATATATACGCCATATCTGGCTAAAAAAAAATAGGCATGGGTAGCCAGATCATCTAGAAACACTTTCCAACACTATAAAAATATAAGTTTTGCGACACTACTTGCCAATTCCTTACGGTAACATGACTAAGCAAAAAAATGCAAAACAAATAAAAAGGGGCACTCGCCGAAAAATGCCCAACATTCTAATATACGGCATCTCAGATAAAAAAAAAGACATGCACGTGTTAGCCCAACCATCAAGGCACACTTTCTAACACATAAACATGAAAAAAAAATCAATAATATACGGCAATTCCTTACTACGTAGTAAATTTTTACAAATATTGAAAAAAAACAGAAATTGGCAACCGCAGTTAAATACCCAATATACCAATAACTACGTCGTATCTGACAAAAACAAAATCACGCATGGGTAGCCAGATCATCTAGACACACTTTCCAACATTAAAAAAGCAAAAGTTTTACGACACTATTTCGCAATATCTTACGGAAAAATGACTTGGCAAAAAAATGAAAAAAAATTAAAAAGGGACACTCGCGGTAAAATGCCCGACATTCTAATAAACGACATCTCAGATAAAAAAAAAGACATGCACGTGTTAGCCCAACCATCAAGGCACACTTTCTAACACATAAACATGAAAAAAAAATGAATAATATACGGCAATTCCTTACTACGTAGTAATTTTTACAAATATTGAAAAAAAACAGAAATTGGTAACCGCAGTTAAATACCCAATATACCAATAACTACGTCGTATCTGACAAAAACAAAGTCATGCATGGGTAGCCAGATCATCTAGACACACTTTCCAACACTAAACAAGCAAAAGTTTTACGACACTATTTGGCAATATCTTACGGAAAAATGACTTGGCAAAAAAATGAAAAAAAATGAAAAAGGGGAACTCGCGGTAAAATGGTCCTCGTGGTGATGAACGACATTTTAACTAAAAAAAAAAACATGCACATGGTAGCCAAACAATCCACCAAGACTTTCCACAACTGATAACCTATACAAGTTGCACCATTCTACGACAATTTCATAATACGTAATAACTTTGATAATTATGCAAACTACCTTAGAAGGGTAAACTCGGACGCGAACGACCCCGACGCGTCTCAGAAATCGGGGAAGGAGTACAGCTACAGCAATGCACATCTGGACACTACTAGAGCGTGTAGGGGAGACACCTCCTGCAGGTCGATCACCCACAAATTCAGTTACAGGGGTGAGTCACGTGAGAAAAACCTGTTTTTTTTTGACGCTCGGGGTCGCAAACGACCCATCGTACCTATCCAGGGTTAAGTAGTGGATCGCTAGGAGTTGTTGTTTTTTGGGCCCTATAGTGTATATAGGAATGTGATTTCTGGTGTTCCTCAGCATACTCTTCTTGGCCATTACTTCTCATATTATTCACACATGAAATGTAGTTTGGACTGGAAAACAAGCTTGTCGCATATGCAGATGATGCTACACTGTTTGCATCAATTCCATCTCCTGAATATTGATATGAGGTTTCTGAATCCCTTAATAAAGGTCCAGCTATATTTAGTGCATGGTGGAAATTATAGGGCATAAATTTAATCCTAACAAAACAAAAAATATGACTGTAAGTAGATCAAGAACAGTGGCTACTCAACATCCAGATATCACCACTGATTATGTTTCTTTAGCTCTGTATGACTATTTAAAGATTTTTGGTGTGATTCTCGGCAGCCAAATTACTTTAGCAAAACACATTAGACCTGTGTCTCCATTAATTGCACAAAAACGGGGCTTATTAAGAACGTCTTTTACTGTTTTCAGTGCCAATCAATTCTGAAGAAGTTTTTTAATTTATTCATTCTACCTTGTCTCGGTAATTGTTTTCCCGTCTGGTCTTCAACTTCTGATTCACATCTTATTTTGTTGGACAGGAACTTACGGTCTATTTTATTTCTTAGTCCTGATCTATATGAAAATCTCTGGCACTGCTGTTCAATGAATTTGTTACGCAAGTTGCAGAATATTTTTCATAATTCTGATTATCCTTTACATTTAGATCTTCCCAGACAGCTCCTTGTAGTTTGTAATACTAGGCATGCAGTTAATTCTGATAGTAGGACCTTCTCCATTATGAAGCTAAATACTACACATTATTCTAGAATTTTATTCCAGCGTTGACCTAGTTTTGGAATGATCCTCTTAATTGGGTAGTTAAATTGGTAGAGCTTCGAAAGTTTAAACTTGCTGCAATTTTTTTATTTTTTTATGTTGAACATGCTGACATAAGTATTTTTATCAGAGACCTTATTTATATTCAATTTACACTTTCCGATTATTTATTGTTACGCTCGCAATCCAATTTTAATGCTTACAAACATCAATCGCTTTCCCTCCAACCATATTTATCATTCTCAGACACACCAACCTTTGCTTAGTCAAAATTCAATACATACTTACATGAATACATATCTCAACTATTGTACAACGTTGAATTATATGCCCTCTACACACCCCCAACATATTATCATAATTCATATCAAATGTGCATATTCACAAAATTTCAGTCAATTTTCGTTGCTTTCAGCTATACTATTGTACAGCACACATATCACAGGCTCGTAATCTGTAACAATATTTTCTTTTTCCTAATATTGTCCTTATTGCTCTGCCCTTCACTGATAACTTGTTTTTGTACTGAAATTCTTGTTATAAAAGCTCACTGTCTGCTTTAAAAAAATCTAGTTCCAATTACATAGTCTCTCAGTTACCATCTCACTGGTGCATCTGCACATTGATGACCACCAGAATGTTCAACTTCCTCCAGTTTTCCAGTGCATTGTTGTCTCTTATTGTTTGATGATGCCGTTTTCAGACAGTGAGTATATTACCAATGACACGCACTAGAAATTACTGACCTTCGACAGCGGAGGAGCGTTCGTCTGGGCATGACTCGGTCAAGTACGAAAGCAAATTATGTCCTTGCGGTGACCCATGAGCACACTCTCCCTGAAATCTCCGATTGACTTTGCAAGAAAGGAGACACGTCAGTGACATACGACACCCTCAAGTCATACCATGCTGAGCAGTAGTCGCCATCCCCAGCCACACAGCGAAACTTTTTCCGCCCTCTCAAATACTGTTTGGGGAACAAAAGGTTTTGCTTGATATTAGGGAAATGACCTTTAAATCTCGCCTACAATCTGTGACAGATGGATCTCCTTTTGAAATTAATCTTCTTCATGCCCTATTTGTATGGTACCTACTCTAATATGTAAGTGTTACTATCCTTGATGTCGATATTCTGCAATTGACAAACCTAATAACCAAAGTCAACACCCTTATGGATAGACATTTCATTAACTTCAAGACCTTCATCAATGCCTCCACTCCTAACAAAATAGACACCTATTCAACATCGACCAGAGCCGACGTGAATGCAGTAGGGTAGAGACACACACCCCAGGATGTGCTTTGGCAGCGATGATATCACCCACCACCCACATATACCATCCCTCACTTACTCCCCAACCTTTGACCTATCCAGACACTTCTTGATGTCCATTTGTGCAGTTTTGCTACTACCACTCTAAACTCAGGGCTGATTAAAAGAAATTTTGGGAATGGTTTTCGGTGGCCAACTAAATATATTCTTAGATCATCACCTGTAGCGTGGCCTCCCTCGTCAATAATTATTTCTTTCTAGATGACACAGATATGGGCGCTCCAGTTTTGGTAGACACGGGTACTTACCATTCTCTTATTGCAAGACCATTCTCCAAGACACGACGTAGTCTAGATAAGTCTACCGACAACCACCTGGTAGCTGCTGATTGATCTGCAAAACACACTAATGGTTATGGAACTGTAAGTTTATCATTTAGAAATGCAAACTATACGCGAAATCTTTTCGTTGCTGACTGCACATTGCCAATCTTCATTACGGATTTCCTGTCGCATTTCCACCTCCTGGACAATATATCTCATTGACGGTTTGTTAACGAGGATTCGTACTTCTCACCACCTCTGCAACCAGCCGCCTCCACCCTTGTTTTCCACATCAGTTCACCCACAGATGTTTAACCCCCACTCCTCCCATTGTACCCATATGTTTTCCGTACAGAACTTTGTCAAACAACAATGCTTCCTGTGAAACATGATATTTATCACCATGACAAGGCGACAGGCCTACCATTATTCACCAGATCTGGACGTTTTGGCACCGAATAGACTGGCTGCCGCTAAACAGACGTTGGACGAAATGGAAATAATTAGCATTTACTAAAAAGCCTCAAGGCCACAGCCCTCAATCTTGTACATCGTCGTCAAGTACGATTTCTCTCTGCGTTTCAGTGGAGATTACAGGTGCCTTCACAGCCACAAAGAGCAGGACCACTACCCACTCCTAGAATCTGGTGACGTGACTTTCTACTTGAACAGAGATAAGGCTTTCTCCACGCTCTAACTCTTGTAAGTAAATTATCCAGTGCCCATGAACCCAAAACACATCCCATGAAAGCCATTACCATTCCCTTTCTTACAAACACCTTCAATTACTCTGGCTTTGGCCTTCGTACTGATGGGGCCACTTTTTACTGTATCATGTATGGCATCTTAGATGACCTACCTTCCAGTTTATGCTACTGGGACAACACACTTCTGTTCACTTCCTCCAAAGTATGACACATCGGTCATCTACACATTTTGCTCAACTGCCTATAACAAAACGTTCTTTTAGTTCCGTACGACAAGAGTACTTTTCTCACGAATGAAGTATCCTTTTTAAGGTACCGCATCACTCCTGAAAGAGACTCCACCCCTTCCCTGAGAATGTAGCAGCCATTCAGAAGTTCCCTATGCCCTCGATCGTCAAAGTACTGCAAGAATTCTTACGCATGATGAAAATTTATCACCGTTTTCGACCAGCCATCGCCGTCACTCTTGCCCCTTCGTCACCTCTGCTCTTACTTTTCCCGTACCAAATGCTCCTCTCCTCTCTACCTATGCCAGCAACATTGCTATTTGGGTAGTCTTTATGCAGATGGTCAATGGATCGCCTCACCCATTGGCCTTCTTCACCAGGAAACTGTCCAAGGTGTAATCTGGCTACTCAATCTCCAATCATGAATTTATGTCAGTGCGCCTATCTCTACATCACTTTCAACACTTTCAGGAAGGTATACCCTTTTTCATTCACACGGACCACCTGCCTGTGGTGCATGCCTTCACTCGATAGTCGGACGCCTGGTCCGCCTGTCAACTCTGAGATCTCTCCGCCGATGCTGAATACAATTGTACCCTTCAGCATGTCCCTAGGAAAATGAAACCCATTGCCGATATCGTATCCAAAAACACAATCACTACCATTCACCTAGGTTGGATTAGAGTGCCTTAGCAGGAGCCGAACGAAAGATCCAGAATACCAATCATGTAAGATATCCTGCACATCACTCCATTGGAAGGATGCCCTTTTCGACGACTCCTATGCCCCCTGCCTTGTGACGTAATTACTGGTTGAGTGTGAGCAAAGATATGGCAGTAATTTTAGTCCTCTGGAAGAATTTTGAAGGTTTTAGAAGCAGCCTGAGCAAAAACAATGCCATGGATACCTTCTTCCTTGTGCTGAGAGGCATATGATTTCATTTATGACCATTCACATCCCTTGCTCCGTTTTACTACACAGCTGCTGGAAACATGTCTCATATGACATGACATTCCTAATAATGCTAACCCTCATAAGTACATCGACACACAGATTAAGGAATGGGGACCTTTTTTAAACCTCAACCCTGCTTTGCCCTCATTCATATTGAAGTTGTAGGTCTCCTAACCACAACAAAACTACATTATTACCTTTTTACCACCATTAACCGATTCACTTGTTGTCCTAAGGCCAATCCTACGGAAACTGGAACATCCACTTTACTGTTAGGGTGAATAGCAAGATTTATTACCACTGAGAATATTACTTCTGAAAGGAGTAACACTTTATCATTTCAATTGTGGACATCATTAACGAATCACCTAGGCATAATTCTGCATCATACATTCACCTAAAACCCAGCATTTAACGGAATGGTTGAAGGTTTTCCCTGTACCTTCAAAGCAGTGTGATGGGCCGAGAGAAGGTTGTGAGTCAAAGATAGGATGAAAGCAACTGAGTGAGTTTATTATAGAATACTCTCCTTTATATACAAAAGCTCAAAGCAACAAGAAATTTCATGCTCAAAACAGACACCGTTATCGGTGAGAAAAACAGACATGTTTTTTCAGGTTCTTTTTAGTGTGAAGGAAGAGCGAAGATAAAGAATAATATATACATAAAATGAGCTATGTACGATCGTGTGACACACGGTTGGTACATGGCTCGCCCACTAAAAATGACATACTGTACTTGTTAAATAGGGCGCCCTGATCTAGAGTGGCGAACTGTAGGTGGGTCATCTGGCAGGAGATAAGCAAGGTTTAGATGATCAATGGAGACCCAGTCTTCTTTGGCACGAATGTTTAGTAGGAATGCTTTCAGACTGCGTCGGATCATAAGGAAAGGGGCCGTGTAAGGGGGCGTTAGCGGTGGCTTGCTAGTGTCGTTGCACAGGAAGACGTGTGTTGTAGAGTTCAAGTCTGTCAGAATGTGATTCTTCGCTGGGGGCTTGTAAGTCTGGCGGCATGGAGTAAATTTTCCCAAGACGTGACCTCTTGCAATCCATCCAGAGACTATGGCAGATGTACATGAGTTTGTCGGAGGAGGTTGTAGAAGGAAAAAATTTGGCAAGGGCGACCAACGGGTCGCCATACACCATTTAGCTGCCGAGATGTCGAGGACGTCTTTAGGTGTGGTCCTTAGTCCCAGGAGGACCCAGGGAAGGTGAGTAAACCAGCGGGATATCAAAGCTGCTTTGAGTGTACGATAAAAACGTTCAACCATTCCATTGGCAGCTGGGTTGTAGGCCGTTGTCTGATGTAGGGTGATGCCCAGGAGATTCGCTAATGATGTCCACTATTGAGAGGTGAAAGAGGTACCCCTGTCAGAAGTAATATGCTCAGGGATACCAAATCTTGCAATCCATCCTAAGACTATGGCCGATGTACAGGAGATTGTCGGAGGAGGTTGTAGAAGGAAAAAATTTAGCAGGGATGACCAACGGGTCACCATACACCCTTTCAGCTACCGAGACATCAAGGGCATCTTTAGGACTGGTTCTTAGTCCCAGGAGGACCCAGGGAAGGTGAGTAAACCAGTTGGAATCCTAGCAGTGAGTGGAATATCAAAGGTGCTTTAAGGGTGCGATGAAAACGTTCAACCATTCCATTGGCAGCGGGGTTGTAGGCCGTTGTCTAATGTAGGGTGATGCCCAGGAGATTTGCTAATGAGGTCCACAATTGAAAGGTGAAAGTGGTACCCCTGTCAAAAGTAATATGCTCAGGGATACCAACTCTTTCAATCCATCCTGAGAATAAGGCACATGTACATGAGGCAGACGTTGCTGTTTCCATGAGAATGGCTTCAGGCCA
Organism: Palaemon carinicauda; assembly: GCF_036898095.1. NCBI lineage: Eukaryota > Metazoa > Arthropoda > Malacostraca > Decapoda > Palaemonidae > Palaemon > Palaemon carinicauda. The sequence continues at coordinate 68,983,995 of NC_090758.1, read as the reverse complement.
ACGAGTGGAGCAGTCGATGATGGTAAATAGGTAACAATGTCCTTGTGATGTGGGTAGGGGGCCTACAACGTCGACGTGAATGTGTGCGAAACGACGCTGAGGTTGGAAAAAGGTGCCCACTCCTGAATCCGCATGTCGATGTACTTTGGAAGTTTGGCAAGAAGTAGAGGCGCGAACCCAATCCTTAGCATCCTTAGAAATGCCGTGCCAAATAAACTTTGGCTTCAGCAGCTGTGCAGTAGAACGGCACGAGGGATGTGAAAGGCCGTAAATGAAATCAAACACCTGGCGGCGCATGGTAGCAGGAATCCAAGGTCGCGGTCTATCAGTACTGACGTCACAGAGGAGGGCTGTGTTGGAGTGTTTGAGGGGGAGGTCTTCCCAACGGAGGGACGTGTAGGATGTCCTATATGCTTGATACTCTGGATCCTGTCGTTGGGCTTCAGCCAGGGCGTTGTAATCCAATCCCAGTTGAATGGCAGCCAAAGTGTTTCTTGATAGGGCATTGGCAACGGGATTCATTTACCCTGGGACATATTGAATGGTGCTATTGTATTCAGCCACGGCTGAGAGATGTCGGCGTTGACGGGCCGACTAGGAGTCAGACTGTCGAGTGAAGGCGTGCACCCGAGGCATGTGGTCTGTGCGAATGGAGAAGTGCGTACCTTCTAAGAAAAGGCAAAAGTGACGGACAGCCAAGTGCACTGCCAGCAATTCGCGATCGAAGGTAGAATAACCCGATTCTGCCTTGGACAGTTTCCTGCTGAAGAAGGCCAATGGGCGGGGCGAGCCGTTGACCATCTGGTTGAGTACTGCACCAATAGCAACGTCGCTGGCATCGGCGGAGAGAAGGAGAGGGGAATGTGGGATAGGAAAAGTGAGAGCCGCAGCGGTTGATAGGGCCTTCTTTCCATTGCAGAAGGCCGTTTCTTCAAGGGGACCCCACTTCAGGTCCATGGGCTTGCCCTTGAGGGAGGCGTAGAGGGGAGCAAGAGTGGTGGCAATAGCTGGCAGAAAACAGTGATAATAGTTGATCAGGCCCAAGAATTCCTGCAGAGCTTTGACGGTCGAGGGCACGGGGAAGTCCTGAACAGCTGCTACCTTCTTAGGGAGGCGATGGATTCCTTCAGGAGTGATGTGGTGCCCTAAGAATGACACTTCGTTGGCGCCAAAGATACACTTATCGTACCGGACTACAAGACCGTTTTGTTACATGTGGTCGAGCACGATGCGCAGGTGACGGAGATGTTCCTCTTTTGAGGAAGAGAACACAAGTATGTCGTCCACATAACATACACGGAAGTGGAGGTCCCCTAAGATGCCATCCATGAGACGTTGAAACGTGGCCCCAGCATCACAAAGGCCGAAACAGGAGTAATTGAAGGTGTATTTACCAAAGTGCGTGGTGATGGCGGTCTTGGGGATGTCTTCTGGGTTCATAGGCACCTGATAATACTACTTCAGGAGGTCGAGCGTAGAGAAAACCTTCGCTTTGTGCAGGTTGGAAGTCACGTCGGCGATGTTTGGGAAGGGGTAGTGATCCGGTTCTGTTTGCAGGATCAGGCGCCTGTAATCCTCGCACGGACGGAGGGAGCCGTCTTTCTTCAGAATGATGTGTAAGGGTGAAGACAATGGGGTGGAGGCCTTTTGGCAAAGGCCCATTTCCTCCATTTCGTGGAACGTCTGTTTGGCGGCTGCCAATTGTTCCAGTGCTAGACGTCTGAATTTTGCGAAAACTGGGGGTTCCGTCGTCTTGATATGGTGATAAATACCATTTCTTAGCAGGAGCCGTGGGAATTTGGCGAAGTTATGGACGGAAGACTTCCAGGTATGACGTGAGAAGGTGGGCGTAGGCATCGGTGGGGGCGCTGATGTGCAGAGCGAGGTTGGAGGGGGCGGGTTGAAGATGTGTCGACAAGTATGAGTCTGCGTTGACCAATCGTTGGTGGGCGACATTGACCAGAAGGGGGAAATGAGAGAGGAAATCTGCACAAAAGATTGACAATGTGACATCAGCAACGAGAAACATCTCAATTAAATTTTCCATTTCGAATGATAATATGAGGTTATCGTAACCGTAGGTGCGTATCACAGATCTGTTGGCAGCTACCAAGCGGATGTCAGCAGATATAGACAGACTACGTCGTGTCCTGAAGAGTTCCTTGGCAAAAGAGAACGAAAAGCATCCGTGTCTACCAAAAATCGCACGCCCATTCCTGCATCATGTAAAAAGAAAAAATTAAAAACACGGGAGGCCACTGCCACGAGTGATGGCCTACTTACACGTTTTTTGACCACTGACAATCCTTGGCACATTTCTTCGCGGTTGCCCCGAATCAGAAATGGTAGTAGCAAAACCGTGGCGGATGGAAGGTAGTAAGTGGCTGTAGAAGACGTTTCTTGGGGCGCAAGCCAGTGGTGGGTGGTGGTGGCTTTGTCCCCACTTTGGCACGTCACGGGGTAGGCATGTATGTCCTACGGCATTCACGTCAGCTTCAGTTGACGTTGAATAGACATCCTCTTCGTTAGGGGTGGAGGCGTTGATGGAGGTCATGAAGTGGCTGTCCATAAAGGCATCGGCTTTGGTCATCAAGTCCTTTATGGGTAAACTATCGACATCGGGTATGGCAGCGCGTATAGGTCCGGGTAAACGGCGTATCCATAGGGCACGAATTGGGTTCATCTCACGAGGAGAGACGTCTGCGGCAGGTTGCAGGCGAGCCATACTGGTCATTTCCCTGAGGGCGAGCGAAGCTCTTTGGTCCCCCAACGGTTGTTGGAAGAGCTGAAAAAGCTTTGCTATACGGGAGGCTGGAGACGGCGAGTACTGCTGCAGAAGGTATGTTTTGAGAGCGTCATACGCTATTGGGGTGTCTCCTTGTTCACAAAGCCATTCGGATATTTCCGGGAAGGTGTCCTCGGGTATCGCCGCGAAAACATAATCTGCTTTGGTGGTTGAGCGAGTCATGCCGTTGATGGGAACTGGACTTCTGAGCGCTGAAACCAAGCAAATGCCTCTCCGCTGGCGAATGATGAAAGTTTCAATGGGGGAGTCGCAAAAATAACTTCCGTAGAGTCCGCCATAGTACCAACGATGGATGGGCTAGGAGGGGTGGAAGGCGGAGGAGCAAGTCGACTTCCGGGGTCACCATATGGGCCAAGAAAAGGTAGTGACTCAAAGACAGGATGAAAGCAACTGAGTGAGTTTATTATAGAACACTCTCCTTTATATACAAAAGCTTAAAACAACAAGAAATTTCATGTTAAAAACAGACACCGTTATCGGTGAGAAAAACATACGTCTTTTCAGGTTCTTTTTAGTGCGAGGGAAAAGCGAAGATACAAGCATAATATATACACTGAAGGAACTCTGTACGATTGTGTGACACACGGTTGGTACAGCAGCTTTGATGTCCAGCTGCAAGGACTCTAACTGGTTCACCCAGTTTCCCTTGGTCATCCCGGGTCTAAGGACTACACCTAAAAACGCTTTGAATGTCTCAGCGGCTTAAATGGTGTATAATGACCGTTGGTCGTCAATGCAGATTTTTTTCTGTCTGCAATCTTTTCCGACCATCTCCAGCTCCCACTTCTCGTCATGGGAAAACTTGCTGCCAGACTTACAAGACCCTAGCTAAGAAACACATATCGACAGATCTGAAATTAGCAAAGCACGTTTTCCTGCGCAACAACACTAGTCTGCCACCGTTAACGCCTCCTTACACAACCCTTTCCTCTTTATCCGCGGTATGCCAAAAGCATTACTCGCAAACATATGTGGCAAAGCAGAAAAGGGCAACCTCTTTCACATATATATCCTTTTTAGGGGGGAGCTAAGTACTGCATGCGTACCGCTTGAACGGTATTTCTGTTTTTTTATATTGTTGTTATCGCCCTCCCTTCGGACTGATGACTTTGTTCAGCTTATAATATTCCTGTGTCAATTGGTTTTTAATTTTTTGACCTTCTGAAACTATTGTTATAAAAGCATAATGTCTGCTGAAATAAATTAAGTTGCAAATATGCTGTCACGCAAATCCCAACTAATTGGTGCATCCACACACATTGACATTTGACATATATAGAAACGAATACATATGTTCAATGCCTTATTCTCTTAGCATCTGGTCCAACTCCCATCCAAAAAAACTTAGGAAAATTATCATATAATCTTTTTCTAGTTATACCCTCACGGAGTCAACCTCACTTGACTAAGCATTCTTGATACCTGTATTGTTTTTTTTTTATCATCCTTAATAGCTACTACGTACAGTAATGATATAGATGATTTATAGATGAAAGTGGTCCTTTATCAGAAGTAATATAGTCAGTAATATTAAATCTTGCTATCCCCTGTAAGAGTAAGGTGGATATACATGAGGTGGGCCGTGAAGTTTGCATTGGGATATTGTTTGACCTTTGAGTGGAGTGGTCAATGATGGTTAACAATCAACAATATCCTTGTGATGTGAACAGGGGACCTACTACATCAACATGAAAGTGGGAAAAAAGATGGTGGGGTTAAGGGAATTTGACAACTCTTATATCCATGTCTTGATGTACTTTTGAAGTTTGTTATAAAGTATGCCAAGGAGTAGCATTCTAGGTAATGGCGTACAAAATTAACTCCGTGTTCAGTAGCTGTACAGTAGATGGGCATGATAGATGTAAAATGGCATGAATGAAATCAAACACCCGATAGCGCATGAAGTAGTTTTCCATATTTGTGGTCTATCAATACTAATGTCACAGAGCATGGAAACGTTGGAGTCGTCAAGGATAATGTCTTCACAATGAAGGGATTCGCAGTATGTCCTACATGGTTGGTACATTGCTTCATTTCGGTAGGTTTCAGCCAGGGTATTATAATCCAATCACAGGTTAATAATTGCCAATGAATTCCTTGGCATGGCCTTGGCTATAGGACTCAATTTTACGAGGACGTGTTGAAAGGTGCAATTGCAATAATACGCGGCAAGGAGATTTGGATGTTGACAAACAGACCAGTTGTCGGACCATCTATTTAAGGTATGCACTGGACTGAGGGCGTACCTTTTAAGAAGTGGCAGAAGTGATACACTTCCAGTAATTCTTGGTTAAATGTGGAGTACCTAGATTTGCCTTAGACAGTTTCCTACTGAAAAAGGCCAAGTGGTGGTGCAAACCGTTGACCATCGGCTCAAGTATTGCTCCAATCACAATGTCGCTGCCACCAATGAAGAAAAGGAGTGAGTTATATAGCATTGGAATACTGGGAGAAGCAATATTTAATAGGGCATTGTTTTAACATGCCTTTAAAGGGGGCATAGAGCGCTCCAGGATTTGCGAAGATTGCTGGCAAGAAAATGTGATAATAGTTGATTTATTGCAGTGCTTTGACGTTCGAGGGGATGTTATGAATCACTGCTACCGTTCCTGGGATGGGGTGAACTCCTTCAGGAGTGATGCGATGCCATAGGAACGAACGTTGGTATCAAAAGTACAATTGTCGTACTTGACTACATGGCCATTCTGTTGTAGGCTGTGGAACACAGCCTGCAGGTGAGGTAGGTGTTTTTCTTTGGAGGAGGAAAACACAAAAATGTCATCCATGTAACACACTGAATGTAAGATCGCCTAGGAGGCCATCCATGAGGCATTGAAAAGTAGCCCCTGCATTACGAGGGCCTAAACAGGATAATTGTGGTGTATATACCGGAGGAGATGGTGATGGTAGTCTTATGTGTTCATGGGCATTGGATAAAACCCCTTCAGGAGGTCGGGCATGGATGAAACATTTGCTCTATGCAATTAGGAGGTAACGTAGCCAAAGTTTTGTAGGGGGTAGTTATCCAATTCTGTCTGCATGTTCATATACGTGTAATCCACACACGTATGCAGGAAGCCATATTTGTGAAGAATGAAAAGATAACCATGAACTTGAAGCCTTTTGGTAAATGCCCATCTCTTTCATTTCAGCGAAAATTTCTTAGTGACTGCCTGATTTACACATTTTATTTGACAAGCTATTTTTTCTATATACAGGAGGGCAAAAAGGGTATTGCCATTAAATCATTTTTATATAGACTTAGAAAGATGCTTAGATTTGGCAAACATTGATGGTCCCGTTGTCTTGATATGGTGATAAATACCATGTTTGGAGGAAAAGGTGGGTGTTTAGTGAAGTTCATGACTGTACATTCTTGGTGAGGTAGATCATGAGTTGAAAAGGTGTCGACGAGTAAGAGACTGTGCTGACTAACCATTGGTGAGCAACTTCATTCAGGTGGGGTTCTTGGAAGTCAGCACCAAGGACTGGCAATGTGACAGGGTTTTCTTTTCGGAACAATATGATAAGAGTTCTAGTTTTTCCCCTACTATTTTGTGTTAAATACCTATTAGCACCAAGTAAGCTGTATGGCTTGGTTTAGTTCTAAGGAAGGGGTGAGATAAAATTCAGGACTATTCCAACTCTGGTAAGTCCTACGTTAGATTTGGTTTTAGTGTTAAGATCATTGGAGAGACATGTCCATAATCAATAGCAACTCAGAGTAGCCATTTATGGTGGCTAAGGATAGGCTGTCCTCATTACATATTTGGTGATGCAGCAATATGGATATTCCGATTTAATTTTTTTTCTCATGTGAGAGGAAATTATTCAAAATAGGTAAACATTTTATATGTACTTTATTGTCGCAAATTCAGCCAGTGGATATTAACTTTTTTCTCTTTGCTGTTATAGCATATCATAATTGTTATCATATTGTCCTTATCTAGTGTCAAACTTTGAACATAGTTTTGGTATTCAAAAATGTATATACCTTCAGCATAACTGTCTGTATAGGAATATTCTAAAGTTATCTGCTAGCTCACATAGTTGGGATATGACTCATTATCTTCCTACACTTATATTTCATTTTTTTTTTTTTTGTGCTCGACACTTGTACCTTGCAGATGGATGTATTTCTGGTTATCTTTTCTTCTTGGAAGGATTTTATGTTATTGTTTAACATTAAGCTGGATGAAGACTGATTTATTGTGAATTAATCACACTATGCTGAAAAACGTTGGGCCCATATCAAATGATATCACAACCAACACATTTAGTTATCTTTGCATTGGATATTGTGGTATAGGAACGTGACTCTTTACCAGGCATAAAATCTGTGCGATACTTTAGGAAATATGGGAGACGCTTTGACTTTCAATTTAGAACACAATCAAAAGCCGTAAGATCATCCTTAAAGCTATATCGATTTATGAACTGTCTATCTTTTACTCCTACTCGTCAATATCTTGCCATTCTGATATTATTGTGTAACAGCCAACATTTTAACTTACTGGAACTTAGAATTCAAATGTTGTGAATCAAGACATTCATTGAATGTGAGAGGGGTACTTCATGGAGCAAGCTTGTTGACTGCCTCCTCCTCTTACTCCTCCTCCAAGGACTCAAGTCATCTTACTAATCCTTATTCGCTGAAAGCCACATCACTTCCTGGTGGACACAGCTAGAAAAATGACAACAATCTATTCTATGGATCTGATATTATAAGTTTGATGGAAACTGAAACAGAAAAGCTATAAAGGAGAGAAAATGAGCCATAAAGTAAAATATTAGGTGTATAATTGTTAAAGTAGAGCTGATATTATATCAAGGAGGAAGGTAGGGACATCTATAAGAAGCAGGGTGATAGATGGAAAGATGCAGTACATAATGAGTGCACTGAATGTGAAAAAAGAGATACAGAAAACAATAACCATGGACATACAAAAAATAAAATAAAAATTATTGAAACAAAAGTGGCAAAAACAATTAAACATGGATATAAGACAAGTAAGAAGAGTGATGAAAAAAGGATTAAAATCAGAAACACTAAAGTGTTATCCTAAAAAAAAGAAAAAAATTATTAGAAATTAAAATACCCTTAGAAATATACTAGGAGGGGAAAATAGAATTAAAGACACATAAATTTATTCAATATATTTGCATTGTTATAACAAGAATAGATTCGTTAAAAATAAACACTACAAATGGTCCCGAAAGGGAAAGTGTGAGTTGAAATTTCTTGTGACAATAAGGAAGAGGATTTGAACAATTTCTTTAAAAATTTAGGAAATTAATTACTCATGCTACAACCACCTAACAATAAGACTCAGAGAAATGATTATGATATCTTCTTTTGCGTGATGGAAATACAGAAAAAAAAGAAAAATATCTCAGGTAGAGAAACCCTGAGGTATTATAAGACAAAACATAAAATAAAATTCTAAATGCATTACAAGGGGCAGCATTGCAAAGATTATGGTTCGCAGGACGCTAAACCTTAACCTGAACTTTTATTTCTCTGTCAATCATTAGGAAAGCTAAAAGAAGTGGATTATATAAGGGCACATGTTGCCAAATCATAGTAAAAAGAGAGGTGGTGAAATACAAAAGCCATAAATCTGATAAAAAAATTTAAAGAGACGTAAAGAGAATATGCTGTGATATGCTAACTTGCATTTTTGCACCGGGGAATAAATAGTGACCATCAATGAAAAAAAAAAAATAAACATACGGGTTATATTAGTAATAACATTAATCAACTATTGGAAAAAAAATCATTGTATATATTGAAATAGGTATAATTATTAGAGGACTCTACCAACAGACCGTGCTCTTGATAGCAAACATCCGATAACTCATATCTTTCTTACATAGTTACTGCCAAACTGCCTTTTCGATTTTGCATGAGGCCTATTTAGATATATTCCTGTGGAATAAAAAAAAATCTATTTTAAGTTTATATAACTTTTAAACCTAATTTACCTCAATTTCAAATCAGGAACTGAATTTTCAAGAAGGTTAACTAGAATGTTCGTAAGAAAATACTTTTGGTTCACGTAATGAAATTCAAGATTAAATTCACTAAAATTTAATACATAATAACTCACGAATTTCTCTATTTCAAAAGTTTTTTTTTTCTTTTCTTTTTTTTTTACAGAAAAAGGCCCCATAGTTTTATTATATTGCTTCTCAAACATTCGATATCACAGTAGCCAAAAAACATTCAGAGAACGTATATATATATATATATATATATATATATATATATATATATATATATATATATATATATATATATATATATATATATATACATGTATATATATATATATATATATATATATATATATATATATATATATATATATATATATACACACACACATGTGTATATATATATATATATATATATATATATATATATATATATATATATATATATATATATATATATATATATATATATATATACACATGTGTATATATATATATATATATATATATATATATATATATATATATATATATATATATATATATACACACACATGTGTATATATATATATATATATATATATATATATATATATATATATATATATATATATATATATATATATATATATACACATGTGTGTATATATATATATATATATATATATATATATATATATATAGATATATATATATATATATATATATATATATATATATATATATATATATATATATATATATATATATATATATATATATATATATATATATATATATATATATATATATATATATCTATCTATCTATCTATCTATCTATCTATCTATATATATATATATATATATATATATATATATATATATATATATATATATATATATATATATATATATATATTTATTCCCCTCTTATGGGGCATATTTTAGATGTTGAAGAAATTTATGCCGTTGCTCAATTGAATATCACGTCTCAAATGACAGTTTTGAAGTATTTTTCTAGGGATACCTAAAATTTCTTTTTGTTAAGCCAAAAGCTTCAGCCTCCTTATATCAGGCCCCTATCGAACCAGTGGTAGAATGACAGAATTACTCCTAGCCCCTAACTTTATAGTGTGTAGGAGACCACTTAATCTTATTTGTCTCGCCGTCACAAAGTTTACAGTTCTCACAAAATATTAGATGGAAACACCCTCGACTGTTTTGATGGTGATACAGAAAAATGTCTTATTTCTGTCATGAATAAGAGTTATTTCCATATGTCACTAAAGTATCACATGCCCTACCATTGTGATTTCCATCCCCTCTCTCGCAGTAACATGGCCATTCTGGGTTTTCACGTTTCTTACCCTTTTGCTTTTGATATACATTAGAGTCATAAAAAAAGAATATCACTAATTGTGCATACTTGGTATCTAGTTCAAAGCTATGTCACACTAACTACTATGTCACTTTTTCATTTCAGCCTTTTCCTTTGTTTCTGTTTCAGTCATAATATACATAGTTCAGTCCTACTAAATATAAACCTTAGTACTTTAATATGAATCTGGAGATCTGCCGTTGTAATCAATACTATGTCACTTGTAGCCCCCTTTTCATTAACCAGATAATACAGTCCCCAATCGTCTGTTTTATTTTTGTGCTATTCTGTTAGACATATTGGTTGGCAGATGAATGTTTGCAGGGGATATTGATAAAGAAGTGAGGTTTGGGAGTTTATTCTTGATAACTGTAACTGGCGACAATTGTCTGAGCAACCTGCTAATACCCACATTCTTTCATCTGTTTGACCGAATAAAATTATTTAATTTAATTTTATTTTTAAAACCTCCAATGCATCATATATTGCCCAGGATGGAGAAACATGGTAATATTAAACAGTTTTAGTGGAATTCGTGTTTTAAAGCATACACACATTTCCTAGATTTTCATGTCTTCATTTGATAATTTTACAAAAATGTCAATTGGAAGCTTTAGAGAGATGTTGTCACTTTGCTCCAGTTAAAAAAAAAAAAAAAATATGTTGAACCTGATGATTGTCAGTGAAGAAAATTTTGTGTTTTTATCAAGAATTTCCAGACTCGCTTGAAGTTCTGTACTAAGCAGTTTGACTGACATAATTATTATTCAATTAGCTGGTAAGGTTGCTTTAACAAATAAGCCAGATAAATTTCATATGATGAAAATAGCTTCGGAAATTAAAAGTGAGGAGTGGGAGGGGGAATGTCTCGTCCCTAAGGTGCTCAAAACCTTACAAAAGGTATCGATCATAAACTGCTGCCTGCTGATGGAACTATGCATGTATATGTTAATAACTCTCTTTGCTATAATTAACAAAAAATAAATAAATCCTTTAGAATAATGCTTATTGAACAATAACATACAAACAAAATCTCACTCAGACAAGTCAATAAATTAACAAATGAATAATTATAAAAGCCTTAGAAATAAAATGAATGAAGAAAGAAAATTAAAGACAGAAATAAGGTCTTGAATTTGCCAGAACTGCAATCCTTAGGTAACAAAGTTATTCATGAAGTACAGAATAAACTTTTTCAGTAAGAGGAAGGACACTCTTCAACTACTGTACTCACTTAGAGTAATTAGGTGATAGCCATGAAACAAAATATCTTTTGGCTATGAACAAATCTGCTATAGTTACTGCAAAATGACCGACAGTCAGCAATATCAAGTAATCATTATGAAAGTTTGGAAGGCGTTCTTGCCATCCTACATAAATAAGTGTCAGTTAATTCTGCACGGTCAGAAGGAAGTTAGCATATCACAAGCTCACAACTTTACTCTACTATACATCCAATTGTTTTAGAAAAAGCTTTGAAAGATGTTTATGGGTATAAAATTCTTTCAAATACTGTATGATGAATGGGAAGGCATCCTTTTTAATGAAATCACTTTTGTTGTTCACAGACAAATAATTGTAATTAATTATGACCCTGGTGTCTCTGTTCTTCGCAACCACGTTTTGTCATAATAGTCGGTAAACCAAAGAATGTACACTTAAAGATGCTCTATTTGTAGTGTGCACATAGCCCAAACTGCATGTCTTTTAAATTTTCATTCCTCTGTGCCTTGATTGGATGTGATACATCACCACTCTTATTCAATGCAGGCAAAGCAATTTTTATGAAAAGGTAAATTGAGTTTCATCAGTGTGCAAAGGTCTTCTGCTAGACTGATGCAACAAAGGAATGAATCCTAACATCTAGGGAGGATACTCTAGTTATATCTTAACTCATTTTGTTACCTTCAAATAGCATGGAAGCTTCATTTAAATATTTAGCCTCCAACATTAGCTGCTGCAGAGTTCCACTGGCTACATTTTCCATAAACAATAAAAGGATGGTGCTGTTATAATTATCTACAACTGGTGGACGGTTCTATAGTGCCATGAAATTGCCGAATACTGGTTGGCTATCACAACACATAACCTTCACAAGTTGAACCAGTGTAACCACAAAATGGCTGGAATATATCAATGTATACTTGAAATGAACAGATGTTCAATGGCTT
>NC_090758.1:68951662-68966662 GCF_036898095.1 Palaemon carinicauda | reverse complement strand
TGCATAGAATATAGCACGAGATTCAGCTGAAGATAAATATGAGAAAGACAGAGATGATGACAATGTAGTATGCAATAGAAGATGAAATTTCATTGGAAGGAGAAAGGATTAATGAGGTAGACTAATCTAAGTATTTAGAAACTATGATCTCCAATACAGTGTCTTTATTATTATTATTATTACCAGCTAAGCTACAACCCTAGTTGGAAAAGCAAGATGCTATAAGCCCAAGGGCTCCAACAGGGAAAAATAGCCCAGTGAGGAAAGGAAATAAGGAAATAAATAAATGATGAAAATAAATTAACAATATATCATTCTAAAAACAGTAACAGCGTCAAAACAGATATGTCCTGTATAAAATATTAACAACGTCAAAAACAGATTTGTCATATATAAACTATAAAAAGACTCATGTCCGCCTGGTCAACATAAAAACATTTGCTCCAACTTTGAACTTTTGAAGTTCTACTGATTCAACTACCCGATTAGGAAGATCGTTCCACAACTTAGTAACAGCTGGAATAAAGCTTCTAGAATACTGTGTAGTATTGAGCCTCATGATGGAGAAAGCCTGGCTATTAGAATTAACTGCCTGCCTAGTATTACGAGCAGGATAGAATTGTCCAGGTATATCTGAGTGTAAATGATGGTCAGAGTTATGAAAAACCTTATGCAACATTCATAATGAACCAATTGAACGACGGTGCCAAAGATTATTATCTAGATCAGGAATAAGAAATTTAATAGACCGTAAGTTTCTGTCCAACAAATTAAGATGAGAATCAGCAGCTAAATACCAGACAGGAGAACAATACTCAAAACAAGGTAGAATGAAAGAATTAATACAATTTTCCAGAATAGATTGATCTCCGAAAATCTTGTAAGACTTTTTCAATAACCCAATTTTTTGTGCAATTGAAGAAGACAGAGACCTGTGTTTCTCAAAAGTAAATTTGCTGTCGAGAATCACACCTAAAATTTTAAAAGAGTCATATGAATTTAAAGAAACATTATCAATACTGAGATCCGGATGTTGAGGAGGTACCGTCCTTGACCTACTTACAATCATACTTTGAGTTTTGTCAGGATTCAACTTCATACCCCATAATTTGCACCCTGCACCAATTTTAGCTAAATCTCTATTAAGGGATTCGGCAACCCCAGATCTACATTCAGGGGATAGAATTGATGCAAAAAGAGTAGCATCATCTGCATATGCAACAAGCTTGTTTTCTAGGCCAAACTACATATCAAGTGTATATAGTATGAAAAGTAATGGGCCAAGAACACTACCCTGTGGAACACCAAATATCACATTCCTATACTCACTATAGTGCCCATCAACAATAATGCTAAGAAACGACCCACCCATTCCCAACTGTTTGAGTTTGAAAACAAGGGCCTCATGATTAACAGGGTCAAATGCAGCACTATAATTAAGGCCAATCATACGAACTTCCTGACCACAATCAAGGGATATCTGTACAGCACTGGAGATTGTAAGAAGGGCATCGCATGCTCCAAGGCCCATACAAAAACTAAATTGCATACTAGGGAATAGATGATTACCTTCAGCAAACCTATTGAGACGTTTTGCCAAAAGACATTCAAAAACATTAGATAATATGAGAGTTATGGAAATTGGGCAGTAATCAGTGGGAGTTGAGCTACTATAAACACATTTACATAGATAAGTAACATTACCAATTCTCAAAAAAGTGCTAAAAGTTTCTCTTATTGCTAACTTGCGCAAAATAACGGATAACTTTGGAGCTAAAAAATCTGCTGTCTTTATAAAAAACAAAGGAAAAATACCATTTGGGTCTACACCTCCATAAGCATCAAGGTCCATCAACATAACTTTAATCTCACGAGATCGAAAAGCTAAACTAGTTAGTTTAGCCTCAGGAAAACAGGAATGAGGATGTTAAAGTTTTCATTAATCTGTTTACTGTCAAAAACATCAGCCAAAAGGGTTGCCTTTTCCGTTGGACAGTGAGTAACTGAGCCATCTGGTTAAAGTAAAGGAGGAACTGTTGCGTCTACACCAAAAAATGCAGACTTAAGGGTAGACCACCATTTATGTTCCTGGGTTGTACCAGAAAGGATTTCTTTATTGGTTAAATTGTACTCCTTTTCAGTTGAGGCATAAACTCTCTGAGCAAAAGCTCAAACCTGAGTATTGAATTAGAGTTAATGAAAGATTGGAAAAAAAAGAATCAGACAATAGCTAGGTTAAGTAAAATTTGGAACTCAAATCGCCTAGAATTACATATGAAATTCACTCTATATATAAATTCACTGAGATTTTTGTTACTATATAGACATGAGTCATGGTATGACAATGAAGTAATTTCAAATAGATTTAGTTGATTTTGGAATAAAGCCTTTAGAAGGATATTTGAAGTTAAATATCAGGGCAGGATTAAAGATGAAGCTATAAGATAGATTACTGGGTGCCATATGTGGATAAGATCATGATGAGCGATAGATGAAGATGGTTTGGGTCTCTTCTTACTGTAGTACTCCCCTAGAAAGATTAGTTCACAAAACGTTCAGCTGGGCTGCACAAGGCACTAAAAGAGTAGGAAGACCAAGGCCTTCATGGATGAGGACCATGAAGCATGAAGTAGAAGATGATGAATGAAGAGTTATTGACTAAAAAGCTCCAGATAGACATGACTGTCAATCTAACGGAGGCCCATTGCGTTAATAGGCACTTGAGGAGATGACGAAGTAATGAATAAAACCTACAAAATATTTCAATATCAGTAGAAACATTAAAATATCTCTGCCATATATAAACTCTAAAATGAGAGTTTTGGTTCAGCAGAAATTAACTTATAAAATGTTTTTACTTCTGAATCTCCAGCGATTCAGCTGCTGTATTACGGAGATTATTCCATAATCTGGTTAAAACTGTAAGAAAATACTGTTACAGTATTGTTTAGTCTTGGAAGATCAGACTGTTCTTAATGTCGAAAATTACTAAAAATCTTTTTCATTATGCATGAAGAAATAACTGAACAATAGTGTCATAGATTAATCCGAAAATCAGAAATAAGAAATTTAATAGACCTTAAGTTTCTATCCCACAGATTATGATGAGAGTCAGAGGCCAGATAGGAATTTCTTCAGGATTGACTAATAGCCAAAAATCATAAAAAGTCAATCTCTAAAAGATAATTTTTGTGATATTTTTTTTTCTGAATGTTTCTTAAAATTAAACTCCAAATAAAATTTCAATGAATTGTAAACAGTTAATAAGACATTGTCAATGCAAAGATTTCAGTATTGAGGAACTACTTTCTTCATCATACTTAAAATCCTACTTTGAAGTGTTATTTTACCATTCAACTTCATACCCCATAATTTTCCAAGTATACTCATTTAAGCTTAATCTTTATTAAGGAATTCAGAAGTAAGTAGTCTGTTCAAGAACTAGAATTGATGAAAAAGATGCTTTCATAATTAAAAGGAGGTTGTAGTGCCCTTGTTTCTTTGTTCAAATTGTTCTCATATTCTACCAGTGTTGAGATTTATTTCATTTATTTTACTAACAAAGTTGCTGTCTTGAGCGAAGCCAAAATATCCTCAGATTTTTTATAATATACCGTAGTTGGTAATGGCAAGTGTGCAAAGGGGGAACAACACCTCTTAACTATATGGGAAAAGTGACCTTTGTCTTTGGCCACAGTGTGAACAGCGTGCAATTACGTTACACACAGTATCTCTCTCTCTCTCTCTCTCTCTCTCTCTCTCTCTCTCTCTCTCTCTCTCTCTCTCTCTCTCTCTCTCTCTCTCAACTTTTGATCTTTTTTTCCTTTTTTTGGTGAAGAGGGTTGTTATTTTTTGTGAGTGCTTAAGCAATAATGTACTATGCCCTCAAATCATACCACCTGGAGATGTACTTTCCATCGCCTGCTGTTGCATTGTGAGAATTTTTCAGCTCTACCAACAAGGGCTGGGGGACCAAAAGGCTTTGCTCGCCCTTAGGAAAATGACCAGTGTCGCTCACCTACATCCGGCCGCAGATGGCTCTCCCTGTGAAGTGAATGTCCTTCTTGTCTAACACATTCGGCGCATACGCGTACCTGTAAGTTCTTCTATCCCCAATGTTGATATTTGGCCCAAAAGAACCTGATGACTAAAGTCAATGGCCTTATGGACAGCCACTTCACTACCTCCCAGACATCCATCAATGCCTTTACTCATGATGAAGTGGACACCTATTCAACATCAACCAAAGCCAACGTGAATGCAGGTCACAGATGCCTAACAAGTGAAGGGCTTAACTGGCAACAAAGATGCCCACCAACCAGAAATGCCACAGCTCGCTTATGCCCCAGCCTATGACCTCTCCAGGCATATCCTGATGTCTATTGGCTGCAGTTATGCTACTACTACTCCAAATTCAGTAGTACTATGATTAAAAGGGCGAAATGTTGTCAGCGGTAAAAAAACATGTAAGTATGCCATTGTTTGCGGGGGTGGCGTACCATGTCAATAATATTTTCTTTTTACATGACGCAGGCACGTGAGTGTGAATTTTGGTAAGCAGGGGTGTTTGCCGTTCTCTTCTGCAAACGCGGATTCTTACTCATAATGCCTCCCCAACCCGACCGTTCAGACCTTATTCTCCACACCCACACAGTTCCCAGTTGCTACGAAACACGGTATTTATCACCATATCAAGATGACGTGTCCATGCGTGTTAGTCAGTTTTAGAAGTCTAGCACCGGATTGTTTGGCCGCCACTAAACAAACTTTCCCAAAAATAGAAGAAATGGGCCTTTGTCAAGAGGCCTCAATTCCATAGTTCTCACCATTGCACATGGCCCTAAAGAGACATGTCTCCCTACGTTGGTGCAGGGATTATAGGATGCAGACAGAAAAGGAGCACTTCCTGCTCCCAAACAATGGAAAGAGAATTCCTATTTGCACAAAGTGAAGGTTTTCTCAACGTACGACCTACTGAAGGGGTATTATAAGGTGCCAATCAACCCAGAATACATCCCTAAGACCACCATTCCCATTGATTTTGGTACATACACTTTTAATTACTCCTGTTTAGTCCTTCGTAATGCCCGGGCCTCTTTTCAATGTCTTTAGGAAGTCATCTTAGGACACATGACCTTCTGTGTATGTTGCTGAACGACATACTTATGTCAACTTACTCCAAAGAGGATCACCTCCGTCATCTATGCATTGTACTCCACTGCCTACAACAGAACGGTCTTGCCGTACAGTATGACAATGTACCTTTGGCGCTAATGAAGTATCGCTCTTATGGCACCGTTTCACTCCTGAAGGAGTCCAACCACCTCCAGAGAAAGTATCAACAGTTCAGAACTTCCCCACGCCCTCGAACATCACAGCTGTGCAAGAATTATTTTGCATGATCAGCTATTAACACCATTTTCTGCCAGACATTGTCGCCCATCTTGCTACCCTCTATGCCTCAGTCAAGAGAAAACTAAAAGACCTGATGTGGGGTCCCCTCAAAAGGCACCCATCTGCAATGCAGAAAGTACCCTATCAACCGCTGCCAGTCTCACCTTTCCTGTGCCACATGCACCTCTCCTTCTTTCCACTAATGCCAGCGATGTCGCTATTGGGGGAGTTATAAAACAGGTTTTCAATGGCTCGCCCCGCCCATTGGCCTTCTTCAGTAGGAAATTGTCCAAAGTGGAATCCAGCTACTCTACTTGCGTCCACGAATTGTTTGTGGTGCACTTGGCTTTCTGTTACTTTTGCCTTTCTCATGAAGTACACCCTTCCTCATTCTCCTGAACCAGATGCCTCTGGTGTAGGCCTTCACACGATAGTCTGATTTTTTATCCTTCTGTCAACGGCAACATCTCTCTACCATGGCTGGATACAAGTATACCTTCCACCACGTCCCTGGGAAAATTAATTCGTGCTGATGCCATGTCAAGAAACACATTGGCCGCCATTCACCTAGGATACGATTTTAAGGCAGTGACAGAAGACCAAAGAAAAGATCAAGAGAACCTCGCATGTAAGATATCCTACAAATTCATCGGTTCGGAGGGCATCCCTCTGGACGATTACAATGCCACCCTCCTCTGTGATGTTACTACTGGTAGACCTAGACCTTGGACACCTTCTCCCATCCACCGACCGGTTTTTGATTTCATCCATGATATCTTACATCTCTCGCGCCATTCTACTTCACAGCTGCTGAAGACAGAGTTCATATGGCATGGAACTACTATGGATGGTCAGGTTTGGGTCCGTTACCGAGCTTTATTCCAAACCTCAGAAGTACATTGACAGAAGGATTTAGGAGTAAGCACCTTTCCTCAACCTCAGCAGTGCTTTGCCCACATTCCCATTGATGTTTTAGTTCCCCTACCCACATCACAAGAACATCGTTACTTTTTTACCGTCATCAACTGCTCCACTGGTTAACCTGAAGTCATTCCCTGAAAACTGCAACGTCCAGTTACTGCACATCCACCTTATCTTACTCACAGGATTGAAAACGAGATTTGGTATCCCCAAGCATATTACTTCTAACAAGAGTGCAAGTTTAAACTCTCAATTGTGTATATATTAGTGAATCTCGTGCATGTCATCCTTCATCATACAACCGCATATAACCATTCAGCCAACAGTATTGCTGAACATTTTCACTGTACCCTCAAAACTGCTTTGATGTTCCACATCAAGGACTGATTAACACAGCTTCCCGGGGTCCTTTTGGAACTAAGGACTACTCCTAAAGACGACCTTGATGTCTCGGCAGCTGGAAAAGGGTTTGATAACCCGTTGGTCGTCAATGCCGATTTTTTTCCGGTCTGAAACCCCCTCCTAAAAGCTGCAGTGCCTATATCACATTGTGGGGAATTTTTTTTTCAGCTGCCCGATTTACAAGCCCCTGCCAAGGAACATATACCGACAGAACTGCACTCTCTAACGCAAATTTTCCTCACACAACCCTTTCTTCGTGATCCGCTGTACACAGAAAAAATTCCTCCCGAACAAGCGTGGCAAAGCAGACTGGGTCTTCATTGATTGCCTAAAACCTGCATATCTCCTGACAGACAACGGCCTACAGTACGCCTCTCAAGAGCATTGTGGCCTCTCTCAAATGCACGTCTTTTTTTAGGGGGGAGCAATGTACCGCATATTTATCACACACTCATACACTCAAACTGTATTTCTGTTTTATTTTTTATTTTTCTGCATTTTGTCAAATTTTTCCACCTTTATTGTGAAAACTATAGTTTTTTTTTTGTGAGTGATAAAGCAATTACATACTATGCCCTGATATCATAACTCCTGGAGAGGTACTCTCTATCGCCACCCGTCGCATAGCGAGAGTTTTTCAGTTCTCTCAACAATGGTTTGGGGACAAAAAGGCTTTGCTCGCCCCAAGGGATTTGTCCAGTGTCTCTCGCCTACAGCCGGCTGCAGACAGCTCTCCTCATGAAGTGAATGTCCCTCTTGCCCATTGCATTTGGCGCATACCGGAACCTGTATGTGCTGCTATCCTCAATGCCTGTATTTTTCTCACAAGGACCTGACAACCATAGTCAGCGCTCTTATGGACGACTGCTTCACCACCTTCCAGACCTCCGTAAACGACTTTACTCCTGAAAAAGAGGACACCTATTCCACATTGACCGAAGCCAGCATGAATGCAGAAGGTTACAGACGCCCACCAAGTGGAGGGCCATAGCAGCGAAAAAGATTCCCACTTCCTACAAATACTACTGCTCACTTTTTCCCAATATCTGCAGTTATGCTACTACTACTCCAAATTTTGTGATACTACAACGAAATGTCGAAATTGTTGTCAGTGGTCAAAAAACCTGTGAGATTGCTTTTGCTTGCGATGGGGGCCTACCTGTCAATAATCTTTTAATTTTACATGACGCAGGTACGGGAATGCAAATTTTGGTAGGCAGGGTTACTTGCCGTTCTCTCCTGCCAATGCCAGTCTCCACGACAAAAAGTCGTCTGACTAAGTCTGCCAACAACCACCTGGTAGCTGCCGATGAATCTTTGCTACCCACATATGGTTTTGAAACCCTCACACTATCGCTTTGAAGCCAAAAAGATATCTGGAAGTTTCTCGTTGTTGACCTCACATTTCCAATCTTCAGTACAGATAACCTCTCACATTTCCAACTCGGGGTCAATATAGCTCACTGACTGTTAATAAACGCAGATCCGTACTCCTAAAGATTCCTTTGTCGAAATAGAAGAAACAGGCCTTTGTGAAAAGGCCTTAAGCCCATGATTTTCACCATTGCAATTTGTCCTGAAGAAACAGTTCTCTCTGCGTCAGTGTGGGGATTACAGGGGCCATAACATGCAGACAGAACCGGATCACAAACATTGGAAAGGGACCTCCTACTCTGCAAACTTTTTTCCATATAAGAACTCCTGAATGGATATTACAGGTGCCCATGAAACCAGAATATATCCGGAAAACGGCCATCCTCACCCGCTCCGATAATTGCACCTTCAATTACTCTTGTTCTGGCCTTTTTAATGCTGGGACCACTTTTCTACATCTTAAAGAAGGCATGTTAGGGGATCTCACCTTCTGTCTATGTTACGTGATCGACATACTTGGGTTTACTTCTTCCAAAGTGGATCATCATCATCTATGGATCGTACTCCACAGCCTAAAAAAAAAACGGTCTCTAAGTCAAGTATGACAATGTATCTTTGGTGCCAACGAAGTATCGCTCTTGAGCCATTACATCACTCCTGAATGATTCCAACCCCTTCTTGAAAAGATAGCAGAAATTCAGAACTTGCCCACTCCCTAAACCATCAAAGCATGGTAAGAATTATTTTGCATGATCAGCTATTATCACCATTTCCTGACAGATATCACCACCATTTCCCCCACCCCACCCTTTACGCCTCCATCAAGGGCAAGCCTAAAGACCTGAAGTGGTGCCCTTCAAAAAGTGGTATTCTGCCACACATTAAATGCCCTATCAACCGCTGCTGCTCTTACTTTTCCCGTGCCACATACCCCTCTCCTCATTTCCAACGATGCTAACGATATTGCTATTGTGGGGGGGGTGGGGCGATTCTCGAGCAGTTGGTCAACGGCCTGCGCTGCCAATTGGCCTCCTTCAGTAAGAAGCTGTCTAAGGCAGAATCCAGCTACTCTACCTTTGTCCGCGAATTATTAGCAGTGCACTTGACTTTCAGTCACTTTGGCCACTTCTTGGAAGGTACACCCTTACTCATTCGTTTGGTGAATACCTTCACTCGACAGTCTGACGCCTGCTCCACCTGTTAACGCCGACATCTCTCTGCCATGGTTGAATACAATTGTACCTATCAGAACGTCCCTGGGAAAAGGAATCCTGTGCCGATGCCCTGTCAAGAAACCCATTGGCTGTCATTCACCTGGTATTTAATTTCAATGCCTTGGCAGAAGCTCAACGAAAAGATCAAGAGTACCTCACATGTAGGACATCCTGCATATCCCTTCGATGGGAGGGTGGTCCTCTTGAGAACTCCAAATGCTATCATCCTCTGTGACGTCAGTGCTGGCAGGCCTAGAGCACGGATACCGTCTCCAATCCAGTGATATGTTTTTGATTCCATTCATGACATTTCACATCCCTTGCACTGTTCTACTACAGAGGTGCTGAAGACAGAGTTCATTTGCCTTTTAATTACTATGGATGCTCAGGATTGGGTCAGAGACTGTACTTCATGCCAAACCTCAAAAGTACATTGACAAAATGATTCAAGTGTGAGCATCTTTCCTCTACCTCAGCGGTGTTTTGCCCATATTCCCGTTAATGTTGTAGGTCCCCTACCCTCATCACAAGAACATTGTTAACTGATTACCGTCATCGACTGTTCAACTGTTTGTCCTGAAGCAATTCCCAGTGAAACTCCAACATTAGGCTAGTTTAAATCTGCCTTACTCCCTAGATGGATAATGTGATTGTGTGTCCTTGAGCATATTACTTCTGACAGGGATAAAACTTTCAACTCTCAATTTTAGATATCATTAGTGAATCTCCGGGGTGTCACCCTTCATCAAAAACATCCGCATATAACCCTGCAGCCAAGAGTTTGATTAAACATTTTCATCGTACCCTCAAAACATCTTCGATATTCCGGTACAATGACTGGTTCACACAGCTTCCATGGGTCCTTTTGGAACTAAGGACTACTCCTTAAGATGACCTGGATGCCTCGGCAGCTGAAATAGTATATGGTAACTCAATGGTCATCCCTGCCTATTTTTTCCTGTGTGCAACCTCCTCCCACCATCTCAAGTGCCTGCATCACATTGTGGGAAAATTTACTCCACGCTGCCACACTTACAAGCCCCTCAGCTAAGCAAAACATACCGACAGATCTGCACTTGTCAGCGCAAGGTTTCCTGCGCAACAACACTAGCAAGCCACATTTAACGGTCCCTTACACGGCCCTTTCTTTGTGATCCGCTGTATGCAGAAAGAACTCCTCCTTGAACACGCATGGCAAAGAAGACTGGGTCTCCATTGATTACCTAAAACTTGTATATCTCCGTCCAAACGACCACCTATACTATGCCTCTCAAAAGTAATGCGCCCTATCTCACATGTATGTCTTATTTCAGGGGGGAGCCATGTACCGCACACATATAACATAGTCATACACTATTACTGTATTTTTTTTTTTTTGTATGTTGTCGTTATTGTTCTCGCCTCACACTGATAATTTGCTTCGGCCTGTATGTACTTGCATCAATCTTTTTGAATGTTTGAGCCTTTTTTCACTGAAAATGTTGCTAGAAAAGCTCACCGTCTCCTGAAATGAATTTACTTGTCATTTTCAAGTCTCTCATTTACCACCCAACTGGTGCATCTGCAAACCATTTGCACTTTACATATAGAGAGACGAATACACAGGTCGAATGCCCTATTCTCTCAGCCTCTGGTCAAACTCCCATCAAACAATCTAACGACCATTATATTTACCATAACACTTGACAAATCATTCTAGATGCAGTATTGCTCATTTTATTATTACTAGGTACTGCATACGTTAATATTCTCATATGATCTACCATAAAATATCTTCCTGCATCAATGTGTCCTCGTAATTACAGCAAATGAAACCAAATCAGATATAAACATCTCAAAGGGGCTTTTTCCATATCATCTCAGTACATGTTGCCTTGCATATTCTCATTGATATATCCTTTTCTAACTTTTTTGACAAGTATTCTCTACATCACTATAAATTTGACTTAACCCAGGCTTAAACAATCCCTCTCTAGCATAAACTCCCACAAATACTCTTTACTAATTCCCAATATCTATCATCCACTAACATATGCAATTAGCTGCATCCATAGGAAATTCAGGGACTTACAAATATCAATCCCATCACATATATAGAAAAAAATAACGACATTGTTACAAACAATAGTTATTTTGATAATCTAACTATACATTTCCAAATCATGAGGTCATTCTTCTACCTTAATACATTTAAAATACATTCATGTAGCTTATCAATTTCCAAATATCCATCTTGCATTTTTTTCCAACTCTTCTTTAATGTTAAGTTATCTCCATTCTTCACATCATTCTTATCTACAGAATTTGCCATAACAATTATATTATTACCCTTATTTTACAGCCATTCTTCTTTAAGTAAAATATTACAACTAGCAATCTCAATATAAGAATTCCTATAAAAAAACGCTGTGAATTTCATTCTCACCTAACATAATAATATCATATTCCACTTCATTACTCCAAATTTCCACCTTCAACTGTACCTCTTCCCTAAATTAGTAAAGTTCCTTTAATTATTCCATGAGTTGTTACGCTCATACATTGTCATTTTATTTCTTAATTCTATCTCTCATATTCTGTAATAACCATTGCATTCGCTAAAGACACCTGAGTACCCGTATCAATCATATTGTAATATTCAATGTCATATATTTTCACATATTTCATCATTCTTCCGGTTACACCATGCATCATGACATTTACTCTCTTTGCGAATTCGTCACATACTTTGTAAGTGTTTTCATTTTCATATTTACTCCCTTCAATACTCTTGTACCTGACATTAAAGCCCCTCACACACTTCTCACTAATCTAATACCGTCATCCATCATTACATCGAACTTTTGAGAAATATTCTCTATCATTCTCCTTATATGTTATGCAAGTGGGCTGTTACTTTTTTAATAGAGAGAAGAGACAAATGAAACACAGCTTTTTTAAACAAAGGACAAGCCTATATACAAGTACTTGTGTGCAATAACCTCAAATAATTCAAATCAGCTAATGCATTAAAAGGCAAGCTTTGAACAGGTTCTATTATCAATGCAGTGGGAGAGTAAGATATAAAAATAACGGTAATACCTTAACAGTGTACGGCAGTTTGTGAAACACGTGTGTTACATGGCTACTTCCCTAAAAATGACATATATGGGAAATTGGCCACCCTGGTCTTGAGAGGTGCACTACAGACAGTTCATCTTGCAGTAGATACGTAGGTTGATTACCAAAGCCGTCATTGTGGCAAAGATCAAAAGAATTTTGCAAATGTAATGGTATGTTATTTGGTGCTTGCTATGGTCCATGCGCAGGAAAATGGGTTATGGCTTGTGCAAATCTGTCAGTATGTGTTGCTCCACTCTGGGCTCGAAATCTAGCAGAATGGAGAAAATTTTCCCAGAACATGACGTAGGCACTAGAGATTTTTGAAAGGGGTTGCTGCCACAAAAAATACTGGCAAGGATAACCAACAGGTCGCCATACACCACTTCTACCAAGACATCCAGGACATCTTCAGAAGTTGTCCTCAGTCAGAGGTGGACCCTAGAAAACTGAGTAAAACAGTTATAATTATTGCATGGGGACAACAAAGCTTCTTTGAGAGTGTGATGAAAATGTTCAACGATTCAGTTGAATATAGGGTTGCAGGAAGATTTCTGATTTAAAATGATGCCCTCTGATAAGGTCCCCAATAGAAAGGTGAAAGTGGTACCCCTGTGAGAAGTAATATGATCTGTGATATTAAATCTCATCATCCACACTTAGAGTAGGGTGTATGTACATGCGGTTGTCATTGCACTTTGCATGGGGATTGTTCCAGGCTTATGAGTGGAGATCTAAATGCCAGTAAACAGGTGACAATATAGTTGTGATGTGAGCAGGGGACCTACTACATTAGAGTGGACGTGAGTTGAGGTTGGG
This sequence comes from Palaemon carinicauda, assembly GCF_036898095.1. NCBI lineage: Eukaryota > Metazoa > Arthropoda > Malacostraca > Decapoda > Palaemonidae > Palaemon > Palaemon carinicauda. The sequence continues at coordinate 68,953,439 of NC_090758.1, read as the reverse complement.
GGAATGGGACGACTCCTGTATCATTGCTTGAAATGGTGGCTTCTCCTATCACCTGACTTTTCTTTTTCCTTGATGAGGGTATGGTTCTGCGATTTTTGGTAGACACTGGAGATTGCCGTTCACTTCTACAAAAGTCACTCTCCATGACACGGCGAGGTCATTCTACACCTGATCATATACGTCTGGTAGCCTCCAACGGATCTGAGATCACTAGCCAAGGGAACTAGACACTCACTCTATTGTTAGAAGTCCTAAATACCAATGAAAATTCCTTGTTGCTGACGTAACGTTGCTGCTACTTTGCGAGGATTTCCTTGAACATTTGCACTGCCTGGCTGTTGTGGGACATCTACGATTAGTCAACATTGACTTATACTTGTCAACACCTGTTCAACCCACACTCGCAAACCACAAACTCGACATCAGCGCATCCATGGATCCCTACAACCACTACCTCACTTTGTACCCGGAAGTCTTCCATACTGAACTTCGCCAAACGACCAAGGGTCTTGCAAAGCACAATATCTATCATCAAATCAAGAGGATGATAACCCAAATCTTTGCCAGATTCAGGCATCTGGTACTGGACCATTTGAATACTGCTAAACAAACATGCACCAAAATAGAAGAAATGGGCCCTTGCCTAAAGGACCCAAGCCCATGGTCGTTGCCTTTACACATAGTCTTGAAGAAAGATGGCTCCCTACTCCCTTGTGGGGATTATGGCATCTGAACATGCAGACAGAGAGAGATCACTGTCCTATCCCACACATTGCTTATATTATCCGACTTGCAGAGAGCAGTTTTTTTTTTCACGCTCAACCTCTTAAAGGCCTTTTATCAGGTGCCCATGAACCCTTAAGACCTCATGGAATCAACCATCATCACCCGCTTCAGAAAGTTCACCTTCTATTACTCCTCTTTTGGCGTTAGTAATAATGTGGTCACTTTTAAATGCCTCATGAAAGGCAACTTATGTGTCCTTACCTTCTGCTTATGTGGTTTACTTACTTTTATTCTCATCCTTCAAAGAACACTTCCAGAACTTATTCATCATTCTCGACCACCTACAACAGCGACTGTGAAGAAGTCCACCCCCTCCCTAAGAAGGTAGAAGCCCTTCAGAACTTTCCCAAACCTTAGACAGTCTAGTACAAGTATTCTTGGGTATGATACACTAATAACATCAGTTCATGCTAGACATCGGCAACACTATTACACGAAGTTTGGTTCGCTTCGGAAAGTGCAATTCTGCAATGTATAGAATATCTTATCACATGATGCTACTCTTAGCTTTCCCATGCCATAAAAACATCTCCTCCTCTGCACTATTACCAGTTACGTTGCTATTTCTTCACTACTCAAGAAGGAGTTCTTTGTCTTGTCACTTTTATCTGCCTTTAAAAATAGAAAAAGTTCGAAATTTAACCTACAAAATCTTACCTTGACCACAAATTGCTGTCTGGTACTTCAGCAACTTCTTAGATTTCAAACCAATGGGATGAAATACTATTCCTACATGAAAATAAAGTATTATACTAGACAAGATACGTTTTTCCCATGAATATTCAAATATTCTACTCGACCTGCCCTTGTTAAATCCGTGAGTATATAATCACTAATGTATAAATTCCTGATTTTTACTATTTTTAACTTGTTACCCATCCTGTTTTGGACGTTTCACACTATTTTCATTTTTATTACCACATATCATATTATTCCTATACTAATAATACCAATATGCAAAACATAGCAATGTTCCATGGTGATTACAATG